>NC_142492.1:15549073-15883545 GCF_965113065.1 Corylus avellana
ATACATTTGAATGTGATCTCACCTTCCTTGTTTATCTTGTGGGTGAAAAACATGCCAAGGAAAAGAGCATGCTTGAAGTTACGAGCATGATAGCTTTCGGCGAGAAGACCGCCATCACAACAATCGGCTTCGAACGACGACGATGATACACAGGACCTGCAGGCCGGAATATACCTACCTATACTACCTCAGGATCAGGTTCATGATGACAGTGAATGGGCTAATGATCATCATGTATATACTAACATGGAGAGGTTAATCAATCCACAATTCAATCCATTCAATGGTGACGATGAGAATAGGCCTCACTCCACACATGGGTGAGATCATGAGTGCAATGCCACACAGGAGCCAGATGATCCTGTGTTAGCCCATAATGAGGTCCAAACAATAGGTACGTATGTATTTCGTATTTATTTATGTTATAAAATCTTCTATTGATGTTGTTCATATGCTATAATTATTACATATAACCTTATACGTGATTCATGTGTAAAACATAAATACAAATAAAGAAGGGAAATTTCATGTGTGGATTGTAAGTGGTTCGCTTAATATGTGGAATATCCCAAGGGGGAGAGGATTGTCGTTGAGTTTAATAGTGCGGGTTAGCCCGTAGTCTAAGCGACTAGAAATTACGTAGGTGCGTTGGAAATTATGTCCGTACCGATGGTATTGTGGGCATAGGTGCACCTACTTGGAAGCAGGTTCCAAATGACAGAAAGGAAGAAATCTGGAGCATGTTAATGGTATGTGTTTGATGTAAGTTATTGTTGTTTTTCTGTTGTTTTCAATTTATTTTGTGCATGTTTCTACTTGTGTCCCTTCTTTTTGTAGATGAGATTCTATGTCCCACCCCATCTATAGATGAATGATATTAAACGGTGCGCATTTATGGACTTCGGGAAAAAGTTGAGAAATTACAAGCATGTGGTGAAGAAATCTCTTAAACTCCAAGATGATGATACGAAGGAAAGCGTTCTATAGTCGACGTAGCACTTTGGACAAGTCAACCTAGTGGAATTGGAAAGTGCCGTCGGCATATGGATGACTAAGAAGAATATGGTATGTCTGTAGCGTCCCAGATTTTTAAAGTCTTATTTTAGAGATATTTATTTGATGATATATTATTCATATTAGGTAATGATATTTATTCTTGAGGAATTGATTAGATTGTATGAATATTATCGGAATGAATATTGATTTGAGATTATTATATTATGATGTTGATTTTATATGAGAACTTATATCTTGATTATTTTATTGGGAGATTTAAGAGATTTGATAATTGATGATTGATTAATATAATTTCGAGTATGATTGTAATAATTGGTGATTGATTTAATGAGATTTTATGAGTTGAGGAAATCGTGGGATTATTAATGGAAACTAGCTATTGGAGATCTTATTGGCTTATTTTAATGAATTTGAGTGTTTGGCCTAAACCACTTTCACGCCAACTTTCCCTAGCATCACTAAGTATTCTTTCAATTTTATTATTTCTCTTGCTTTCCCACTATACCGACAATGCTTCTCCTTTCTTTGTTTCTTTACTTATTTATTCTCATCCATTTAGTTGAACCAAAGCAAACGAGAGTGGGAGACTTGAGAGAATGAGAGTTTGGGCGAGAGAGAGAAAAAGAGTTAGTGAATGAGAAATTTCTGGGTAAGGATCAATTGCAGTAGAATGGGTTTCAACAAGTAATTACCTTTGATGATCCATTCCTATAATCACTGTAAGTATTCTTACTTACTGAGAGTGATATTGATATTCAATAATACAGATCTTTGTAGTTTTATTAAATATTTGGCCTTTTGATATAATTGCTTCTACAATGATATATATTATCGTGAATCAATTGACTCATTACTTTATAGTTTTTGTAGTGCTTGTAGGAATGGAAAGTCAAGGTAATTATGCAGTTGTGATTAGAGCTTCATATTTGAGATGTACAAAGATTCTAAGTTGGTGAAGTTTTGTCTAGAGTTTAGACACTCGGGTAGATTTGAATAAATACCTTATTCGTATAGTTGTGGGTATTTTGTATAAAGAAAAGTATTTTAACGGTATTGTTTTGTATTCATAATTACAATTTTTCCGTTGTGTGAGATTATTTCAGCGTAACACTCGAATTTATTTACAAGATAAAAGAAGAGAAATATTGGGATGTTACAATATCATCTTTGAGTCACTTACCATATTGATGCAATCGTATGAAGACTAACATATTTATAATGTAAATTGTGTAGGATATGGCTAAAAAGAACAAGGAAATACGAGACAAGTACAATATGCCACACTCGGCTGGGTCGAGGAACTTTACCTATATTGCACACGAGATTGTATGTTATTTTCAACATACTTAATTGTATTAGTATATATATTTGTGAGTAATAAATTTTATGTCTTTCTTTTTTTTTAAAAAGAGGAAAAAAGGGGAAACACCTATGAGGGTTGTCGTTTTCGACGTAACCCACACGAGAAAAATGGCACCTTTCTCAATGTAGACATTGCGGACAAAGTTGTATGTGTTTAACTTGTAGATTTAATTTGTGTATGCATGTGTTGATTTTTCCAAAAACACTGTAATATGGTAAGTCTTTATGAGTCGATTAGTTGGTGTGTAACACTTTTCCATATTCTATATATAGGAGAAGATGATGGCCTTGAGTTCATAAGACACTACAGCAAGCTTGAGCATGACCCAGATACTAGTAAATTGGGCACATGACGACGCTTATGCCAAGGTCATGGGGAAGGCAGAATACACTGGCCGTGTACGAGGAATGAGACCTGGGCATCTACTAGTCAAAGGCAGCACACATGCAAATAGATCATCGGCCTCAGCTACACAAGTCCTTGCAGTACTTGAGTGTATAAATGAACAAGACCAAAAGATTTCCAAACAAAACGAACAAATTGCTGCGTTAACATCTGCCTATGTCGACGTTTGTAAATTGATGGAAACTTTGTTGGCGAGCCAAGGATCGAGCAACATAAACATGTGTACTCCACATGACACTGAGTGTCCCGGTGTTGTGAGAGCGAGATCATCAGTTGCTAGTCGACCAGCTAATTAACTTAATTACCATATATTAGTTATATTTATATTTTCATAATTAAAAATGTTACTTCGACATTGTAGTTGACTTAAGAACATATATATGATTGCGTAATATACATTTGCAACGAATTATATGTAGGTGAGAATTCATTAATAAATGAAGATGAGTATCCAGCTGATGTAGAAGGCGATCATCATGGATCATCACTAAGTATGTGTAGATCTTCATATATGTGTCACTTACTTGTAATATAATCTAGTTATATATTGGTTTGCAATTCCAAAATAGTTAGATATAGGTTTGTAATTTAATATTTTTTTTTTCTTGTTTCATCATTTGCAGGTAATCGTTAAGTGACGTACGTGTACTTGACCTGTTAGGTTGGGTACATATTTGATGCCAAATGCTAAGCAAACCAGTTGTTTATATTTTATTTCATATGTATGGTAAAATTTTTATTAACTCTTTAAGATGGGGTGCACTTTGTGTTTATGATATCGTTTTGAATATTTTACTTCATATGTATGGTACAATTTTTGTTAACTCTTTACTTTTAATCTTTTCTGACGATCTATTACAAGATCGAAGATCCTCTCAATCCAAATAGATATCTTCTTCATATCCCTCTCCACCCCTTGTATGTCAAATCCCGCAAGCAATGGGAAGAAATTGAAAACATTTGGTTTGCCCAGAATTACCATTAGCTGCAACACTACTGCCCGAAGTTTTGCTCCAAGACTAGCCCCTTCCTCTGCTTCAAGTGTGCCATCCCAAAACATGCTGGTTGTTGGAGAGAAAAATAGCTCGCTAGAAGCGAGAAGAGGGCTCTCCCGAAGTGGGTCGCCTTAAGCCCCCTCGCCTAGCGGATGTGTCTCGAGAGGCCCACAGCATGGCCAGACTATCCCCATACTAGCGCAAGGACGTTCGTACGAGGAAGATGTCTGACCTGACAAGCGCATGTCCCAACACCACCAAATAGAAGATTTCGACCATCCCTTGTAGGATACTATACTGTGCACACGTATGTAAAGCATGCAGTGGTCAGATATATGCACATATATATATGTAAAGTGTGCATCCTGAATAAAAGAGAGGAATTCATTGTAAAGCTAAGCCTTGGCTTTGATCATCTTCCTCACTTCTTCTACCATTCTACTCTAAAAATATTTCTCCAATTGCAAATGGGACCCCGACATTCCCCATCACCTTAAAACAGTCCAAGTTCTCCAGGGTGACCGAAAATTATGTTAACAGTTTGGCACCGTCTGTGGGAAAGACAAGAAAAGCACTGTAGCTCTTTTCCACTAAAAGAAATATGTCGGTTACCGGAGCCCACGTCGGTGGACGTTCGACCACCATCGACGCAACCCGAAACCACCAACTCTTTCATACTGGTAACACCCACAAACATGACTTCCAGTCTTCTCAGACCTCCCATTAGAACCAGGCGTGATGATGACGCCAGAGTCTCCGAAGTCGGCAACCCCCAAGTGACCTACCTCAATTCTCAGTTGGAGCTAGAACGAGGGCAAGTCCGTGACCTCACATGGCAGAACGAAGAGCTATCACGACGAGCCAGCACCTGAGAGCCTCCTCTAGGGCAGCGAGGTAACAGAGAGTAGGGTTAGGAAGATGAAGAACGCGTCGAGTATGATGGGGCCATACCTGAAGCGTACTTGATGTGAAAAATATCTACCTAAATTAATAGGTAAATAATTGTACGTTTTACCTGCAACTGCACAAGGTCAACATAGAAGTATATGGTGCAAGTACAGGATCATTCCCACGAGGATTGCTGAATTTATGTTTAAAAATAAATTCCTTAAGTAAAACAAAGATTGATTGATTAAGTGATGATAATAAAAGGTAGGGCTTTGATATCCACCACTAGTTATATTTAGCTAATACAACAATATGCCAATGCTTTCATCATGTTATGCATATCTAATGTTTGTCAACCTATGGGCATGGCGTATACTCCTAAGGCTATAGATTTCCCTAAGCAACGAGTTAGGGATGGCATATACTCTAACTCTTTTCTTTTCTAAGGGATTTAGCATGATGTATACTAAGTTGTTCCTTAAAAAAGCATAAACTCTATGGAAATCGACAAACACATGAGGCCTAGGGCATGGCATATACTCCCGGTTCCCCATGTTGATTAACCCAAGAATCACAGTGTGGATTCTTTTGTTACTTATGTTAAACCCAGGACTTAGCCATCCAAATTGATTTAACTAACTAGTCCATACCACATGTATATGTTGATCAGGCACACACATATGAGGAATTCATGCAAGTAGGCATTAATCAAGTTAAATAGCACAACAAGATCATCACAAGGGCGCCAATATTGAAATATTAACTAAACATAACTAGGGCTTCAATCTAGCCCTACTAATTAAATTAGCTACTCATAAAATTGATGTTAAACATCTTCATGAAATAAAAGAAAAGAAAAGAAAAGAATAAACCCAAGCCTTGAACTTCAAGAGCTCCTCTTCTTCTCCTTACCAAGTCTATTTATTCTAGAGGCTTAAAGGTCTATTTATAGGTTTTAGAAGTCCTTGACAAAGTAGTAAACCTAGGGATTTCGTAGGGTTTTGAGACCTATTACAATTGGGAGTTGGAAAAACCTTATATGGAAAGAGGAAAATTCTGGCCGCCACTTTATGTGTCTCCTGCGCACGGGTGCCATCGATCGCAACCCGTGTGCGCTCGATCGCAGGTCTGCGATTGATCCTTCTTCTGTCCTGTGCTCGATCGCTCCTGGGCTTATTTGTGTTTAATCCTCTCGGGTACTGCGCTCGATCGCAAGTACCCTGTGATTGATCGCAATGTCAAGGAGCTCCAATTTACTCCATCTTCTCTCTTTGAGCCCAAATCATCTAGATTTACTTCATTTTCTTCCAAAAGCCTGTAAACGTATGAAAAACATAAAAAGGAATTAAAATGGCCTAATTAACTAAAACCAAAGGATTAAAACATGCAAGTTAAGGGCTGAAAATATGAATATTTTAGCACTTATCAATACAACAGGCAGAGCGAGCGTGGCAGCTACGATTCAACCCCTAGGGGAGAGTATTATGGCAGTTTCACCTTTGGAGATCAGGGCAGCTACGGTTCTTTGGGCACTTATGGGATTTAGGGTGACCTTCAGTACCAGAATAGTTGTGGTCACCTGGACTATGGTCTGTACCACCCCTACAGTGAACTAGAAGGCCTGTTCTACGACAGTGGCCAGTACCAAAACGAGAGCGCTTACAACCAGTATGCTGGGGGGTATTCGGAGTGTATGGAGCCCTACAAGCCGGCTGGCCATGGCATGCAGTACGCCCCCAAGTACGGCGATGGGATGATGTATGAGCATGAGAACTATGAAGTGCACAACCCGCCAAAGAAAGAAGTTGCAGAAGGAGCCTATGGGTGGCAAAGGTGGAATCTGGATAGGGGGCCCAAGCCCACAACAGGCAACCCAAGCCCCCAGCGTGTCAGGAAGATTGGCGAACCATGTATAGTGAGCTAAAAGATGAATGTAGGGCTATGGCTCGCCAGATGAAGGGAAAGGAAACTGCGATAGAAGACGTGCTGGAAAGTACAAACCTGCCCTTCACACAGTGAATGCTGAGTCATCCGCTGCCAGCCAAGTTTAAGGTCCCAACCATTACTCCTTACAATGGAACCATTGATCATATGGAACATCTTGAGTCATTCTGGACTCATGTCGCCCTCCGAGGGATACCAGATGAGATCGCCTGCAGGGCTTTCCCTCTAACCTAGGCCAGATCCGTGCTTTAGTAGTTCGCCAACCTCCCCTCGAACTCCATAGATGATTTCACAAGTCTCGCCAAGCTTTTCTTAACCCAATTCATGTCCACACACAAGCGGAAGATGCCTATCGCCTACTTAATGATGATGATGCAGTAGAAAGATTTAGAATCTCTGAAAGACTACATGGAGTGCTTTCAGAACACTTAATACTCATGTCCCTCTCAAATGGGATCCATCCTCAGACCCCTTTGGTCATGGAAGTAGCGTATAAACCCCCGGCGAGCCTCCAGGAGTTCATGGAGAAGGTGGCCGAGTAAATCAATGGAGAAGAAACCAAACGGGCCCTGACAGCGACGGGAAGGACCACGGCAGGTATCCCTAAAAGGGACCCCCCAAAGATAGCCTGTCACTAAACAAAGGATTATTCGGGAAGAGGGGCGAGAAGTGGAAGTAGGTTGTCCCACGAGAACCCAATCTTACCCCATTAAACGTTAGCCTAGTTGAGGTGCTATACGAGGTCATGGTGATCCCAGAAGCTAGGCAACCTCAGCCCATGCGGGTCCCCGCCAACAAGCAAAACCTAAACAGATATTGTGAATACCATCGAGATCATGGCGATGACACAAAAGATTTCATCTCGCTAAATATAGAAATAGAAAGGCTCAACAAGAATGGCAAGCTCACCAGGTTTATGGCGGACCAGAGACGGGCGCCCCATATGCAGGTGGGCCTCGCATTCAGGAGGATAGGAGGCCCCGGCCATGGGCTAGTGGCCTCGATAATAGGAGCTGGAGATTTGAAGAAGGTCAGGAAGGCGAACGTTCGGCGAGAGAATAGGACATAGTCCGCAGCCCGTGAAGGAATGCATGAGGAGGACTCCAGCGACAAGAGAACCTCGGCTATGTAGAGGACTCAGAGGAAGAACAGCCCCTCGCAGTCCAAGGCAACCATGGTTGCCAGGGAGCTATGCGAAGACAGGGGCCAGACAACCGCATCGTTGTCCACAACCGAGTAGTTGGCAATATAAACACGATTGCTGGGAGGTTCGCGGGAGGTGGAGAATCTAGTTTGGCTCGAAAGAACTACGCTAGAAGTTTCTCTTTAGAAGAGGTCTACTTTGTGGTGAGGCCCTCCAAAGCGCAGAGAAGGGAAAATCAACCGATCATCTTCACTGACGATGATCTCCAGGGAGTCGTGTCCCCACATGATGACGCCCTGGTGGTAACCCAACTCATCTCCAATTACAATGTTCATAAAGTCCTTGTGGACATTGGAAGCTCCGTGGACAATCTCTACATGAGTTCTTTTGAGAAGATGGCTTTAGACAAAGGAAGAATGTCACCAATGAGAGCCCTGCTAGTAGGGTTCAGTGGAGAGAGGGTTCGCCCCATCGGGGCAATATCACTCCCACTCAAGGTAGGACCTAAACCGACCCAGGCAACGGTCATGGCCGACTTTATCGTTGTCAACAAGCCATCCGCATACAACGCCATCATCGACAGGCCGACGTTGAATGCGTTGAGGGCAATTGCGTCGACATTCCATTTAGCCATGAAGTTCCCTACCGATTCAGGAATAGGAGTAGTCAGAGGTAGTCAGGAAGTGGCGCGATTCTGCTACAACACCACGTTGAAAGAACCTTGCATAAATGAAGCACTTGTGGTTGCCATAGAGGCGCACGATGAGCACAAGCTATGCTAATGTGAACCCGCAGAAGATCTGATAGAAGTACCGATCGATGACTCAGATAAGATTGTGAAGATGGGATCACAGTTGACCAGTGAAGCAAGGGCTAGCCTTGCGTGATTCTTGCAAGAGAATGCAGATGTGTTCACCTAGACTCACCAAGACATGCCAAGTGTTGATCCTGTTGTAATCACCCACAGGTTGAATGTAGATCCTGTCGCCACCCTGATAAAGCAAAAACTGAGGTTCATCTCGGTAGAGCGCAGTAAGGCCATAGCGGTAGAAGTTGAGAAATTAAAGCAGGCAGAGTTAATTAGAGATGTCAGATTCCCCCTAGGTGTCCAACGTCGTCATGGTCAGGAAAAACGACAGAAGATGGAGGACGTGCATGGTTTTCATAGACCTAAACAATGCCTGCCCCAAGGACAGCTTCCCATTGCCCCTGAATAGACTTGCTCGTTGACTCAACCACGGGCCACGAGTTGCTCAGTTTCTTGGATGCCTTCTCAGGGTATAACCAAATTCAGATGGATAATTTGGATGAGGAGAAGACGGCGTTCATTATGGACCGCAAGCTGTATTGCTTCCGAGTGATGCCGTTTGGACTCAAGAACGTCAGAGCAACATACCAGAAGCTAATGAACCACATGTTTAGGGACCAAGTGGGAAGAAATGTGGAGGTGTATGTAGTCGACATGTTAGTAAAGAGCAAGCAGGCGACCTGCCATGAGAAAGACCTCGAGGAAACCTTTCAGGCTCTAAGGAATTATCGTATGAAGCTGAACCCAGCTAAGTGTGCCTTTGGGGTCTCTGTTAGAAAGTTCTTGGGATTTATAGTGTCCCAGAGAGGGATTGAAGCAACCCAAAGAAAATCTAGGCAATATTGGATATGCAACCCCTAACCAACACCAAGCAGCTCCAACAACTCATGGGTTGTGTCTCAGCTCTCAACAAGTTCGTATCAAGAGCGACTGACAAGTGCTTGCCTTTCTTCAAAATTTTACGAAAGGCTTTTATTTAGGGGGAAGAGTGTGATGAGGCCTTTTGGCAACTGAAGGCGTATTTGTCAATCCCACCACTTCTCAACAGACTTTAGGAGGAAGAACCACTCTATCTTTACCTAGCAATTTCACCATTTGCGGTCAGTTTCGCATTGGTAAGAGAGGAAGTAGGGGTGCAGCGACCCATGTACTACTCTACCAGAGCCCTCAAAGGAGTAGAAACCAGATACTCGCGACCAGAACAGCTAACATTTGCACTGGTGGTGGCCGCCAAGGGGCTGCGACCTTACTTCCAAGCCCACACTATTAAGATTTTAACGGACTACCCGCTCAAGCAAATCTTGCGCATGCCAAGTACTTTAGGTTGCCTAGTCAAATAGGTGATAGAACTAGGGGAGTTCGACCTGGAGTATTTCCTAAGACCCGCATTAAAGGGATAGGCACTAGCAGATTTTGTAGCAGAGTTCATAGGAATCCCAGAAGAGGAAAAGAGTTGGCCTACGGAACCGTGGATCGTTTATGTGGATGGCTCTACAAATAAATGGAACAACGGAGCAGGTGTTGTCATCACACCCCCAGGAGGACCAGAGTGCAGATATGCTATCAGAATGGGCTTCAAGATTGCCAACAACGAAGTAGAGTATGAGGCCATACTAGCCAGACAGGCCATAGCGATAGAGCTGGGAGCACGATGTGTAGAAGTGATGAGTGATTCCAGTGTGATAATAGGACATGTTTAGGGCGAGTACAAAGCCAAAGAAGAAAGAATGCAGAAATACCTCGCAAAGGTTAGAGAACTCGTCGCGAAGTTCGAGCAGTTCGCAATTAAGAGAGTTCCACGAGCCTAGAATGAATGTACAGACAATTTAGCCCACTTAGCCTCATCATCAGAAACGGAGTTGGACTCCTGGCGTGAGCAAGTTCGTTTGGTCCTAGAGTCATCAATTGTGCCCACAAGAGAAGTTGCATAGGTAGAAGCGAGCCCAGATTGGGTGGAAGGTATTGTCCGATTCTTGGAAGAGGGAACCCTCCCAGAAGATCGCAAGGAAGCCAGGAAGTTCTGAATGAAGGTGGCAAGTTACACGCTTGTTCGAGGGGAGCTTTACAAGCGAGGGAAAACCTTACCCCTGTTAAAGTGCATCTTTAAAGCAGAAGGGGCCTACATTCTAGGGGAAATCCACGAAGGGATCTGTGGCAGCCACGTAGGAGGTAAGATACTCACCCACAAAGCTGTAAGAATGGGATACTTCTGGTCAGGCATGTACGCTGATTCCATGGAGAAAGTCTGGAAGTGCGAGAAGTGCCAGTTGTTATCTGTCGGCCTTAGGATCTCGCTTGAAGAGCTAACACGCATATCTTCCCCGTGACCATTCACGCAATGGGGAGTCGATATTGTGGGTCCACTGTCGACAGGAAAGGGAGGTGTGAAGTTCGTAGTTGTGGCAGTGGACTATTTTACCAAATGGATAGAAGCTGAAGCCCTCGCACATATAACCACCTACAAACATCACTCGATTCCAGTGGAAGTCTATAGTCACCAGATACGTCATCCCGCATGCCTTTGTCATTGACAATGGAAAGCAGTTCGACTGCCAACCTTTCAGAGACTGGTGCGAGGAGCTGAAGATCCAAAACTTCTACTCCTCCTCGGGACACCCTCAAGCTGACGGCCAAGTGGAAGCTACCAACAAAACCCTCTTCAGACTTATCAAAAAGAAGTTGGAAGACAGGAAGGGCGCATGGCGGACGAGTTGCATGAAGCATTGTGGGTGTATTACTGTTAAGTGCTAAAATATTCACATTTTCAGCCCTTAACTTGCATGTTTTAATCCTTTGATTTTAGTTAATTAGGTAATTTTAATTCCTTTTTGTGTTTTCCATACTTTTGTAGGCTTTTGGAAGAAAATGAAGTAAATCCGGAAGATTTGGGCTCAAAGAGAGAAATGGGAGAAATGGGAGCCCTTGACACTGCGATCGATCACAGGTTCCCTACGATTGAGCACAGTACCAAAAGACAAAGCATGAAGCAGGCCACGAGCACTCGAACGGACAACAGAAGAGGCTTGATCGTAGACCTATGATCGAGCGCACACGGGTTGCGATCGATCGCACCCGTGTGCAGGAGACACATCAAAGCTGCGGCCAGATTGTCATTCTTTCCATATTAGGGTTTTCCAACTCCCAATTGTAATAGGTTTTGAAACCCTACGAAATTAATAGGTTTACTAGTTTGTCAAGGACTTCTAAAGCCTATAAATAGACCCTTAAGCCTCTAGAGTAGGAGACCTTTAGAAGGAGAGGAATTGGAGCTCTTCTAGTTCAAGTCTCGGGTTTATTCTTTTCCTTTCTTTTCATTCATTTCTTTTATTTGATGAAGATGTTTAATATCAACTTTACGTGTAGCTAATTTATTTAGTAGGGCTAGATTGAAGCCCTAGTTATGTTTAGTTAATATTTCAATATTGACGCCTCTGTAATGATCTTGTTGTGCTATTTAACTTGATTTATACCTGCTTGCATGAATTCCTCATATGTGTATGCCTGATCAACATATGCATGTGGTATGGACTAGTTAGTTAAATCAATTTGGATGGCCGAGTCCTAGGTTTAATAAAAGTAACAAAAGAATCCACACCGTGGTTCTTGAGTTAATCAACATGGGGAACCGGGAGTATACGCCCATGCCCTAGGCCTCATGTGTTTGTCGATCTCCATAGAGTATATGCTTTCCTAAGGAACAACTTAGTAGAGACCATGCTAAATCGCTTAGAGAAGAAAAGAGTTAGAGTATACGCTATGCCTAACTCGTTGCTTAGGGAAATCTATAGCTTAAGGAATATATGCCATACCCTTAGGTTGACAAACATTAGATATGCATAACATGATCAAAGCATTGGCATATTGCTATATTAGTTGAATATAATTAGTGGTGGATATCAAAGCCCTACCTTTTATTATCATCACTTAAACAATCAATCTTTGTTTTTCTTAAGGAATTTATTTTTAAGCAAAATTCAGCAATCCTCGTGGGAATGATCCTGTACTTGCACTATATACTACTATGTTGACCTTGGGCACTTGCAGGTAAAACCTACAATTATTTACCTATTAATTCAGGTAGATATTTGGACAACAAGTTTTTGGTGCCGTTACCGGGGATTGCAGCGAATTTTGTTTAGAATTATTTTCCTTTAGTTAATTGTCAATTTTAAATTTAGTTGTTATCAAAAATCAAAAAGATTTTTCATTTTTCCTAACTTTTCTGTTTTCTGATTCAGGTTGCGGATTAGCTTTCTGTGCCTGCGATCAATCATCAGCCGAGTGCGATCGAGCTCATTGCGATCAAACGCACCAACCTGCGATCGAACGTAGTTCCAGGGAGCTTCCAGACCAGTAGCACTGAAGCTGCCTCACTGAAGAAGCATTTCAGTTGATGCAAGGTTGTCGATTTCAAGACTCAACCGTTATTCCACTCAATCCTGGAATTAAGTGGATAATTCGACAACGACCTAGAAATAAAGAAGAAGAGGAAGAAATTGAGATGGAAGATTTGCTAGAGAATCCAATTGGGCCAAGACCATTAGAGGGAAATCAACCACGGATGCAGAGACCGATGAAGCAGGCATTCGTTCCAGCAAACCTCCATAAACCTTCATGCATAGCATATCAACCGGAGGTGGAAGGCAGCTCTTATATTTCTCCTCAAATCCTTAATGCATTGACTCACTTCAAAGGCACAACTACTAAGGATCCGAAGTTGCATCTTAAAGAATTCTTTGATTTATGCAAGTTGCAACATATCCAAGGCCTAACTCCAGAGAGACTCAGGTTAGTACTTTTCCCTATCTCTTTAAAAGATAATGCTAAACTGTGGTACAATTCCTTACCTGCAGATTCTATCCATACTTGGGAAGAATTAACCACCAAGTTTCTAAAGAAGTTTTTCTCAGCTCAAAAAACTAAACAACTTAAAAGGGAACTTCAAATGTTCCAACAACGAGATGGAGATCTATTCTTTGAGGCCTGGGATCACTTCAATTCCTTGCTTCTAAAGTGCCCACATCACAACATCCCTCAAGATGCTTAGGTACAAATTTTCTATGAAGGTTTAGTTGATACTAACGAAGGGATAGTTGATTCAACTTGTGGAGGAACACTTATGGGGAAGAGTAGTGCGGAAGCAATGGAACTTTTTGAGACATTAAAGTGAGCATTCCCAGCAATTCTGCTTAAGAGGAAGGGATGAGTCAAAAGCAAGGGCATGTATGAAGTAAACCTCAGTGGGGGATCGCCCAATCAGATGGCTGCTGTAGAAACAAAGTTGGACCTGATTGTCAAGGCCATGACTGCTCAGAAAATCTCACCTCTGCACAGGACACACCAATCGAGGTATGTGCTATTTGTTCCCATCTAGATCACACCACTGAGACGTGTCCTTTATCTCCATTTGCAGAGCAAGGAGAGGTAAATTATGTGGGACCAAACAATTACTCCCACAAGAACAATCCATATTCCAACACTTATAATCCAGGATGGCACAACCATCCAAATTTCTCTTGGAGTATTAATCAAGGACAGCAGAAAGGCCCCCAACAAGCAAGCAAACCAACTGGATAATATGATACACAACCTAGTGACTTTACAACAGCAATTCATGGCTGATCAAAAACAATTCAATACAAAGACTTATCAAGCCATTCAAGGACTGGACGTGCAAATGGGCAAGATGGCAAAGGAGCTGAGTGAGAGGAAGCAGGGAGAATTTCCAGCTCAAACAATACCTAACCCAGGGAGTCACCAGCAGCTGAAAGTAGCCACAGTTCTTAGAGGTCCTGTTCTTGCACCACCAAGGGCACTGAAGCCAAATTCTGTAGAGCTCAAGTGCAGCTCTTCACACTAGAAGACATTACAGTCACAAGTAGAAGTGTTTGAGCAATCCAAGAGCTCAAACACATCTACTCAAAATAGTGGTACTGAGGCCACTGAAGGCGGTACATTTTTTTTCTCTTATTTTTCATCATATCAATTTCTTTACTTTACATGTGTCTCAATTATCCTTTGTGTTTCGTTTTCATTATTGAACATTATGTATTTTTTTAAAAAAAAATTTGATATTCTGTTACTACGATCGATCGCAACAAGTATGCGATTGAGCGCAGTAACCAAATGACGGCCTTAAACATTCTGTTAGTGCGATCGAATGCACCTCGGGTGCAATCGAGCGCACATCACTCACACACGCACACCCTTGCCCAAATGCAATCAAGCGCACCATGTGTGCAATCGAGAGCACTCAGGCAGCACATCACGTGACCTATTTTAGGTCACTTTCCCCTTTTTTCTCCCTCATACTCCCTTGCACCGTACAAGTCCCCATCACCTGCACTCAAACATCATTGGAGCACAACCACTTTCCCTCACCTCCATTGGCCTTGAACAACCACCACCACACCACATCTGCACTTGTACGGCCCCAGTCTACCCCAAGGCCACCACTTTCATCACATATCATGTTCCCCATTCTCACCCACCTCCTCAACTCCGACCCCTCTCACCTTCATTTTTTCTTCAATTTTTAGCATAGTGTGGGTGTTTATCCACCCACATTGTCGCTCTGTGTTGGGTTTTTGTGTTTTTGCAGGGGGTTTTGAGTGGTATTGCTTGTATTGCAAAGTTGACCATCTCCAGTGCACACCAACTGTTCGATAAAAGTGCCCACTCAAGCTCAAAATGCCTAGAACCCGTGCTTCATCCTCTTGGGGGTCCGAGGCCCAAGC
The DNA here is from genome assembly GCF_965113065.1 of Corylus avellana. Taxonomy (NCBI): domain Eukaryota; kingdom Viridiplantae; phylum Streptophyta; class Magnoliopsida; order Fagales; family Betulaceae; genus Corylus; species Corylus avellana. The sequence goes on from NC_142492.1 coordinate 15,564,375, forward strand.
TACTTCTCCCCCGCCCACTTTTGAAGAGCGGGAGCTCCTGTTTGAGACCACCTTCACCATTCGCGAAGACTTTCAAAACCATAAGGCGACTCAATGGGCGGTCGCCGAGTTTAAGAGAAGGGGACTCAAGAAGCTGTTCAAACCGGTCACCTCCACCGCCTACCAGAGATTGGTAGTTGAATTCTATGCCAACCTTTCCCATGACTGCAATAATTTGGCCGCTCTCTCTTCCAAGGTGCACGGCCAAGCCATTGACGTGACAAGGGCCGACATTTCAGTAGCCCTTCAATGCAATGATGAGCAACCTCCAGAAGCCGCACATCTTGCCGAGCAACCGCCCAGATTCTATGTGGCGAAAATCATTGAGGACATGTGCCAAGGGCAATATGCCGATGCCCACCATAATGCCGGCAGCCGATCCAAGCTACCTCAAAGGCTTTGGTTTGTGGACTCAATATTGCACCGCAATGCTTTCCCCTTGGGACACAAAACTCAGAGGCGTGATCAATTTCTACAAACCCTCTATGCCTTCCACAAAGATGCTTGGTACTCCATTCCCGACATCATTTGGAACCAAATACATAAATTTTGGAATGGAGTGCACATTGGGGGAGCAGAGTCCACTCATTTATGGGGGTTGCCTTTCCCATACCTCATCACTTATATTCTTCGGAAAACGGGCATCAGGGGCACTGCAGCAGACGAGCCAGTTACTACTACTCCTATATTTGGCATTCGCCAATGGAATAAGAGCTGCTCCCATATGCCCTAGATACTCCCAGCACCAGCAGCTGGTGAAGAAGAGAGTAAGGCCGAGCTAATGGCCGACGATGAACCGGCAGCATCAGAGGAGGAGGAGGCCCCAATCATTTTTCAAGCTGCACAGTACCGCTCCCTTAGTGAAGAGATGGCAGGCCTTCGAAGAGAATTGGCTGATCAAAGAAGGGAAGCTCGAGAAGATAAAGCATTAATGGATCAACAACTAGCTACCTTGGAAGAATTGATGCGGACCATACTTAGTCGTTTACCACCACCTTCTAGAGCATCTACTTCTGGACAACACTAAGCAGGGACCACCGTCTGGCTGAAGACGTAAAACTTAGCACTCATGGGAGGCACCCTATAGTTTATCCTTTTATTTTGTTTTGTTTAAAAGCGTTTTCAGTTAATCTTTTTATTTATCTTTAGTTTTGTTCCTTTTTACTTGTTTGTGTGTTTTCTTATTTTGCAGGGACAACTGTGCTTCACTTCAAGTTTGGGGGTGTGCTATGAGCCATGCTTCCCAAGATCATGTTGACCATCTTCTGGGTACATTCTTTTCTTTACTCAGACACATTGGGGACAATGTGTCATTTAAGTTTGGGGGTATGGGTACACATGATTGTTTATATACTTTGTCCCAAGTTCATAATTTGTTGTTGTTTGGTGTGTTTGTTTGTTTATTCAATAAAAAAAAGGAAAGAAAATTATGCATGTTCATGTTTGCTCTAAAATTTTAAGTTAATCTAAAAAGAATCGTGGTTTGACTTCATCTGTGAGCTTAAAATTTTGAACACATGATTTGATGAGTGAATCTGTTAGTTTGGTTACTTGTTGAGGATAGTTGAAAAATCACATGTTTGATCTGGTCACACAAGCACATTAGCACATAATCTGTAAGGTATGACATGAGGTCTGATATGTGTGTTTCTAACATTTTGGATGAAATTGGATGACTTATTAGATGACACTGTGGCATATATATTTAAAAAAAAATTATATATATGTGAAATAAATGATCATTGATGGCTTTTCACTGAGTAATTGGACCTCTTGCCTCAAGGCATTGAGTGTTCACGTCAAAAGGTGAAAAATTTGGATTTGATCAATGTCCTAGTTAGTTTGGTTTTGTAGCCTCTTTGACTCGAGTTAGTAAGTCCTTAGAGGTGTCTCTACACCTAATGCCCTAAAACCATCTGGTTTGGGAGTCATTGACTTAACACTCGCTAGAAGGGTCAATTACAAAGCTTAAGGGAACCGAATATTGCACAACCTGACCAAAAGAAAAAAGAGAGAGAAAGAAATAAAATATGCCATCGTTGTTCAATCTAATAGGGATTCTAGTGAATTTTGAGATATGGAGACATTACATATTTGAAAGATTTGGAAGCCTCATAATTTTGTATTAATTCACTGTACACAAATTTCAGACTTGTGATGATTTAGCATGTCCTTTGTAAGTAATTGTACTTTGAGATTCCAATTCATTGTGAAGATGGAGTTCATCTTTTTAAGCTTGCTAATGAATAAAAATCATGATGATGAAGTGATGCTTTGCTTTTTGAAATAATGTGAACTGTGCATATGATGTTTTGTGGGTAACATCTCTGGAAAACCCTCACGAGACTTCACTCATCCACTAGGGAATTCCTAGGGGTTTAAAAGGGTTTTTGCATATGCTAAATGCAATCGTACATCCCACGAAAGATGGATTTATCTTTTTGTTTTTAGTTTTCCATTTAATTGTTAGCTTTGTATTGCTAAGGGACTAGCAATAAGTAAGTTTGGGGGTGTGTTAAGTGCTAAAATATTCACATTTTCAGCCCTTAACTTGCATGTTTTAATCCTTTGGTTTTAGTTAATTAGGTCATTTTAATTCATTTTTGTGTTTTCCATACTTTTGTAAGCTTTTGGAAGAAAATGAAGTAAATCTGGAAGATTTGGGCTCAAAGAGAGAAAATGGGAAAAATGGGAGCCCCTGACACTGCGATCAATCACAGGTTCCCTGCGATCAAGCGCAGTACCAGAAGAGAAAGCATGAAGTACACCACAAGCGCTCGAGCGCACAACAAAAGAGGCTCGATCACAGACCTACGATCGAGCGTACATGGGTTGCGATCGACTGCACCCGTGCGCAGGAGACACATCAAAGCTGAGGCCAGATTGTCATTCTTTCCATATTAGGGTTTTCCAAGTCCCAATTGTAATAGGTTTTGAAACCCTATGAAATTCCTACGTTTACTAGTTTGTCAAGGACTTTTAAAGCCTATAAATAGACCCTAAAGTCTCTAGAGTAGAAGACTTTTAGAAGGAGACGAATTGGAGCTCTTCTAGTTCAAGTTACGGGATTATTCTTTTCCTTTCTTTTCTTTTCTTTTCTTTTATTTGATGAAGATGTTTAACATCAAGTTTATGTGTAGCTGATAAGCGCCGAATGTTGTACATTCAAGCCCCTTAATTTGCATATGTTAATTACTTAACATTGTTATTTGTTTGATTTTGTTTTGTTTTTGTGTTTTCAGGTGTTTTACTGTAGCGGATTTACTGTAGTTGAGTTACTGTAGCACATTACTGTAGCTACAGTGCGCTCGAGCACAGCTACAGTGCGCTCGAGCGCACACGCGCGGCAGAGGCAAAAAGGAGTCCAAAATTGATAAGGAAAGTTTTTCTAGGTCTCCCAATTCGACTAGGAGACTGAATTACGATTTTTCTAGGGTTCTCTTAATCCTTATAAATAGGCCTCTAAGCATTGAGAAAAGAGACACACAGCTATCTAGAGCAAAATTCAGTAAAATTGTCTTTGGCGCTTAGAAGATCATGAGCGGCTAAACCCCTTCGTGGGGTATTGATGTAACCCTTTCCAAGCACAATGGTTTGATTGTATTTAATTTCTAGTTTTTCAATTTATGCATGTTGATTGTATAAATCTGAGGATTGCTACAATTGATTTATGTTCTTCATATTAAATGCAATTGTTTTTAATTCCGATTCAATAATAGTAAAATTCTTATCTTGTCTTAGAAATTATTTTACTATTATTGAACTCAAATCATTCTTATTTTCTTTGATTATAGGAATGATGGTTATACAATGGTTCTTAATTGGCATGTAATCAATAGGGTTAGATAGACCATACCTAGGAAAGACGGATCGTACTACACCCTAGTTTAGTGTAATTTAGGTAGATGATCAATGCCAACCAAAGATGGGTTATGCTATTCCGTTGATTGCATGAATTTATTTTCATATGTTTTCTTGTTTAATTTATAACAAGCATATAAAGAATTGCTAGAATTAAATATGGTTAACCATTGGTCTGCGGATCGTGGTGAAATCAATACCATACTCTCTCTCTCATATATTTACTCTTTTTATTTTCATGCACTTTAGTTTTTAAGCAAATCAAATCAAATTCCCTTTTAATTAAGTTAACTTTAATCTTTTAAAATTTGATAATTAAACCCTTGCAGTCCTTGAGGTTCGACTCCCTCAATATAGCCGTATCCTACAAAGATTCATCCTATTTCAAGTGGTTATTTTTATAATTGAATTTATTTAGTAGGGCTAGATTGAAGCCCTAGTTATGTTTAGTTAATATTTCAATATTGGCGCCTTTGTAATGATCTTGTTGTGCTATTTAACTTGATTAATACCTGCTTGCATGAATTCCTCATATGTGTATGCCTGATCAATATATGCATGTCGTATGGACTAGTTAGTTAAATCAATTTGGATGGCCAAGTCCTAGGTTTAATAAAAGTAACAAAAGAATCCACGCCGCGGTTCTTAGGTTAATCAACATGGGGAACCGAGAGTATACGCCCATGCCCTAGGCCTCATGTGTTTGTCGATTTCCATAGAGTATATGCTTTCCTAAGGAACAACTCAGTATACATCATGCTAAACCCCTTAGAAAAGAAAAGTGTTAGAGTATACACCATGCCTAACTCGTTGCTTAGGGAAATTTATAGCTTAAGGAGTATATGTCATGCCCTTAGGTTGACAAACATTAGATATGCATAACATGATCAAAGCATTGGCATATTGTTATATTAGCTGAATATAATTAGTGGTGGATATCAAAGTTACGATAGCCACAAAAGATCCATCAGAAGGAAAGCTGACCCCGAAATGGGAAGGTCCCTACAAGGTAGTCGCCAACTACAGGCCCGGGGCATACCACCTGGAGAATGCAGAGGGAAAGCGATTGCCCCGACTCTAGAATGCACAGCACCTGAAGAAGTTTTTCCAGTAATTTTAATTAGCAGTGCTCTTTAATCTTCCTATTATGTTTGTAATCTATTTAGAAACATTCGTAGGCTCCCACTCGCAAGGTCCCGGACTAATTCTCACTTCGAACCATATGCTAAATGCACACTAATATAGCTATCCTTCGATGTGAATCTAGATATCTATGTTCTTTATTCTCATTGACAAAATGTAGGGATGCGAACAAAGCAAGAGGTGCCTCGCCAGAGGAGAACACGGAGGCAATCTAGCCAAAAGGAAGGAGCCAAGCCTAAGGCCAAGTCCTATCTCGCCACGGCGCAAGAATGCCACAAGGGCATACCCTTCCCTGTGGCGGAGAGGCCCCTCTAGGCCTAAGGCCAAGTCCCATCTCGCCACTGCATAAGACTGCCACAAGGGCATACCCTTGCCATGGCAAGGAGACTCCCCTCAACCCCAGGCCAGATCCAATCTTGCCTTGACATAAGATTGCTGCTAAAGCATACCCTTGTCATGGCCAAAAGATTAGCTCCAACTTAACCTAGAAGACCCGTTTCAAATTTCACAGGGTTGACTCGCACACAGGAGCGGAGCACAGAGAAGTCGCAAAAGGAAAAAAACAAGAGAACATTGATGTACACAAAAACAACACTCACAAAGATTGCCAAACAAAATCCAGGTATAACATTCCATTCTTATAAATGTTCTTCCTAACAAAATACTTGCGTTTGTAACGTCAATGTATAGAGAAAAATAGACACATCAAGAAGAAGCTCCTAGAGTTCATCCTCGCTGGCTTCTGGCTCAGGCAACAGAGACCTCATCATAAGCTCTTCACAATCTATGTTGGGAGCGTCCGGGAGCTCTTCTTTCCTAATCCTCACGAGCTCCTCGATGGCAGTATTATCGATGAGGAAGTCACTCATTTTCAGGTTCTCAAAGTTCACCCGATCGGTATCCAGTCGCATATGGGCCCGAAAAGTTTCGAAGCCATAGACATATCCGTGATACCTTCCAAAGTTGGGAGCGATGCCCCCTCAACATCCTCGATTGCTCCCATAGCTTCATCAGGACCTCGCGAGCTATGAGCCGCGATGATGGTCTCCACCCTGGAAGAAGCCCTTCTCCATGAAGTTTCAGACCTTGCCAAAGCTGATTGCAGGTTTATCAAGGATTTATTCTTCTCAGCGATCTTAACGACCATAGCGGCATGGGATGCATTGGCCTTAGCCAGAGCTTCGCCCTTATCGGCGACCTCGGCAACCATCACAACCTAGGAAGCTTCCGCGTATGACAAGGCTTCCTCTTTCTCTACAACCTTGGCCACCTCTGCAGCATAGGAAGCCTCCATTTGGACTAGCACCTGGTCCCTCTGAGCAATTTCGGCGGTGTGGCGAGATACAATCACGGCAACTCCTTCTCTTGCTCCGCGCCTCAGGCTACTTCCACGCCAAGAAGCGATTGAAGCCTCGCAAGCTCTCCCTCTCACTCTGTACCAATAGCCCTTCCAATGTCAAGGAGAGTTTGGTGGCCAGTTAGCTCCTTTCCTCGCTCCGCCTCACGAGTAGCCTCCGCATCGGAAAGTGACCTAAGTCCAGAAAGCTCCTTATTCTTCTCTTCCCCCTGTGCGACCTCGGCATTGTATAGCAACTGGAGGCTCGCCAACTCTTCGTTCTTCTTTGCCACTTCAATCATGGCTACCTTCCGAGCCTCCTCTACCTCCATCAAGAGAGATTGGGTTTCCCCAAGTTGAGCCTTAGTTGAAACCAGCGAACCAAGCGCTATTTTTAGCTCGCCCCTAGCATCAACCACAGATAGAATGGCGTCGTTCATCCTACTGGTCAGCCTCGCATTCTTCGCGGCCAGGTACGCCTCCAATGCACTGGCCTCCATCACTTCCTGTTGAAGCCTATCCATCTTCTTCTTAGAGCTCGCCCGCTCCTAATCAAGCTTGGAAATGTGCCCCCCGCAACTTCGGAGCTCTCCCTGCAACTCATTAATGATGGCCCTTGATTCAGCCAGCTCAGCCTTCAGCCTGTCGACCTCAGGAGTAGTGGAGGTGAGGCAGTAATTGTGAACCAAGAGAAGGCGGGCCAACTCTGCCGATTGCTGCAATAGAAACCCATTAGTTGACCTCAATGAAAAGCAAAAACAAGAAAAAGAGAAGAGGCAGCAAAGCGCCTAATAGAAAGAATTGATGTCGCCACTCTTCCGAAAGGTGTCTGCCCTCGCCCGCAACAGGGGCGATCTCAAAAGGGAGTGTCACTGCCAAAGGAGCACAAGGATCTGCTAGCAAACCCTTTGAGACCCATCAGCTGAACTGCCCGGCTCAATCTCCTGCCACTCCCTCCTCTTCAGGAGGAGAAGCGTGCTCATCCTCCCGGCTTGCCTCGCAAGGCGACGACCATTCAAGCATGTCCCCCTGGAGGAGGTTCGCACCAAACTCAATCTCCTCAACCAAAGGAGATAGCGAATCCATCGCTGCCTCATAATTATCTTTTAGCAGAGATGGGGGGTCGCCCACCGCACTCTGGGCCCTCACGGTTGGGGAAGCAACCTCCTTAACTGTCCAAGGCACTCCCTCTCCATGTGCTAGAGCCAACAAGCCACCTGCACTAGATGCCACCGATAGAAGAATGGCATCGATCATTGCCTCAGCCCTCGGCGATGGGGGGTCTTAGAACGGCTTGAACCCCCTCGTTCTCGGTGATAGCCTCAAGGTCCACCATAGCGGGGCTGGCTTTTGGCAAGCCAGTATTGCCCCAGGAGGTCACCTTTGGCTGGGCGCGAGGGAGGGGAATGTTGGGATCGAACCCCTCTCCTTGAGCCAGCATCTCGTTGAACACACGGATGTTGGACTCATATTGAGATCTCTTCAGTGAGGCCTCACCCTCAGGATCCTCCGCCCCTCTCTTCTTGGTCATTGGGGCTCCTTCTCTAGGAGTCTTCGCTCCACCCTTGCTGACCATTGGCGCTCCATCCTTCGCGGGCCCTGCTCCTCTCTTCTGTACTAAGGGAATTGGCCTCGCAGGAGATCCCTTCCCTCGGCAACTCTCACTGCAGGAGGTCCACGAAGGGTAAAGGTCCATTTACCCTGAGGATAACTCAGGTAAAGCTCCAAGTTCTCCTTGGAGATGAGCTTTTCCGCTTGAACCTCCTCCGGATGGGCCGCCGCCCAATTAAGGACCTTCTCTATATTAGCCGTCTCTATGGCGTTGAGGGTCTTGGGAACATTGAGGCGGCTAGAGCGAGGGACTCCCCACCTAACCGGGACATAAGGTAGAGTGTTACAGTACCTCTCCCTCATAGACAGCTCCCAGTGGGTGCTCGAGATAAAAAAGAAGCCTTACTCAAAGTGGTTGCTAGGATGCCACTTCTCGTGCAAAATGACATGCTTTGAAGGGCACCCCTGGAAGCCCCAACCATGTCCAAATCTGGACGGTCTGTAGAAGCTTAGGAACTCCCTTGCGAACAGCTGTCGTCCAGGCCCAAAAATCATGGGCCACAGTATATTGAAGGCAACCAACAACACCCAACCGTTGGGCTTCATCTGGCTCAGGGCCAGGTTTAGTTCCACAAGAAGCTCACGGATCATGGGTGGAAGTGGAAGGGTCAACCCCGCTCTAAACATCGCCTCATAAACGGCGACCTCTCGGTTATATAAAGAAGGGGTCGCCCCCTCTTTACCGCCAGGGATCCGAATGACCACGTCATTAAGGATGGCGGTAGGTATCTCGCAAGTTCCGCACGTCCTTGACAATGAGAGTTGATCGCCAGCCAAGGTATGCATCAGAAGCTCTCTCGACCACAGCGTCCTTCCCCTTGTCTTTGCTCGAAACAGCAGGCAACTCTGCCATCCTCTTACCCATGAGTCAAGTAATACCGGATTGAATCAAGCAATGGACGATACTCAGACGCAAGCGAGGGATTGCTGGTTGGAGAAAGGGAAGAAGCAGGTCTAAAAAAGGTATCATGGGGTTGGAAGAACCGAGGAACAGACAATAATCTGGAATTTCAGAGGTAACAGGGAAAAGGAACACCGCTCTGTTGAAAAAGGAAGGCACGGAGTCACACAAGTGGTAGCGTGAAGAAGACGATATCTGATGATTCTCCAGGATGGCCAAAGTGATGAATACACATCCAATGCCGATTCTTATATATAGGCATGGCTGAGAGCGTGTAGAACCCAAAGGGGTGCCGAATGAGCCCGCCACATGGAGCACAGGCACAAGCTGACAGGAATGGCAAAAGGCGTGATCGTCAGGATTGTACGTAATGGACAAGAGACGGTTGGTGTCCATGAGAATGGGCGTCATCTAAAACACCCCAACAATGTCAAGTTTTTGAAATTCGAAATTCGAAATTCACGCGCTCTCCCTCTCGATATCTGAAATGGTCAGACGCGAGAATTTGGGGGGTGACTGTTGGAGAGAAAAATAGCTAGCCAAAAACGAGGCGAGGGCTCTCCCAAAGCAGGTCTCCCTAAGCCCCCTGCCTCGCGGATGTGTCTTGAGAGGCCCACAGCATGGCCAGACCATCCCCATACCAGTGCAAGGACGTTCGTACAAGGAAGATGTCTGACCTGACAGGCATATGTCCCAACACCACCAAACAGAAGATTTCGACCATCCCTTGTAGGATACTATACTGTGCACACATATGTAAAACGTGCAGTGGTCAGATATATGCACATATATATGTAAAGTGTGCATCCTGAATAAAAGAGAGGAATTCTTTGTAAAGCTAAGCCTTGGCTCTAATCATCTTCCTCACTTCTTCTACCATTCTACTCTAAAAATATTTCTCCAATTGCAAATGGGACCCCGACGTTCCCTATCACCTTAAACCAGTCGAAGTTCTCCAGGGTGTCCGAAAACTGTGTTAACACTGGCGATCATATTAATCACTGTCGAAAATGCAAGTTCACCAATGTTAATTGCTGTTCCGATCTTTCCATACAAATCTTTACTGCTCTTCTTAATCTCGTTTCTCCTGCTCTTCTTTGTCAGAGGCATTAAGGTTTGTGCTATTTAGCATCTTGCGCACAAATAATTTGCGCAGCATGTGCCACTGAAGGCCGTAGGGAGCAAATGCGATGTCATTTCCACCATATGAGAAGGCCAGTGTTGCAATAGTTGGGTTGCGGTTGGCAAATATAGTGTCTTGGTCACCTACCACCTCTTTTACCAGAGATGGTGAGGTTACAGTTACACAGTATTTGCTTCCAATCTTAAGCCTGTATATTGGACCATAAACTCTGGCCAGTTCCATGAATGATTGGTGGAGGTTCTTGCCAAAGAAATGGGAGGTACCCAATTAGCGGAAGGCCCCTGGGACCCGGTGGCAATTGATCATTTTTGCTGCCCAATTTCTTCAACACCCATAGGAACAAAAATGAACATAGCAATATTGCAGCCGAAATGGCTAAGCATGCATTGCTTGGGAAAGTGAAAGTGTGCATGTTATAGCCCGGCATTGGAACATTGAAATTGGGGTGAGGAGAAGGTTTGCCTAAAAGAAATTTGGACGTAGTGAACCATATGGAGCCTATTTAAACTGTGACAGGTTTATTTTATGGTTTAGCTTGAGACAAGACTTTACAAGACTATAAAAAATAAAAATAAAAAGATAAATAAAAAAATAAAAAAGGAGAAAAAGAAAGAAGCATATTCTAGGCATTTGATTTAAGTACTGAAGTGGCTGATTATAAGGCTCATTCAATCATAGATAGAACCTCGAGGAACGATATTCCTGATTGTATCTGTGATATTGTGATATTAGAGTAATCTGCTCTTTTTGACAAATTGATATGTGAAAGTTCTTGATTTTTATTCAAAAAAAAAAAAAAAAAAACCATTTGTTTACAGTTGAATGAAGCTCAAACTTAATTTTCAAGCTCCAAATATGCTTTATTTTGATATGCCTGCAAAAATGGAGATATCAAAGATAAATATTTTCTGATAAAATAATAAATCGAAAGTGTAATTTATAAAAGAGTTGTTTGGGACCTTTTTGTGTATGTAAAAAAACCACCTTGGGCTTACTGTAGTAGAAACTCTGGAAATATTAACTGATGATGATGAAAAAGAACAACTCTTCTTTAAAGGTTGGATGTTGGAAACTTTGATACAAATAGACACCGATAGAGTGAGAAAGGAGTGTCGTGCGGGGGCATGACACATGATACAACCAACACTATCGGTCATTTATATTATATTTAAGAATAATGTTATATATTACATCACTATCTCATTATATTAATGTAACATTATTATTATTATTATTATTATTATTATTATTATTATTATTATTTACATGTTGGCATAAGAGAAGGGAAAGGGGTAAAGGTATTCGAACTAATAACCTCTGCTTCATGAGACATGGTTCCCAAGAGATTGAGTTACCCCTTGGACATTAATGTAACATTGTGAAAATACCTTTAAATCCATCCTAATTAAAAAAAAATTTAAAAAAAATCATTATAGCAAGATAGTAATATGTTAGATAGCATATTTTTATAATCAAACTTCTCTCTCTCCATGCCATAAAGGACAGAAATTGAACTGTTGTAAATGCTCCTTTATATAGAGAAACTAGATGACACTACTAGGTAGGATTATCACTACTTGGATGCTGTTACGTGAATGCTTTTACATACACGTAACGGGATAGATTATTAGGTTTTGAGAGAACCTAGACTCTTTAGATTCGTTGAAGAGAACCTAAAACCTTTTCAAACACAAGGTTTGGATTAATTTTCTACTTACCTTTATTCATAACATAATGGCATTTAAATAGACAAACTATTACAATATTTTCTAGGGCTGAGTCATCAGCTCTTATTGGACTATAAACTAGGGTTAAGTCACCAAGACTCTTACATAAAATAAAATAAAGATAATATCAAATAAAAATAAACACAATAAAATATTCTATTGTATCATATATTTTAATATAACCTAATCATATATATATATATAAGCCGAATCACTCTCAAAAGTGCCTTAATATTGCGACATGTGGTGTGAACCTTTTTTTTTAAGGGATAAACCGGTTTTGTAAGGCGTAATTTTTTAACCGGTTTTTTTGAGAGTGAACCGGTTTTTCAATAGTGAACTGGTCATTAAATTAGCTTAATTAAAGGCATTTAATTATATTTCAATCATTTTCCTTATATGTGATTTTATTCAATTCAAACATTTAACGCACAATATTAAATATTATTAATGTCCAAATCAAATAAGGAAATAAATTATACAAATCAAATTATTATGTATTAATACTTGTCACTTTAATATTTTTAATTCAAATTTAGAAAAGGTTAGAGAAGATGATTTTTTTTTTTCGACATATACTTTATGCATGTAATAATAGATAATTTATAAAAATAAGAATTGCTTTTTTTTTTTTTTTTTCTAAATAATAAGCCATTGAAAAACAATTTGATTAATAACAGATTATCTACAAAAGAATAAGGCTTACAAAATAAAGATCACCCAATTATTTTGGATTTTGTTTTCTCTCTCATTGATTTAACTTCTTCTTCTTCTTTTTTTCTTCTCTCTCTCTTCCCACGTCTCTCTCTCAACTCTTCAAATAGTGTGTTTATTTGATTTTTGTGCGAAAAAAGAAAGAATAGAAACTCTTTTGAAAGACTAAAGAGATAATTAAATATTGAACTTAAGAGGATTTATTTGATCGTATTAAATGTTGAGTGCAATATTTTGTTTTATTAAGTACTTATAAAATAAAAAGATTTTTTTAAAAAAAAAAATTTGTAGTGTATTTGATTCCGTCTAGGGTTTCTATTTAATTGAAAATTTTGTTGCTTGGATTTATCATTGTATATCTATGTATAAATTTTTCACGACAGTAAATTTATTATTTATATGTTTGTTTCTCTAGAAACTTTTTTTGTATTGAAATATAATAAGTATCACACCAATAAGATTTTATGTTTTAATTCATTTGAATATTTTAATGGCCTTTTTTTTTTTTTTTTTTTCGTTTTTGTGATTTACTCGGATTTTCTAGCATTTTTTGAAAGTGTTGAAGAGACTTATTTGATTGCATTAAATATTGAGTGAAATAGGTGTTTTATTTTGACAGGGTGGAATGGGATTTTTTAGAAGCGATTATGGACCGAATGGGTTTTGATCGTTGGTGGATTGAACGAATAATGATGTGTGTCAGATCCGTCACCTACAAGGTTCTTATCAATGGGACACCTATGGGTCGGATTATCCCTTCAAGGGGCATCCAACAAGGGGACCCCATTTCACCTTATCTTTTTTTGTTGTGTGTAAAGGCTCTTAGCTCCTTATTGACCCAGGCGGATGATAATGGCGAATTGCCCAGAGTTCCAACTTCAAAGAAGGGCCCGAGATTAAGCCATCTTTTCTTTGCCGACGACAGCCTATTATTTTGCAAGGCTTCTCCTTCACATTGGAACCGATTGACAAACCTTCTCAAGACATATGAGGTGGCTTTGGGGCAGCGATTAAACCAAGCTAAAACGTCACTCTTTTTCAACCGAAACACTCCCCTAGAGGTTCAGATGGAAATTTTGCGCATAACAGGGATCTCAGCCACACAGAGATATGACAAGTACCTTGGCTTGCCAGCCTTTGTTGGCAAATCCCGAAAACAAGCTTTCAAGAGTATCAAAGATAGAGTTTGGAGGCGTCTTAGTGATTGGAAGTTGAAGTTTTTGTCACAGGCAGGGAAAGAGATATTGCTAAAAGCAGTTCAAGCAATTCCCACGTATAGCATGAGCATATTCCTCATTCCGAAGGGGCTATGTGCCGAAATTAATTCTATGATGCAGCAGTTCTGGTGGGGGCATCAAGAGAACTACTCACGTATACATTGGATGAAATGAAGCCAATTGGGACTGTCGAAGGATAGAGGTGGATTGGGCTTCAGAGATTTGGTGAGTTTTAACAAGGCTCTCCTAGCCAAGCAATGTTGGCGCTTGTTACAATCCCCGGACAGCCTTACGGCAAAAATTTTAAAGGCCAAATATTATCCTACCTCCTCTTTCATGGAGGCAAAATTGGGCTCGAGACCATCTTTTGCGTGGAAAAGTATTCATGTGGCGAGGGACCTTCTTGAGACCGAATTGATTTGGAGAGTAGGCAATGGCCAATCGATAAAGATTTGGGGTGATGCGTGGATCCAATTCCATCAACTTTTAGAGTCCATTCTCCTCCGAAGGTGCTAGATCCAAATAGCAAGGTACAAGAACTAATTGATGGGGAAAGGGGTGAGTGGGATCAAAATCTTTGAAAAAGCATATTTACAACTGAGGAGGTAGCAGCTATTAATACTATACAAGTAAGCCAGACGCAGCAACCGGATATTCTGATTTGGCGGTGTACAAGTTTGGGAATCTTCTCGGTAAAAAGTGCTTATCATTTAGCAAAGGAGATGGAGATGAGGAAATGGCCGGAAGGATCTACAAAACGGGAGGAAAGCTGTTTGTGGAAATTAGATATTCCGAATGCGGCAAAGAATTTTTTCTGAAGGGCTTGCCAAAATCTACTACCTACTAAGGAAAATCTTCTCAGGCGAAAGGTGGTGAATGACCCTTTTTGTCCTATTTGTGAGCAGGAACCGGAGACTGTTCTTCATGCTTTGTGGGATCGTTCAGCTGCAAGAGACATACGGGGCTGCAGTAAAAAGGTCTTCCAAAAGAGGACTACGGAGGGAGGAAGCTTTATGCAGACCACGGAGAGTATATTCTCAAAATGTGACCTGGATGACTTTGTTTTATTTATACACTTATCGCTCCAGATTTGGTTCCGTAGAAACAAATGGATTCATGAAGGAATTTTTGGCGATCCCAACATCATTCTCCAAAGAACAGCAGAGGAAATAAGATCTCATGCTCAACTACAACAAAAGAAACCAGCTAGAAATAATGTATCTACTCAGCTGAAGGTTTGGTTGGCTCCTACCCAAGGTTGGAATAAGGCGAATTGGGATGTGGAGATAGATAAATTAAATGAAAGGGTGGGGATCGGAGTTGTACTCAGGGATGAGAAAGGGCATGTGATCGCTGCTATGTGTAAAATGAGGATGGGTATAATGGAGCCAGCAATGGGGGAAGCATATGCAGCCTATCACGCAGTTTGTTTATGCAGGGAAATGGGAGTACAAAATTTAATTTTGGAGGGTGATGCGAAACAAATTGTGGAAGCCATCAACTCAGGTACGGGAACATGGAGTTGTTTTGGGCATTTAATTGAAGATACAAGGCGTGTACTACTCACTTTACCAAGGTGGAAGTGCGTCTTTGTTCCTCGCGAAGCAAATGTGGCGGCTCATAGGATGGCGAAAGCGGCCACTACTGATGTCAGTGATAGAATTTGGAGGGGTATCTCTCCTAATTGTATTAGTGATATTATTTTGATGGAGCAATTAGCTCTATCTCGATGATTGTTTGTTGGAGCTTTTATACTCAAACTGAGATTTATTATCAATAAAATTCATCAATTTAGTTTCAAAAAAAAAAAAAAAAGAAGAGTGAAGATTTTGTTTTGATTGTATCTCAGACATTGTAACGATGGAGCATATGGTTCCATCGGTTGATTTGTTTTAATGAGAAAGCAATGACTACTATTTCAAAAAAGGAGTGATATATATTCCTTGTAAGATTTTGTTTATTCTTTGTTTATTTTTCTAAAATTATTAGAGCTTTATGGGTTTTGTTTGTATTGAAATATAATAAGTATCACATACATCAACAATATCAAAGTTTTTTTACTAATTTTCTATTAATATTTTGAGAATCATAATTCAAGTTTTCTTCTTGCTATTTTTTTTTTTTTTGCTTTTATACTTTTCATTAAGTACATGTTTGGTACACTTCAAAAAAGAAAAAGTACATATTCAGTAATGTACTAGTGTATAACATTTAATATGTATTTTCATTAAAAGAGGCGTGATAGATTTTTCCACACACCTATTTTATAATGAAAAGTAAGATGTGATGCATTTAAGTTTTTGAAATTAAATTATAATGAAGAATCACACGCATAGCGCGGGCTATGTGCTAGTATTAATAATTGTTTTGCATAAAACTCAATTCTTGTAACATTCATTTCCCCTTGAAGAGGACTTTGTCCTCAAGGTCTTGAAAATTTTGTTCTTGAAATAATCTTTCTCTTGGAACCACATCTTAATACTTAACAATTATAAATAATAAAATATTACTATAACCGTGAATTTTCTCCCTTTAATTTTCTGGCGGGATCTTTAGTTACTTTTCTTTTCCATCAACTTTTTTTTTTCTACCTTTCACACACCTCAAATTTTTTTTTATTTTTTTAATTCCACTGAAATCTCAAATTTCCTCCTTGAACCCATTTTCTCCTTCCTTCCAGATGGGCATAACATCATACACTATCTTTCTTCTTCTTCTTCTTCTATTTTTTTTTTTCTCAACTCTCCTCCACTAACACTAGATTTGCTCCTTACTGGCTTCCTAGGTGGTCGTTCCTTCGAGCGGCTTCCTCCTCTATGAGCCGCCTCAGTGCAAACATCCTGTGTGATGCGAAGTGCTTTGCATAATTTTGATTCAACGCTTGATAACACTTCATGGACAACCCACTCCTCTGCTGCTTGGTTTTCATCGTGTTACGCACAAACGGTGGTTGAATTTTAGAGGCCATAGTAAGTGGCATTCCACCTGGGTCTAATGGATCCCCTTCGAACTGTTGTTTTGAGCAGCTAGGGCCAATCACCGTGTTGGGGTTTGGGTGCATGGATTACCTGTAGTGACGAGGTGAATTTTTGTAAGAATACTAATGGTGGTGGATCTAAGATTTTGGGGTTTTAGTGATGACTGAAAGGGGTGGGAATTGGGGATTGGTGTTGTTACAAATATCTACCTAAATTAATATGCAAATAATGATATGTTTTACTCGCAAGTGCACGAGGTCAACATAGTATAGGGTGCAAGTACGGGGTCATTCCCACGAGGACTGCTAATTTTTGTCTCAAATAAATTCCAAAGTAAAATAAAACAAAGATTGGATTTGAGTTGATAATAATAAAAAGGTAGGGCTTTGACATCCACCACTAATTATATTTAGATAATATATCAACATGCCAATGCTTTGATCATGTTATGTATATCTAATGTTTGTCAACCTAAGGGCATGGGTGAGGGGGTCCTGCAAAACTGAATCTTTATGTGGGTCCTGCAAAACTGGCTCACTAACACCTTGGATCATACAAACATCAAAACATTTGAAATCATCTTGAGGTAATTGCATTGCATCAAATATTTTGAATTCTATTGTCTCACCATTCACCTTCATACTTATAGCACCCATTTTAACACCTATTGTAGTATCAGCAGTTCTCATAAAGGGTCTTCCTAAGATGATTGGCAAGGGTGATGGCATAGGAGATTCTTCCACATCCAACACAATGAAATCAGCAGGTAAAATAAATGTACCTACCTTTACCAACACATCCTCAAGTATACCTCTTGGTCTTTTGATGCTTCTGTCTGCCAATTGCAAGGTGACAGAGGATGGTTGAAGCTACCCCAAACCTAGCCTTTCATATACCGTGTAAGGTAGCAAATTGACCCCTGCTCCCAGATCCAGGAATGAATGCTAAAAAAGATGGTCTCCTATTCTGCAAGGAATGGTAAAACTACCTGGATCTGTTAGCTTTGGTGGTAATTTTCTTAACAAAACTGTACTTACCACTTCTGTTAGGGCCACTGTCTCATGCTCCTGAAACTTCCTTTTGTTAGTGCAACAATCCTTTAAAAATTTAGCATATGAAGGAATCTATTTAATTGCATCTAATAAAGGAATGTTGATTTCTACTTTCCTCAAGGTCTCAAAAATATCCATAAGTTGCTTTTCTTTCTTTGGTTTGACTAACCTTTGAGGGAAGGGTGGTGCATTCATCTTCTCCATTTTATTTACCTTGGGAGTTGCTGCTTCATCTGGAGGTGCTTGAGGCGGCTCTTCAGTTCCTATGACCTTGCCATTTCTGAGAACTGTGACTGCTTTCAACTGCTGGTGACCCCCTGGATTGGGTATTGTTTGGGCTGAAAATTCTCCTTGTTTTTTTTCACTCAGCTCCTTTGCCATTTGACCCATTTGCACTTCCAATCTTTGGATGGCTTGATCGGTTCTTTGGAATGCTTGATCGGCCCTTGTATTGATTTGTTTTTGATTAGTCATAAATTGTTGTTGTGAAGTCACCAAGGTGTGTATCATATTCTCTAGTTGGTTCAACTTTGACTCATGAGTTGGTTGGCTTGCTTGTTGGGGACCATTATGCTATCCTTGACTATTACTCCATGGGAAATTGGGGTGTTTGCACCACCCTGGATTGTAGGTGTTGGAGTACAGATTGTTCTTGTGAGGGTAATAGTTTTGTCCCACATAATTCACCTCTTCTTGATCTGCAAATGGAGATAACGGACATGTCTCAGTAGTGTGATCTAAATGGGAACATATAGCACATAGCTGGACTTGTGTGTCCTGTTAAGGGGTAAGATTTTCTGAGCAGTCATGGCTTTGACAATCATATCTAATTTCTTTTCCACAACAGCCATTTGGTTTGGAGATCCCCCATTGAAGTTAACTTCATACATGCCTTTGCTTTTTACTCCTCGCCTTCTTCTAGAGCGGAATTGTTGGTAATGCTCACTTAGTGTTTCAAAAAGCTCCATTGCTTCCTCACTACTCTTTTCCATAAGTGCTCCTCCACAAGCCAAATCAACCATCCCTTTGTTAGTATCATCTAAACCTTCATAGAAAATTTGAACTTGATCATCTTGAGGGATGTTGTGATGTGGGCACTTGAGAAGCAGTGAATTGAGGTGATCCCATGCCTCAAAGAAAAGATCTCCATCTCTTTGTTGGAACATCTGAAGTTCCCTTTTAAGCTGTCTTGTCTTTTGAGCTGAGAAAAACTTCTTCAGAAACTTGGTGGCTAATTCTTCCAATGTATGGATGGAATCTACAGGCAAAGAATTATACCACAGTTTAGCATTATCTTTCAAAGAGAAGGGAAAGAGGATTAACCTGAGTCTCTCTGGAGTTAGGCCTTGGATGTGTTGCAGCTTGCATAGATAAAAGAACTCCTTAAGATGCAAGTTAGGATCCTCAGTAGTTGTGCCCCTGAAGTGAGTCAATGCATTGAGGATTTGAGGAGAAATATAATAGTTGCCTTCCACCTCCGGTTGATATGCTATGCATGATGGCTGGTTGAGGTTCGTTGGGACGAACGCCTGCTTCATCGGTCTCCGCACCAGTGGTGGATTTGCCTCTAGTGGTCTTGGCACTATTGGTGGGTTCTCTTGCAAATCTTCCATTATGTTCTCAATTTCTTCTTCTTCTTCTTTGTCTCTAGGTCATTGTTGAATTGTCCGCACAATTTCAGGACTGAGTGGAATGATAGTTGACTCTTGTGATCGACGACCTTGCATCAATTGAATTGTCTTTTCAATCAAAGCAGCTTCAGTGTTGCTTGTCAAGATGCTCCCTGGAACTGCGCTCAATCACAGGTTAGTGCGCTTGATCGCAATGTGCTCGATCGCACTCAACAGATGCTCGATCACAGTAACAGAATCGCAAGTCTGCAAACCTGAAACAGAAAACAGAAAAGATTAAGAAAAACGGAAAATATTTTTGATTTTTGATAAAAACAAAATTGAAAATTGAAAATTAAAATAACACAACTAAAGGAAAATAATTCTGAGCAAAATTCGCCGCAACCCCCGGCAACGGCGCCAAAAACTTGTTGTTACAAATATCTACCTAAATTAATAGGAAAATAATTGTATGTTTTACCCGCAAGTGCACGAGGTCAACATAGTAGTATAGGGTACAAGTACGGGGTCATTCCCACGAGGACTGCTAAATTTTGTCTAAAATAAATTTCAAAAGTAAAATAAAACAGAGATTGGATTTGAGTTGATAATAATGAAAAGGTAGGGCTTTGACATCCACCACTAATTATATTTAGATAATATATCAATATGCCAATGCTTTGATCATGTTATGTATATCTAATGCTTGTCAACCTAAGGCATGGGTGTCTACTCTTTAAGCTATTGATTTCCCTAAGAAATGAATTTGGCATGGGTGTTTACTCTAATTTTTTTCTTTCTTAAAAGGATTTAGCATGGGTGTATACTAAGTTGTTCTTTAAGAAAGCATAATTCTGTGGAAATTGACAAACACATGAGACCTGTTGTTCTTAATTACCCACCTAAATTAATAGGCAAATAATTTGATGTTTTACCTGCAAGTCCACGAGGTCAACATAGTAGTGTAGTGTGCAAATACGGGGTCATTCCCACGAGGATTGCTGAATCTTGTCTAAAATCAATTCCCAAAGTAAAACAAAACAAGAGATTGGATTTAAGTTGATAATGATAAAAAGGTAGGGCTTTGAGGTCTAGGGCATGGGTGTTTACTCCCGGTTCCCTATGTTGATTAACCCAAGAACCCGGTGTGAATTTCTTTTGTTACTTATGTTAAACCCAGGACTCGGTCATCCAAATTGATTTAACTAACTAGTACATACCACATACACATGTTGATCAGGCACACACATATGAGGAATTCATGAAATCAGGAATTAATCAATTTAGATATCACAACAAGATCATCACAAGGGCACCAATATTGAATATCAACTAAACATAACTAGGGCTTCAATCTAGCCCTACTAATTAAATTAGTTATACATGAAGTTGATGTTAAACATCTTCATAAAATAAAATAAAATAAAGGAAAAGAATAAACCCGAAACTTGAACTTGAGAGCTCCAATTCTTCTCCTTCCCAGGCCTCTTTATTCTAGTGGCTTAAGGATCTATTTATAGGCTTCAGAAGTCCTTGACAAACTAGTAAACCTAGGAATTTCGTAAGTTTCAAACCTATTACAATTTGGAGTTAGAAAACCCTAATATGGAAATACTACTATTCTGGCCACAGCTTCGATGTGTCTTCTGCGCACAGGTGCGATCGATCGCAACCCATGTGCGCTAGATCGTACATCTGCGATTGAGCCTCTTCTGTTGTGCACTCGAGCGCTCGTGGCCGCTTCATGCTTTGTCTTCTCTGGTACTACGCTCGATCGCAGGGAATCTGTGATCGATCGTAGTGTCAGGGGCTCCCACTTTTCTCATTTTCTCTCTTTGAGCCCAAATCTTCCAGATTTACTTCATTTTTTTCCAAAAGCCAACAAAAGTATGAAAAACACAAAAAGGAATTAAAATGGCCTAATTAACTAAAACTAAAGGATTAAAACATGTAAGTTAAGAGCTGAAAATATGAATATTTTAGCACTTAACAAGGCCTGGGGCATGGGTGTCTACTCCCGGTTCCTTATGTTGATTAACCCAAGAATTTGGTGTGGATTTCTTGTGTTACTTTGTTAAACCCATGACTCGGTCATCCAAATTGATTTCGCTAACTAGTCCATGCCACATGCATATGTTAATCAGGCACACACATATGAGGAATTCATGAAAGTAGGAATTAATCAAATTAAATACCACAACATGATCATCAGAAATGTGTCAATATTGAATATTAACTAAACATAACTAGGGCTTCAATCTAGTCCTACTAAATAAATTAGTTACACATAAGTTTGATGTTAAACATCTTCATAGAAGAAAATAAAAGAAAGGAAAAGAATAAACCCGAAACTTGAAGAGCTCCAATTCTTCTCCTTGGGAAGTGTGTCTATTCTATAGGCTTAAGGGTCTATTTATAAGCCTTAGGAATACTCTAAAAACCCTAAAAAACGAAGGGTTTCAACCTTAGTTCACACAAAGTTACAAAACCCAAAAAGTTACACTTTCCATAACAAGGCTGGCGGCTGACTTGCCCATCGCGCACGGGTGCACTTGATCACTGCTCGTGTGCTATCGATCGCAGGTCTGCGATCGATCCTTGTGTGCTAGCGCTCGATCGCAGGTGCCTTGCGCATTGTGGTCCTCGCCTGTAGTGCGCTTGATCGAAGCTCTCCTGAGATTGGTCGCACTACCAGAGCCTTCCATATTCTCAAAACAACTCTTTTAAGTCCAAAACTTCTGAGATTGCTTCTTTTTCTTGAAATGACCTACAAAATCAAGGAAAACACATAAAAGAACTAAAATGGCATAAATTAACTAAAACTAAAGGATTAAAACATGTAAGTTAAGGGCTAAAAATATGAATATTTTAGCACTTAACAATTGGTAGCGATGTGGGTATCATGGGCTAGTTGGGTTTTTGATGGAGATTGGTGGATTTTGTGAAAGAAAGCAAAGAAACTTGCTTTTGGTTCAGCTTCGTTCTCATTGTATATATAGGCAAAGAGTTACAATTGTAATCAAGTTTGACAAACCCAAACTATACAAACTAGGAGACCTAATTCAATACATCCAAGTAGAACAAATACAACTAGAACATTAAAGGGAAGAGATAAGAACAACTATAAGGATAATGCTAAAAGATAAGAACAACTATAAAATAGACTCTATTGGTTCCTTAATAGCCTCCCACAAACGAATGGGAGGGGGAGTGACCATGAGTTTGTCTCTGAGGAAAAGAAATCGAGAGGAGGTAAGGCCCTTTCTAAAGATGTCAGCGTATTGATCTTGAGTTGGGATGTAGCTAGCACAAAGATCTTTGTGAAGAATTTCTCACGGATGAAGTGGTAGTCAACTTCTATATGCTTGGTACGAGCATGGTAGATGGGATTAGAAGCTAAAGCAATAGCTCCTATGTTATCACACCAGAGTACAGGAGGATCATGGAGAGAAACTTGCAATTCTTTGAGTAGCATTCGAAGCCATGAGAGTTCAGCAGTTGTAATGGCCATTGCACGATATTCAGCCTCGGTGCTAGATCTCGAGACAACAGGCTGCTTCTTGGCATGCCAAGATACTAAGTTGGAGCTGAAGAAAACACAATACCCGGTAGTGGATCTGCGATCAAGAGGATCCCCTGCCCAGTCAGAGTCACAGTATGCCTAAAGTTGAAGAGGACTTGGAGTGAAGTGAAGGTCATGGTCTAGTGTGCCTTTGAGATACCTTAGAACTCTTTTAGCAGCCTTCATATGTTCTGTAGTTGGACAATGGAGAAATTGACACAGTTGATTGACAGTGTAGGCTATGTCAGGTCCTGTGAGTGTGCAGTATTGTAAAGCTCCAATGATATGACGATAGGTTGTGGGATCTGGTAGAGTATCACCATCAAGCATGGTGAGCTTCTTGCTTGAAGTGTAGGGTACGGCATAGGGCTTTGCTCCAAGCATTTGCACACGATCAAGTAAATCAATAATGTATTTACCTTGATTTAGATGTAAGCCAGTTTTGTCATGGAGGACATGGATGCCTAGGAAGTATGAAAGGCTGCCAAGATCTTTAAGCTTAAATTCCATTTGAAGGCCATGGATGAGAGTCTTCATGATAGATGAATCTATACCTGTTACTATGATATCATCAACATATCAGTATGCAAATATGAACAGAGCCTTGATGAAGCATAAAAAAAAGAGGTGTCTACAAGGGATCCAACAAAACCAAGATTTAGAAGAGCTTGTGACAATCTATGAAACCAGGCTCTTGGGGCTTGCTTTAGACCATAGAGGGCCTTTTTGAGCTTACAAACATGATCTGGAAAAGCTGCATCAACAAAACCAGTAGGTTGCTCCATAAGGAATTCTTCATTCAAGTAACCATGAAGGAAAGCATTAGAGACATCCAATTGCTTAAGGGGCCAATTGTAGTGGATTGTTAAGGATAGCAGGATCCGTATAGTGACTGGTTTGATAACTGGACTGAAGGTTTCAGTGTACTCAATACCATCTCTTTGTTGGAAACCCTTAGCCACTAGTCTTGCCTTGTATCTTTCAATAGCGCCATCTGATTTTTCCTTTAGCCAAAAAACCCACTTATTCTTGATGATGTTTCGATGTGAATGTCTAGGGCAGAGAGACCAAGTACCATTCTCAACTAGAGCTTGAAGTTCACTTTCCATTGCAGCAAACCATTTTGGGTTAGAAACAGCTTGAGAAAATGTGGTAGGGATAGAAGGCAAGGGTGTAGCATGAAAGGATTTTAGTGGATGCTTGTTTGATTTTATGGATAGGAATAGCTGATAGTTGGGAAAAGACTTAGGTTTGGAGTTTCCAATCATAGATCTTGTGACAATATGAGGAGAGGCTGGTTCAGTAGGTGCAGGCAAAAGCTGAAATAAGGATTGATCTAGGTGGGGGATAGGATCAGGGGTAGGTGGTAGTAATTCGGCAGTAGAGGTAGTCAGGGGACTGTTTAGAATAGGTTCTTGTGCTGGGGAAGGCAAGGTGATTGGGGGTGAGGTGTGAACAGTAATAGAGTCAGAATTATTCATAGAGTAAAAATGAGAAGGATCGAGAACAATATCTGTAGGGGAAGGATCTGATCCGTTAGGGGATGAAGATGTTGCTCTATTCTGTGTAGAGAGCACCAATTCATCAAAAATAACATGGCTAGAGACATATACACGATTGGAGATGGGATCAAGGCACATGTAACCCTTTTGGTGGGTACAATAACCAAGGAAGATGCATTGTTTGCTTCGGAATTCCAATTTGTGTTTGGCATAGGGTCTTAAGAGAGATAACAAGCACAACCAAAAGTTTTTAAAAAGATGTAGTCTGGCTCCTTATTGTAGAGTTTGGTGAAAGAACTTGAATTTTGGAGAGTAGGGGTAGGCAATCTATTGATGACATACACGGTAGTACTGACAGCTTCAACCCAGTATTTAGAAGAAAGGTGGGATTGAGCTAGGAGACTAAGATCAGATTCAATGATATGCCTATGTTTTCTTTCTGAAACTCCATTTTGTTGAGATGTATGTGGACATGTGACTCGATGAAGAACACCATGTGTTGACAAAAATTTAGTAAAGTTATGAGAGGTGTATTCACCACCCCCGTCTGTTTGAAGTTGTTTAATTTTAATGGAAAATAAATTTTCTATCAAGCACTTGAATTTAACAAAGGTTTCAAAAACCTCTTATTTGAGTTTTAGAGGAAATAGCCAGGTGTATCTAGAGAAATCATCAATAAAGATAACATAACATTTGCTTCCATTGATCGAAGATAAAGGAGAAATCCATACATCACTATGAATAAGCTCCAATGGTGCTGTGTTAATACGACTTGACTCAACAAAGGGTAATTTTTTGCTCTTTCCTAATTGACATGAAACACAAATAGATTGACTCGACTTAACTGAAGACATAGAAAGGTAGTAGTTGTGAAGCAGATGCTGCAAGATTTGATGACTTGGATGCCCTAAGCGGTTGTGCCAAACTGAAGAAGACACCCTGATCCCAATTTGTGCAGTAAATGCTCTTACTTTATTTCTGGTGAAGTGTTGTAGCCTTAATGGGTAGAGACCATTTTCACTTGCCCCTTGTAGGAGGATCTTCCATTTGAGGTTGTCCTTAATCAAGAAATAGGTATCAGTTAGTTTAAAATGGCAATTATTGTCACGGCAAAATTTATTTATTGAAAGTAAATTTGTTGTAGCATCAAGACAATGTAAAATATTTTTAAGATGTAGGAGTTGATTTGAGCAAAGAAAAGAGGAAGAGCCAGTGTGAGAGATACCAAGTCCACTACCATTACCTACTGCTACTGTCTCATTACCCTGATATGGTTGCTGCAGAGTTAGACTTTCCAAGTCATTAGTGTTGTGAGTATTGGCTCCACTGTCAGCAAGCCATTCATCTTCATCTTGTAGATCATTGGATTGGGAAACCATTGCAGCAAGTTCAGATGGTGGATGTCGTCCTTGGAAGGCATAATCCATGCGATGAAAGCAGTCCAATGCTTGATGATTGGAGTGGCCACATATCTGAAAAAAAAAAAAGAGGTATGTTGGATGAGAGGATGCCAAGTTGAGAATTTCTCCTTGGAGTGTAGTTGTTGGGAGAATTGCTTCTTGGAGTGTAGTCGCTGGCGCTTCTAGTAATAGTTTTTCCTTGGGAGAAAGCAGGGGTTGGGAGTATACCAGGAGATCCGTTGAAAGTCTTCTTTGAAGGATAGGAATTTCTGTAATTGGAGAAATTTTTCCTTTGGTTGTTGAATCTCTGTTTGTAACCTGGCTTCTAAGCAATCATGGCAAAGGATTGTGGTTCGTCAATGGCAGCCTGATGTTCAATGAGTTGTTCATGTCCAAGTAATTCAGACTGAAATTCTTCAAGAGACATAATGGTATTCTTTGTTATCATGGAGTAAGTCATGACAAAAGAATTGTAGGTGGAGTTTAATCCACCTATGATGTAGGATACAAGGTCATCATCGGTGATGGGGCTGCCGGCGATAGCTAGCGGGTCAACCAGGGATTTTGCACTTCGAATAAAGGTAACACATGGATTATTACCTTGTCTGAGAGTCTGAAGTTGGCGTCTCAATTGAGTGACGTGAGGCCTTGATGGAGAAACATAACGAGTGGCAAGGGTTTTCCATACTTGATTGGAGGTTTTACACCGATAAATAGTAGGCACAAGTGGAGCAGTTAAGGTTGCAATGAACTAACTGAGAATACATTGGTCGTTCTTTTCCCAAAGAATATATTCTGGATTTGGGACATCAGGAGTAGTTTTGTCCGGAGAAGATGGAATAAGCTTCGGTGGGCATGGCTCAGAGCCATCAACAATGCCCATCAAGCCGTTGGTTTTGAGGATCAACTTAAATTGAAACACCCATCCGAGATAGTTGCTGTCATCGAGCTTGGATTGATAGAGATGCGCAATGTTTGGCATTATGAAGGATAGAGCGGCATCGTTGGATTGCGTCATGAGTGCAGTATCAGGGACACGGCAAGGAGATGCAGCTATGATCTGGTGCGGCAAGGAGAAGAACAGCAATGATGCTGTAATTTGGTGCAGCAAGAAGAAAGAAAGTAGGTGCGGCAATCTGGTGCAGTGCGGCAATTAGCAGGGACATGACAAGGAGATGCGGCTATGATCTAGTGTGGCAAGGATGCAGCAAGGAGAAGAACAGCAAGTGCGGCAAGAGATTTGGTCAGATGTGGTAATCTGATGCAGTGCGGCAATGCAGGTTGGCAATTTGGTGCAGCTTAGTGCAGTACGGCAATTGTGGTGAAGAAAGAATGCAGGTGCGGTGCAGCAATCTGGTGCAGTGTGGCAATTTGGTGCAGTACAGCAGGTGCGGCAAGAGAAGAGGTGATCTGAGGGCAACAAGAAGAGCTGCGAATTTGCCTGGAGAAGAAGCTGATTCTGTTGAAGAAGGTCCAAAAATTTGAGAGGGTTAAGGATTTTATTGAGAGGGGTATGAACTGTAAGGCTCTGATACCATGAAAGAAAGCAAAGAAACTTGCTTTTGGCGGAATGAAGTCTCAGCTTCATTCTCATTGTATATATAGGCAAAGAGTTACAATTGTAATCAAGTTTGACAAACCCAAACTTGATACAAAACTAGTGTTGTGCCAAATACTACCTAAATTTCTAGATAATATTTAGTACGTTTTAACTCGCAAGTGCACAAGATCAAAACTATAGTATAGTGCAGCAAGTACAAGGTCAATCCCACGAGGATTGTGATTTCGTTTTGAATTAATTAAAATATCAAATTGTCACAGATTTGATATTAAGAAAAATAAAAAGATATAAAGATAAAGTAAAGGTAAAGGCAGGGCTTTGATATCCACTACTAATTATATTTAGATAATATGTCAATATGCCAATGTTTTGATCATGTTATGTATATCTAATGTTTGTCAACCTAAGGGTATGGGTGTATACTCCTTAAGCTATAGATTTCCCTAAGCAACGAGTTAGGCATTGGTGTATACTCTAACTCTTTTCTTTCCTAAAGGATTTAGCATGGGTGTATACTAAGTTGTTCTTTAGGGAATCATATATTATGTGGAAATCGACAAACACATGAGGCCTAGGGCATGTGTGTATACTCCCGGTTCCCCATGTTGATTAACCCAAGAACCCGGTGTAGATTACTTTTGTTACTTCTGGTAACCCAAAACTCGGTCATCGAAATTGATTTAACTAACTAGTCTATACCACATACATATAATGGCCAATCACATACATATAAGGAATTCATGAAAACAGGAATTAATCAAGTTAAATATCACAACATGATTATTACAAAGGTGCCAATATTGAAATATTAAATAAACATAATTAGGGCTTCAATCTAGCCCTCCTTAAGAGTTAGTTACACATAATTAAAATAAAAAGAAAAGAGAAGGGAAAGAAAGAACCGAAAACCGCTCCTACAAGTAGCCTCCAAATTCCTCTCCCCAAGTTGTGCCTCTTCTCAGGATGATTATCCTTAAGGTTTAGAGGTCTATTTATAGGCTCTAGAAGTCCTTGACAAACTAGGAAACCTAGGACTTTCGTAGGGTTTCAATCCTATTACAATTGGGAGTTGAAAAACCCTAATATGGAAATACTAGCATTCTGGCCGTAGCTTTGATGTGTCTCCTGCGCACAGGTGCGATCAATCGCAACCCGTGTGCGTTCGATCGCAAGTCTGCGATCGAGCCTCTTCTGTTGTGCGCTCGATTACTCATGGCCTGATTTGTGCTTTGTCTTCTCTGGTACTGCGCTCGATCTCAAGGAACTTGTGATCGATCGCAGTGTCAAGGGCTCCCATTTTTCCCATTTTCTCTCTTTGTGCCCAAATCTTCTAGATTTACTTCATTTTCTTCCAAAAGCCTACAAAAGTGTGGAAAACACAAAAATGAATTAAAATGACCTAATTAACTAAAATCAAAGGATTAAAACATGCAAGTTAAGAGCTGAAAATATGAATATTTTAGCACTTAACAACTAGGAGACCTAATTCAATACAAACAAGTAGAATAAATAAAACTAGAACACCAAAGGGAAGAGATAAGAACAACTATAAGGATAATGCTAAAAGATAAGAACAACTATAAAATAGACTCTATTGGTTCCTTAACATTTTGGGTGGTGGTTGTGCTAATGGGTTGGTCAAAAACACTGCAGGGGACTTTGGGGCTGCGACGGAATGGGTTTTATGGGAATGGATTTAGGCTAGGAGATTCGGTGGTGCAATGGAATTTTGATTGTAGGATGGGGGTGGGATTAATACTGTTAGTGGATTTTCTTTTGTATCAAACCTTTCCTTTAATAAGGCCATTCACATTAACTTCTTCCATCTTCTTCATCACACATTTCATCATATTTTCAAGATGATCAATTTGTTTCACCAAACAATCCATTCTTTGATCCGCCATCGAACTTAGCTCTGATACCAATGTTACGTGAATGTTTTTACATACACCTAATGAGATAGATTGTTAGGTTTTGAGGCAACCTAACCCTTTAAATTTGTTGAAGGGAACTTAAAACCATTTCAAACACTAGGTTTAGATTAATTTTCTGCTTAGCTTTATTCATAACATAATGATCTTTTTTAATAGGCAAACTATTACAATATTTTCTAGCGATGAGTCATCAACTCTTATTAGAATATAAACTAGGGCTAAGTCACTAAGACTCTTATATATAATAAAATAAAGACAATATCAAATAAAAATAAACACAATAAAATATTATATTGTATCATATATTTTAATATAACCTAATATTAATAATTGATCCGAATAAAACTCCATTTTCGTAACAGATGCCCATTCCAATGGAATGAGTATTGGATTTTTCTTTGTCAAGTGGTTTACTGGTTCTATCTTTTGATTTTTGTGATTTTTCTAAGGGGAGAATATATAATTTTTTTTCTTCTAATAATCTAAGGGGTAGAAGAGTGCAGTTCGTATACATTATTGGCGGTCAACATGAACAATTTAGATGGAAAAAGAGCCCTCTAAACCTGCCAGGACCAAAAATAAAATAAAATAAACCTGCCAAGACCACATTTAATTTTCAGCCTCCTATAGGGAAGTCATTTTCTAGGGTTTTTTTTTTTTTTTTTTTTTTTATTATTATTTTTTTAAAAAAATTTTGAAAGGGTATTCATTATCAAACTTAACCAGAAACTTGATCAGCCACTACGTCCTGCATGCAGGTAGGAAAATTTTCCTCCCATAATTGGAAAACATTATGTTTCAACCCTAACTTTCCTAACTGATGAGCTGCGCCATTTGCTGTTCTCCGAACGTGGTTAGCCTGCCATGTAAATCCCCTGGACAAGAGAGTTCGAACATCGTTAATGAGCTGTCCATATGGTCCCCGACACAAATCTTCTTGCCGTAGAGCTTGGACCACATCTAAGGAATCCCCCTCCAAGATGAGACTACGGATGTCCCTAGATGAGCATAACTCTGCTGCTGTTCTTGCAGCCATAGGCTCCGCCGAAGTGGGATCCCTGATTTGCATAAAAACTCCACACGCTATTGCTACAATAGACCCTTCATGATCATGAGCTATAATTCCAAACCTCATCTTGGTGTTTTGAATATCCAAAGTTGCGTCCCAGTTGACTTTGAGGCTACCCCTAGGCGGTTTCTTCCATTTCTTTGCAGGCTTAGCACTGGGCGAAGGATTCTTGTCCTAACGTTGTTGTTCTGCATTGTCATAGGCGTCCATCTGTTCCTGGTCAAGGCGAACCGGTTAAGCAGGGCCTTGGAAATCTCCTCTGAAGACAACATTATTCCGTCTCAACCAGAGTTGCCAGGCTACCGTAACCAGAAGGTGCATCTCTTCTTCGTCTAACCATTCCATAAGTCTAGCAATGATCGACATAAAATCATCCTCTCCACTGCCACATTTATGGATTTTCCCCTTACATTCTAACCACACGTCCTGTGTTGATGGGCAGTTCCAAATAAGGTGACCTAGGGTCTCTAGCTCCAAAGCACAAATTGCACACAAGGGTTCAGCCACTATCTTCCTTTTGAACAGATTGACTCTGGTGGGCAGTATATCAATGCATGCTTGCAAATAAAAAACTTCACCACCAAAGACCCCTTAAGCTTCCTGATCTTCTTCCACAACAACTGGATTTCGTGAGTGTTAGAGCTACTTCCTTCCACCTTTTCAAAACTTTCCTTGGCTAGGTGGTATGCATTGCGAACAGTGAATTGCCCATTTTTTGTGCCTGCCCAAGCCAGCCCGTCCTTCCCCCTGTGTGGACTAATGACCATACTACAAATAATGTTAGCCTCTTCCGTGTTGAATACTGATTTCACTAAGTCAGTGTTCCACCAGTTTGTGTTGTGATCCAAGAGTGCACTCACTCTAGCACTCCACTTTAGCACTCCTATCAAGAATACGGATAGGGGATTGAATCATATGAGGCCTTGGAAAGTTAATTCACGGATTGTCCCAAATTTTGATTTGGCTCCCATCTCCCACCTGCCATATGAGACCATCTTGAAGCAGCTTTTTTAACCTCCATATGCTCCTCCATGCATACGATGGTCTTCTCCCGAGAGCCTCTTCTAGGAACATGCCATCCGGGAAATATTTTCCGTGAAAGACTCGAGCCACCAAAGTGTCTGGGTATTGTATTAACCGCCATCCTTGTTTAGCTAACAAGGCTAGATTGAACCATTCCTAGTGCCTAAACCCTAAACCACCTTTTTCTTTCGGTTACCCCATCTTGCTCCAGCTCATCCAAGCTACTCGAGCCCCATGATCCTTATGTCCCCAACATAATTTGGACATCATTGAAGATATAGCCTTACCTAAGGTCTTTGGAAGCTAGAAGACGCTCATAGTGTAGTTGGCGATAGCTTGTATCACCGCCTTCAGGAGGACCTCTTTGCCTGCTTGTGATAAGAATTTTTCTTCATCCATTGATCCTCTCCCGTCTTCCCTTTTATGCCTGTGAGCGAGGTCACTCTGGATCTACCGATAAATGGTGGGAGACCCAAATTTTTCTCATAACTAGCTGTATTGCAGTTACCTGTAGTTGATGTGATTAACTCCCTCACTACTTGGTTTGTGTTTCGGCTAAAGAAAATTGAAGTTTTGCCACAGTTCAATTTTTTTTCGGATGCCTGCTCATAGACCGCCAAAATCTCATGTACATGGATCCATTCCTCCATATTTGCTCTACAAAACAAAAGGCTATCATCGGCGAAAAATAAATGTTTAATCTTCATACCACCTCTAGTTATTGTGAGCCCTGTGATCCGTCCATCCTGTTTTGTCCGATTCAAGAGATGACTCAAACCTTCCGCACACACGATGAAAAAATAAGGACAGGGGATCGCCTTGTCTGATACCCCGGGAGGGATGAATTTTCCCAAAAGGCTGACCATTAATTAGGATTGAATGTGAGACCGTCCTCATACATGTCATAAGCAATTGCGCCCACCGATCTGAAAACCCCAATTTCCACATAATCGCCTCCAGGAAGTCCTACTCCACCCTATCGTAGGCCGTGCTCATGTCAAGCTTGAGGGCCATGTAACCTTTTTGCCTAGTCTTTCTGGTGTCCATGGTGTGGATAGCCTCAAAGGCCACCAGAATATTGTTGATAATAAGGTGCCTTGGGATAAAAGCACTCTGACTAGGAGATATAATGTCAGGCAATATCTGCTTAAGTCTGTTAGCTAGTACTTTTGCTATCAATTTGTATAACACATTACATAGGCTAAATGGACGATATTCAGTAATCCTTGAGTGATTTTTAATTTTAAGGATCAAAACTATGTAAGTGTCATTAATGGAATTGACAAACATACCATGGTTCAGAAAATCCAGCACCGTCGTACATACCTCCACATGCACGGTGTCCCATGAACATTTGTAAAAGCAAGCTGCAAAGCCATCCAGCTGCAAGGATTTTAAGGGGTGCATCTAGGCTAAAGCTTTTTCCACTTCTGCTAGGGTAAATTCCTTCATCAAGTTAGCATTCATCTCAGCTGTGACACGTGTCTCCAATCCGTCAAGACACTGATCCACCCAGACAACGTCTTCCGTCGTGAAAAGTTGTTGATAAAAATCAATGAAGGCTTTGCTTACTTCCTCAGGTTTTCCCCATTCCCTGCCCTCCTCATCCTCAATCTTTTTTATATGGTTGATCTTCCTTCTATGGGTGCCCAGGCATGGAAAAAAGGGGTATTTTGATCCCCATTCATGTACCAATTTTGCTTTCCCCAATGGTTCCAACGAACATCTTCTTGCTCCAAAATATATTCTATTTCCCTTAGGAGTTGTTTGATTGCCTCCATATCCCTCGGACCCTCATTCTTTTGTAAAGCTTCAAGGGCCTTTGTTTTCTTTTTTAATTGCCTCTCTATATTCCAAAATTTCCTATGGTTCCACCTCCTTAAAACCACTTGACAGTTTGATAGCTTGCATTGTACTCATTGCAGTGAATTCCCCCCCTCACCTTTGGCCCAGGCTGCTTTGACGACTTCGTTATATTCCTCATCGAGGAGCCCGCTGGCTTTGAACTTGAAACCCCTTTGGAAAGATGCCCATGTGTTTTGTTCCTTAGAGAAAATGGCTAGGAGCTGCTTGTGGTCGAAAGACCTTGCCGCCAACACATATATCGTCATCTCCTTGTACCTCCTTGTCCACTCTAGGTTGGCCACCATCCTATCCAATCTTTCTTTGGTAAAGCCTCCGTTTTGTCTACAATTGTTCCAAGTGAACCATGAACCACTCTAGCCTAGGTCACTTAGATTGCAAGCCTCCAATGCCACCCGAAACCATTCCATTTGACTCTCCCTACTCTTAGTAGCACCTAATTTTTCTGTTTGTGCAACAATTTCGTTAAAGTCACCACAGTAAAGCCACTGTCCAAAGGAAAAGGATTTGAGCAGATTGGGGAGGGCCCAAGACTCATCCCTCTTTGTCCAATCCGGTTGTCCATAAAAACCGGTTAAATGCCATGAAATACTACCTTCTGGATCATTGACAATTGCATGGACATGGTGCTAGGAGTAGTTTTGAATCTCCAGCAACTTCGCGTCCTTCCACATTAGTGCAAGTTCGACACTTTTTTCCCACCGAGTCGACAACAAGCATCCCTTCAAACCCTAACTTCACTCTTATTACCTCCATTTTATTTCTTCTGCATTTTGTTTCCATAAGAAACACAATGCTAGGTTTCTTTTCCTTCACCATTTGTCAAAGGTTATAACTATCCAAGGGTTCCCAAGCCCTCAGCAGTTCCAACTTAGGAGAATCATTGGGATTGGCGGGGTTGTGAAACAACTGCCACCATCATATTGTCTATGTCACCCTTCCCCCCAGCTCCTATCTTTGCTTTTTTTCTTCATAGAGTCCCCACCTCCCATCTTTGCCCCTACTACTATAAATGGTAGATTCCCTCTCACCTTCCACGTGGCCTTCCTTTCCCACGGAGACCAGATCGTTTGGGACCCCTGCACGGCATGAAACAGATCCGATATTGCTACTGTCCCCTTGTTTACCATATTTAGTACTAGGGTTTCCATATCTCCTGCCTATTTTCGTGTCAGAATGTCCCATGTCCTGCTTGGTGCCACCAGACCAGCCATCGCCACCCTCTAAGGTCTTTCGCCCAGCCTCCGACGAGTACGCACGACTTCCTCCCCCCAAACTCTGCCTTGGATCTTCTGCTCAAGGCCACACACCCCACAGCTTGGGTTCTTCCTCTGAGCAAAATCGTGTGGCCTTAGGGACCGAGCAGCCTTTTCCCCCATGGGCGATGCATTCACAATCGAAACAAAATAAGGGTAGTTTTTCATAGCGAAAACTCACCCATTACGAATCTATTGCACAGACATCGGCCCCAACCAGCACCGTCTCCTGCTATGTCAACATTTTCTACAACGCCCAGAGTCTCCCCTATCAGTGTGGTTTCATAGGGGAGACTTTGGGGGTGGTTCGGCCACCTAGCATCTTCTACAATGCCCAAAATCAATCCACCCCATGGCCCTTGGGGGTGGTTTAGCCACCCCACGGGCCAAATAAAAAAAAATAAATAAATAAAAAATAAAAATAAAAAAAAAACTTACCATGGGATGGCTTCAGCCACCCCCTTGGGAAAAATGGGGTGGCCAACTACCCTTTAGTTTTTTATTATTTAGTTTTTTAATTTTCTTTTAACTATAAAGGATATTTTATTATTATTTTAGTGGTGGGACAGGTGTCTTATTTGGGGCCTTAGGATTTCTGAAAAGCAATCTTAGCCTTTAACTGGATATTCTCCAATCCATTTAGGACTGGAGAGGATCCGTTTCTAAGGCCTCATAAATTCAATTGAGTGTAAAGTGAACCAACAAATAATTATGAAGCTTCAAATTATTCCTAATGTGCAATGACTCAATACCTCAAAGTTCACTAGGATTCCCATCGGAATCAATAACCATGGCATAACAGTAAGAGCATTCTTTCTTTATTCTTTTTGGTTAGGCAGTGTAATGCTTGGTTCCCTTAAACTTTCTAATTGACCCATGTAACAAGTGTTAGGCTAATACTTCCCTTAAGCTTTCTAATGATTGGTTCCCTTAAACCCATAGGGGTGTAAGAACACTCCTATGGGCGTACTAACTCAAGTCAAAAAGGCTACGAAACCAAACTAACCATGACATTAACCAATTGAAAATTCTCACATTTTGACGTGAACACTCATTGCTTAATGAGGCAAGAGGTACAATATCCATCCTACAAGTCACCCAACTTCACCCAAGACATTGAAAGCATACACAATCTGGTTCACATGTCATACCTACAAACTATATGCTAATGTGCTTGTGGCAATTCAAATCGAAACAAGTGAATTCACAAATGCCAAAAGTAAGTAACAAGACTTAGAATTCTGCCCATCAGATCATATGTTCAACATTCTAAGCTTATTAATGAAATTCAAATCACAATTTTTAAATCAACCAAAGTCTCAAGAATAACATGTACATGCATTTTCAAAAATTAAAATTCTGGACAAAGTGTGTGTGTGTCTCCCATACCCTCAAACTCTAATTCCATATTGTCTTCAATGTGTAGAAAAACTGGAAAGATCATACTAGGGAGATGAGAAAACTGGTTGGAATAGGTATGGCTCGTAGCATACCCCCAAACTTGCAAGAACATTTGTCCTTGAAAAACAAACTACTAAAACAAAACAAAGAAAAACTAAAAATAAAAAATTAACAAAAAATTTTAAAGGATATGGCTTTTCAGTGCATGAAGTGGCCTTAGTATCACTGATCTGGGTAGATGGGCTCGAGCTCCATTGATTGTGGCTCGAGTGTTTTTGGTAGTAGCTTCAGTGCTACTATTCTGGGGCCTTTAGTTGCCTGTGTCATCTTGGATTAGGTATTGTTTGGGATGGAAATTCGCCCATCTTTCTTTCACTCAGCTCCTTGGCTATCTGCCCCACTTGTGCTTCAATTCTTTGAATAGCTTGACTTGTAGTAGCCTCCAATTTTTGAATAGTTTGACTCATCTGTGCATTGGTTTGTTGTTGCGCAGTTTAAAATAGGTCATTCTTTTTTGACTCTGGATTTTGTTGGACCGCTTGTGGTGGAGCCTGATAGTTATTTCCCTGCTAGAAATTCCTTTGCTACCCTTGACGGTTTAGAACATTTTGATTGTCATTCCATGAGAGATTAAGGTGGTTGCTCCACCCTGCATTGTAAGTGTTGGAGTACGGATTGTTCTTCAGAAGGTAATTGTTTTGTCCCACATAGTTCACTTGCTCATGATCTGTAAATGGAGACATGGGACGAGTCTCAGTGGTGTGATCAGAATGGGAACATATGTCACATATCTCGCAATTTGTTGAACAGGGGAAGTGTTGTGAGTAGTCATGGCTTTTATGAGCATATCCAACTTTCTTTCCATGGTAGCAATCTGAATTTGAACTCCGCCAGTATGCTCACTTCATATACGCCCTTCCCTTTGAGTCCTTGTCTTCCTCTGGATGAGAATTGTTGGGAGTTCTAGCTTAAAGTCTCAAAGAGTTCTACGACTTTCTCACTGTTCTTTTCCATAAGCACACCTCCACAAGCTGAATCAACAAGACTTTTATTAGTATCATTTAAACCTTTATAAAAAGCTTGTACCTGATCGTCTTGAGATAAGTTGTTGTGTGGACATTTAAGAAGTAACACATTAAAGTGCTCCCATGCTTCGAAGAAAAGGTCTTTGTCTTTTTGTTGGAAGGTCTAAATCTTCCTCCTCAATTACCTTGTCTTCTGGGCTAGAAAGAACTTCTTTAAGAACTTTGTTGCCAACTCCTCCCAATTGTGAATAGAACCTACAACCAAAGAATTCAACCATAGCTTAGCATTATCTTTTAAGGAAAATGGAAAGAGATTAACCTGATTCCTTCTACGTTTAGGCCATGGATATTCTGCGTTTTGCATAGGTCGAAGAAATCCCATATGTACAGATATGGGTCCTCTATGGGCGTGCCTCTATAGTGTGGAACCATATTGAGTAGATGAGGAGATTAATTGTAATTGCTCCACACAATGGGCTGGAAATCAATGCATGATGGCTAGTTGAGGTTTTGGGGAATGAAGGAACTTTTCATAGGTCTTCGCACTGGTGGTGGATTCTCAACATGTTCTTCCATCTTTTCCTCAACTTCAAATTCTTCTTCTATTTTGGAGTTGTCTATTTGCCTTTGTCAAATGGTTCATTCAATTTCTAGATCGTATGGAATAATGGCTAAACTATGAGATCGACGACCCTACATGCAAAGGAAAACAATCAAATTCAAAAATTACAGCAGCTTCAGTGTTGCTGTCGAGAAATGCGCTCGATCGCACTGGCTTATGTGCACGATCACAGAGGTGCACTCGATCCTTCTGGATTAGGTGCTTGATCATACTATCGTAGAGCCGAAGCAGAACAGGAAATCACAACAGCTTTAGTCAGGCTCAACTCGAGCTTGAGCTACACTATTAAATTCTTTAATGTATGATCCGAGCAGAGTTCAAGTCTGAATTTTAAAACAAAATCTAGACATTTATCTATAGTATAAATATATAATACGTAACTATATATGACATATTATACAATATAGCATATAACTATAATCTATACTTAGCAAATTAACAATATATTATTATATATAACTAGATAATAGAAACTATAGTATATGTTTATGTTGTACAAATATCCACCTAAATTAATAGATGAATAAATGTATGTTTTACTCGCAAGTGCACAAGATCAAAACAATAGTATAGAGAGCAAATACGAGATCATTCCCACGAGGATTGCTATAATTATGCTTAAAAAGAATTCCCTAAATAATTAACTAAATGAAATAAAATAAAATATTGAGTTGAAATAATAAGAATGAAAGAGTAGGGTTTTGATATCCACCGCACCGCTCATCATACTTGAATAAGATAAACAATATGTCAATGTTCCAACCATATCAAGATACCCAATGTTTGCGAACCTATGGGCATTGTATCTACTTCTTAAACTATTGATTTCCCTAAGTAACAAATTAGACATGGTATCAACTCTAATTATTTTCTTTCTCAAAGGATTTAGCATGGTATCTACTAAGTTGTTCTTCAAGAAAGCATTAATCTATGGAAATCGACAACCACATGAAGCCTAGAGCATGGTATCTACTTCCAGTTCTCCATGTTGTTTAATCCAAGAACATGTGATGGGGTTCTTTTGTCACTCTATTAAGCCTAGGACTCGATCATCCAAATTGACTTAAATAACAAATCCATACCACACGCATATGATGATCAAGCACATTCATGTGAGGAATTCAATAACATAGGAAATAATCAAGTTAAGCATCCAAAATATAATTGTAGCAAAGGCGCCAATATTGAAATCCTAAAGAGACATGATTAGGGCTTCAATCGTGCCCTAACTAAAGTGTTAGTTACACATAATTCAGATGGAAATCATCCTCATAAGAAAATAAAAATAAAAAGGAAAAGAAGAAAAACTTATAAACTCTTCTAACCTCAAAATCTTCTCCCTAAGATTGTGTCTGCTTCTCTCTCTTCTCACCTCCAATTGGATGAATTGAGGGAGTATTTATAGAGTTTTGAACAACCCTAGATGCTTTTGTGTAGCCTAACAACTCAAAAATCGAATTGGAGTTGGATTGTAGACTTCCAAACTATGTCAAACCGTGTCTGCTAACTTCATTGCTGCTCCAGTGCACGACTACGCTTGATAGCAAAATGGGCGCTCAATCGCATGACTGCACTCGATTCCAATGGCTTGGGTGCTCAAGGGCATTTCCTTCAACTAGTGACCAAAATATATTTTAAGTACAAAACTTGCCGGAAACGCTTGCTTTTCTTCAAAATCCTAAAAATGCAAGAAAACACAAAAACAACACAAAACATCAACTTATAACAAAACTAAGAAAGCAACATATGTGAATTAAGTAAGGGGCTTGAATGTGTAACATTTAGCACTTATCAGTATAATGTGAGCAAGTTATAAATATAGTATACTATGTATCACTAATTAACCATATATATATATGCACACACACACACACACAAGATTTATGAATGAGCTAATGAATCAGGCAAACAAGCCGGTCGAGCTTTAAAGTAGCTGAGCTCGCGAGCCCCTATAAAGTTTTCTCGAGCGAGTCGGGTATGTATCATTTACTAATCAAGCGGGTTTCTTCAATAACGAGCATGTTTGTATAGTATCAAGCTCGAGTTCGGGTCGAGTTAAACCAAGCAAATATCGATTGGGTTGTCGAACGAGCTGGTTTATTTATAGACCTACCAACCACATGTTTTCTAGCTTGGATATGAGTTTCGTCCTCAAGCCCAATGCTTCTTTGACTTAGTTTAGACCCTTAGAATTAATTCTATTGAGCCAAAAGCTCATGCCCAAGCCTATAAGAATTAAATCCCTAAGCCCAATGCTCTTTTAATTTTTAAGCCTACAAGAGTTAAATTTTGAGCCCATAGCTCTATTTAATTTCCTAAGCCAAATTCTCTCAATTTAGCCACTTAGATTATAATTCTCTATGACCCATGTTTTATTAAAATAGAACAACCCAAGTAAATAAATATATAATTGAGGCCCAATATAAATACTAGTCAATTTACATCAGCTTAAAGAGGAACCTAAAGGAAAAAATACTATTAGCTCCAATATGCTTGTGACCATGTCTACCTCAACCATGTCACACAGATCTATTTAATCACAATTAATTCCATTAAATAATTGTGACTGTACTTGAATAAGTATTTTTGATTTAATAAATTAATCTTCATAACGTACTTATGTATTGCATGTTACCCCTCCATGGAATCATTCCGTAGTTGAAGGAAAGTCTATGTACTTTCACTTTATTTACTACCTCTTTTCCTTGAGTCACTAATTTAGATTCATTGTTATCATTATGTACCTTGTGATAATGCATCTTACCTTGTACATGTACAAGTATACACCTAAGGAAAATACTCAAGCCCGAGCTTCAGGATAATCTTTCCAATTAAATCTAAAAAAAGAGGAATATTTTTTATTGCTTTGTTCTTTGACAAATGATTTGGATTCCTTCTTCATGCGAGTGTTCCCATAATGCTATATGTGATTATCCAATGTATCGAGGTTATTTCGACCATTAATAGGTCTCACTCTTTGATACATCAAAGTAACCTACACTTCATATCTGAATTCATGACCTCCTCAGGATTTAGAGTAAATGCTATAAGTCTTCATGCAGGTACAACATTCTTTTTTACAACATTTTATTAACAAATGATGACTCATGTGGTTCATTTGGTGTATGACATTACCTTGTCAATACCCCAACATATCAACCCAAAGCTAATCTACTTCTCCTAACCAAGATAGGTCATTGAGGTTCAACATGCACTAGTTTAAATGGAGTTTCTAGTTCCATTTACGACTACGAACAACAATTTTTTAAGTTGCAAGGACCTTTACTATGATCTTCAGTGTGAAAATTCACTTACACCATAGCTCAAATACAATGCATCGTAGGGATCTCACATGCATATAATCGGATAATACACACTCACACATATATGCTACATAAAAATATAAATGTATATGCCCATTGTTCTATAATAATAATCAGAAAATAAATATTCGATTCCACTGAAGACATAATGTGTTGTAACTGAACAAAAAAAGTAAAATGGTCATTCAATTCCAACTTTTGAGCATCCTAAAATCCTAAGTCATGGTTAATGTTGCTCACTCTACTTCTAAGCTGAAAGGTTGCAGGAAGAAGAAAAATCCTACCAAAGCATATTGGCAAGGTTAGGAAATGAAAAGAAATTGGAATCTAAAGGAGTAGCCAAAATTAGAACATTAGAATAAATGATGAATGCTATGATTGTTAGTTTTGGACTATCCACCAATTTGTGGGGGAAGCCATTCTTTTGGTTTGTCATCATCATAAGCATTTTTTGGAATACATCAAAGTGTAGGGGTGTTTGGCAAATGTTATATTACTTGAGCCTAAAAGGAGGAAACTTGGTTTTAAAACCTATGATTGTAATAGTTCATGCTATAGATTCCTTATTATCAAAAGTGATGTTTAATATTACAATACCTTTATTGAATCTAAAATGCTCTTTCCTTGAGCATATGTTTCCTTAGAAAAATAAGGAAAAAATTATTTCATGAATTTTCTATTGCTTTTAATAAAATTGTTGATGATGTGTTGTTGTGCCAAATACTACCTAAATTGATAGACAATATTTGATACGTTTTACTCGCAAGTGCACAATATCAAAACGATAGTATAGAGTGCAAGTACGAGATCATTCCTACGAGGATTGTTGATTTTGTTTAAAATAGTTTTTCCAAACTAAAATACCAAATTTGTCACGAAATTGATATAATGAAAAGAGATAAAGATAGATGAAAGTGTTAGGGGTTCGACATCCACCACTAATCAAACTAATTAAGATAACAATATGCCAATGCGCCAAAAACTTGTTGTGCCAAATACTACCTAAATTAATAGGCAATATTTGGTACGTTTTACTCACAAGTGCACAAGATCAAAACGATAGTATAGGATGCAAGTACGAGATCATTCCCACGAGGATTGTTGATTTTGTTTAAAACAGTTTTTCCTAATTAAAATATCAAATTTGTCATGAAATTGATATAATGAAAAGAGATAAAGATAAATGAAAGTGTTAGGGGTTCGACATCCACCACTAATCAGACTAATTCAGAAAATAATATGTCAATGCGCCAATCATACCATTATTTTTAATGATTGTCAACCTAAAGGCATGGTGTATATTCCTTAAGCTATGGATCTCTTTAAGCAACAAATTAGGCATGGGTGTCTACTCTAATTCTTTTCTTTCTCAAAGGATTTATCATGGGTGTCTACTAAGTTGTTCTTTAAGAAAGCATAAATCCATGAAAATCGATAAACACATGAAGCCTAGGGCATGGGTGTCTACTCCCAATTTTTCATGTTGATTAATCCAAGAACCTATGATGGGGTTCTTTTGTCACTCTATTAAGCCCAGGACTCGGTCATCCAAATTGACTTAAATAACAAATCCATATCACATGCATATGTTGATCAAGCACATTCATATGAGAAATTCAATTAACCAGAAAATAATCAATTTAAATATACCAAAATATGATTGTAGCAAAGGCGCCAATATTGAAATCCTAAAAAGACTTGATTAGGGCTTCAATCTAACCCCTAACTAAAGAGTTAGTTACACATAATTAAAATAAAGGGAAAAGAAAGAACCGAAAACGACTCCTGGAAGTAGCCTCCAAATTCTCCTCTCTAAAATTGTCTTTGAATTGTCCCCTTTTCCGAAAGGCCTAGAGGTTTATTTATAGGTTTAGGAAAACCCTAGAAGCCCTAGAAACCCTAGAAAAGTGGTAGGTCTAAGTCCTAGTCCAATTGGGACTTTGAAAACCAAAGCTAATATGGAAAATGAGTTTTTCCGTGTGTCCTGCTGCTCCAGTGCACGAGTGCACTTGATCATAGGAGTTGTACGGCTTGTGCTCGATCTCATGTATGCTGCACTCGATTGCAGTTGTGTGGATCGATGCTTTGGCTGGGGCGCTCGAGCGCTTTCGATCCCTTGCTCTTTACAGCTTCTTACCAAAATGCCCTTTAAGCTTGGAACTTTTCCATAAAAGGACAGAAAACACAAAAAGGAAGTAAAATGGCACAAACTAACAAAACTAAAAGATTAACATATATAAATTGAGGGGCTAAAATATGTATATTTTAGCACTTACCATGTATAAGAATTGAGAAGAAGTAAGCGAGCTAGAACGGAAGGAATCTCGGTAATGATTTTATTGCTTATATTGTTGATGATGATCCAACATATTATGATGAAGCAATTAAATCTCTATTTGATGCATTTTTTGGTTAGCAGCTATAAATAATTAATTGGAATAAATTGTGTCTAACCATGTTTGGGAACTTGTTTAGTTACCTGATAAGACCAAACCAATTGGTTGTAAATAAGTGTTTAAGAAGAAGCTAAAATTGGATATCACAATAGATAAGCATATGGCAAACTTGTTAGTTAAAAGCTATAAGTAAATGCAAAATGTTGATTATTTGATACTTATTTTCCGGTTACTAAAATTGTATCTATTAGAATGTTATTTGTCATTGCTTATATTTATAAACTTGTTATACATCAAATGGATGTCAAAATTGATTTTCTAAATGGTGAAGAGATTTATATGGAGCAGCCCCAGGGACTAGTAATCCCTGTTTGAGAACACAAAGTTTGAAAACTTGTAAAATCCTTGTATGTATTAAAGCAAACTCCTAAACAATGGCATGGAAAGTTTGACAAGGTGATGTTGTTTAATGCATATTTGATTAATGGTGTAGGTAAATGCATAGCAAGTTTTATAATAATGAATGAGACTTTATTTGTATGTATATATATAGACTTAAAGATTTCTTGCATCTAATTTTGATATGTAAGACATAGGTAAAGTTAATGTCATATTGGACATTAAGGTTATTAGAGATAATGATATGTTAGTAGTTAGCGGTTTTTTCAATTCTAAAATCACTAACTGCACCTCTCTTAATCATTACCCATTAAGAGTTAGGGTGGTTAGCCGTTATTTAAGCCCTAGTAAGTGCAAACATTAATTGTTTGACTTTCGTATTGCCACTCCACACCCCAAAAGATAGATCCAGCTTCTATACGGTAGTGAAAAGATGCAGTTATCCCAAACTGCACCATTTTGGGTTTAGTTAAAGTAGGTTTCTTTGCTAAATGGTACAGTTTTAATAAAAATATAACTCTTGCCTTATAAGTGTTAAGGGCTAAAAATATGAATATTTTAGCACTTAACTTACATGTTTTAATCCTTTACTTTTGGTTTATGTCATTTTAGCTCTTTTATGTGTTTTCCTTGATTTTGTAGGTCATTGGAA
The DNA here is from genome assembly GCF_965113065.1 of Corylus avellana. Classification (NCBI taxonomy): domain Eukaryota; kingdom Viridiplantae; phylum Streptophyta; class Magnoliopsida; order Fagales; family Betulaceae; genus Corylus; species Corylus avellana. The sequence goes on from NC_142492.1 coordinate 15,608,696, forward strand.
GAAAAAGAAGTAATCTCAAAAGTTTTGGACTTCAACAGAGCTATTTTGAAAATTGGAAGGCTCTGGTAGAGCGATCGATCGCAGGGGAGTTGCGATCGAGCGGACTACCAGAGCCTTCCAATTTCCTAAATAGCTCTGCGATCGAGCGCACTACAAGCGACGACTATAATGCGCAAGGCACCCGTGATCGAGCACCAGCACAAGAGGATCGATCACAGACCTGCGATCAAGCTCACCTGTGCGTGACGGACAAGTCTGCCGCCAGCCTTCATATGGAAAAAGCAACTTTTAGGGTTTTGTAGCTTAGTGCGAACTAGGGCTCAAACCCTACGATTTTTAGGGTTTCTAGAGTATTCCTAAAGGCCTATGAATAGACCCTTAAGCCTCTAGAATAGATACACTTTCCAAGGAGAAGAATTGGAGCTCTTCAAGTTCAAGTTTCGGGTTTATTCTTTTCCTTTCTTTTATTTTATGAAGATGTTTAATATTAAACTCATGTGTAACTAATTTATTTAGTAAGGCTAGATTAAAGCCCTAGTTATGTTCAGTTAATATTCAATATTGGCGCCCTTGAGATGATCATGTTGTGATATTTAACTTGATTAATGCCTACTTTCATGAATTCCTCATACGTGTGTGCCTAATCAACATATACATGTGGTATGGACTAGTTAGTTAAATCAATTTGGATGACTGAGTCCTGAGTTTAACATACGTAAAAAAGAAATCCACACCAGTCTTGGGTTAATCAACATGGGGAACCGGGAGTAAACACTAATACCCTAGGCTCCATGTGTTTGTCGATTTCCATAGATTTATGCTTTCTTAAAGAACAACTTAGTATACACCCATGCTAAATCCTTTAAGAAAGAAAAAAGTTAAAGTATACACCCATGCCTAACTCGTTGCCTAGGGAAATCATTAGCTTAAGGAGTATACACCCATGCCCTTAGGTTGATAAACATTAAATATTCATAACATGATCAAAGCATTGGCATATTGGCATATTAACTGAATATAATTAGTGGTGGATATCGAAACCCTACCTTTTTATTATCATCAAATCAAAATCCAATCTTTGTTTTATTATACTTTTGGAATTTATTTTAGACAAAATTCAGCAATCCTCGTGGGAATGACCCCGTACTTGCACCCTATACTACTATGTTGGCCTCGTGCACTTGCAGGTAAAACATCCAATTATATGCCTATTAATTTAGGTAGATATTTGTGACAACAATAAGACTCACACCGTTACACTAAACGGCAGTTCTGTTTAACAAACTAATAGTCCACACAAGAAGGATAAGGGGATTTGGTCGAGCTAAGGCCAAACAATTGCAAGCAGCCTCGCCGGAGCGCCTACCATTGCCACTCCCTTTCTCTCTCTCTCTCTCTCTCTGGAAGCCAGATCTCAGTTTTTGCACACATGAGGATTCTTAAAAAAAAAAAAATTGTCATTCTATTTTAACAACCACTCTAGAAGACCATCAACTGCAACCTTTAGCAACCTTCCATAACACCCGAAACCAACATAGAACCAAAGGAACTGGAAAAAAAAATCAAAAGCTCCAACAAAAAGAATTACCACAGAGAGAGAGAGAGAGAGAGAGAGAGAGAGAGATTAACTAGGGAGGGAGAGACGCAACCCTAAACCAAAGGAACCCCAAAAAAATCAAAAGCTCTAGCAAAAAGAATTAGCAGAGAAGGAAAGAGAGAGAGAGAGAGAGAGAGAGAGAGAGAGAGTAACCAAGGTGGGAGAGAGAAGAGATCATGGGGCAAAATCTGTATACGCTTTTTTAAAATCTCTACAAAAAACCAAATTAACAAAACCCCCAACCAAAACATCATAATCAAAAAACCTAAATCAAATATACAATATCAAAAAAACCCAAATCAACAAAACCCCTCCACCAAAATATCATAATCAAAAATCAGATCCGGTTTACACAGAGAGAATGGGATACCTGTCAATGGTAGGTGCTCCTTCTCTGGTGAGGCCTCTTGCAATTGTTTGGCCTGAGCTCCTCTCCATTAAAAAGGCAAACGTTACTTCATTGGAGAAGAAACAAGAAACAACATCCTCTCTCTCTCTCTGCCCCTCCCTTTCTCTGTGTCTCGGTCGCCCGCCATAGATGAAGAATTAGAAGTTGCAACAAGGCTCACTGCCATCAAGTAATAAGCTCTTCAATGTACAAATGTATCTCCAAAACCTTATGTTTTATTTTCTTCTCTTTTGCTCAGAGATTGCTCCTTCAACTTGCAACTCAACCAGCTTTTTGATCTTCCGGCGACTGGTGTAATGGCGTGATTTTTCACTACCTCATAGGAGCCGGATAACCTACTCCAAATTTTATATGTTGAAATAAAATAGGAATTGGTATACTGTCAATAAATTATTGGAATCATTCTCCTCTTTACTAACCTAGTTTTCTAGTGTGAGAACTAGGGGTGAAATGCTATTATTGTTAACGATTATTGGTTAAAATCTATAACTGCAACCGCTTAGGTGGTTTGTAAATTCAACCGCCTTCTCTAACTGCTTTTTAAAAGGAAAAAAAAAAAAAAGAAAAAACAAAAGTGGGCCTTTATGATCTAACGGTGCCGAGTGGAAGGGCCGTCACTCAATGGATAAAAGTTACTCTAGAGATAATAGGTTGATCTTCCCCAAGAGCTCACATCGACTGGAAGGTTTGGCACCTCGATGTGGGCTCTTCGATATCTGGGGTTGTATGTATGTTCCAAGGGTTGGGTTTTTCGCCCATTATAACAGTACGTTAGCTAGGTTTAGAACATTGTGAGACAGTTTGGTCCATACCCAATGTGGGCATTAGAGCATTAAGAGGCCTTTCCCATAAGAAAAACTAAAACAACATGGTTTCTACGGTAATACCCTACTACATTTGATGTTGTTTCTAGAGTTTTATATATTTAAACACCAAAATGATGTGTTTCATGTGTACATATAGGCAGTTAGTAGTTAGCGGTTTTTTCAAATCCTAAAATCACTAACTGCACCGCTTTAAGTAGTTACCCATTAAGAGTTAGGGTGGTTAGCCGTTATTTGAGCCCTAGTGAGAGCAAACATTAATTGTTTGACTTTGGTATTCCCACTCCAAACCCCAAAACAAACCAAATCAACAAAACCCTCAACCAAAACATCATAATCAAAACACCCAAATCAAATATACAGTACTAAAAAAACCCAAACCAACAAAACCCCTCCACCTAAATATCATAATCAAAAAGTCAGATCCGGCTTACACAAAGAGAGAGGGAGAGAGAGAATGGGATACCTGTCAATGGTAGGCGCTCCGTCTCTGGTGAGGCCTCTTGCAATTGTTTGGCCTGAGCTCTTCTCCATTAAAAAGGAAAACGTTACTTCATTGGAGAAGAAACAAGAAAAAACATCCTCTCTCTCTCTCTCCCCCTCTCTCGCCCGCCAAAGATGAATAACTATAAGCTGCGACAAGGCTCACCGCCATCAAATAATAAGCACTTCAATGCAAAAATGCATCTCCAGAACCTTGTGTTTTATTTTCTTCTCTTTTGCTCAGAGATTTCTCCTTCAACTTGCAACTCAACCAGCTTTTTGATCTTCTGGTGATTGGTGTAATGGCGTGAGTTTTCACTACCACATAGAAGCCAGATCACCTACTCCAAATTCTATATGTTAATATAACATAGAAATTGGCATATTGTCGATAAAATATTGGAATCATTCTCCTCTTTATGAACCTAGTTTTCTAGTGTGAGAACTATGGGTGAAAGGCAGTAATGGTTAATGGTTGTTGGTTAAAATCAGTAACTGCAACTGATGTACAAATTTAATTGTACTCGGAAGCGCACAAGTCGTTTGCAATAAAGTGTGTGCAAGTGCGAGGTCGAACCACAAGGAGTTGTGTTGCAAAATCCAATTTTTTTAATTTAAATTAACCCTATTTCAACCTAGTTCCGAATTTTCAAATTGTGTCGTGCAAAATAAAATAAACAAGGTGATTTAAAAACAATTAATGGAAAAGCACTAAGGTTTTCCGAATCCACCTCGCCAAATCAAACAACATATTCTTGCATTTTATGCATACACCCGACAAACAATTGGTTTTATACATTGTTCAAATTTAGTAAACATGCATATTAAATCATTTGATGAATCCAACCGTTAAACAAATCACAACAAATATAAAATTGAGATCAAATAATCCATTGTATCCATAGATCACAATGGATATAAGTCTTAATCACATCATTGAATGTATCCAAGGATGAAACACAACGAATATAAAACTTTACATAAATAAAAGACAAATCATCAATTGTATCCGTAGATCACAATGGATATAAGTGTCAATCAAATGAAATTAATCAAGCAATTGAATTAAATTTGAACAACAATTTTATTAAACATCGAATTGTATACATAAAATGACAAGAACATGAATGTTTATTGATAAGTGCCAAATATTGCATATTTAGACCCCTTTTTTTACATTAGTTAATCCTTTAGATGTGTCATTATTTAATATTTTGTGTTAGATTTGTGTTTTTAATGTTTTGTAGGTCATTGAAGAAAAACTACAGTTTTAAAGGAAAAAATGCAAAGTTTGGAAGAAAGAATACTTTGAGAAGACCTAGATGATGTGGTTAAGTTTAACCAAATCCAAAAAAAAATGTTAAATCAGATTAAAGATCAGATTGGATTAAATTTCAGATTGAATAAGATTTCAGATTGGATTCAAATTCAGATTCTGTACATGTCTCAGTATTTTGATCATAACTTTCTGTTCAAATATTGGATTGAAGTGATTGAAGTGGCATTGGAAAGCTAACTCAAAATAATACAATTCGTTGTGAAATAAGATTTTCCTAATTCAGAAAGTTACTATGCTAAAATCGCCCCGAAATAAAAGGCCACAAATTTGGACGAATCCTATTCTGATTTCAGACTTCTATTTTGACTGGGAGACAGACCTCTGAATTATCTAGGTTTAATAAGGCTTCTAGGACTTTCCTAAGCCTATAAATGGACTTCTTTGCATTCAAAAAAAATATATAGAATTCTAGAGACTAGTTTTGGGATACAATTTTGGAGACATAATGCAATCCATAGCTTTTCTTTTAGTTTAGTTTTTCTTTAGTTTTGGTTTTATTTTTATGTGGAGCTAATTCCCAACTAAGGTTGAGGATGAAGCCTCACCGATGAAAATCATCAATACTGTCACGTAAGTCTTTATTTATCTGATTTTATTGGGTTTAATATTTCAATTGTTTTACTTCTTTTCAATGTGTGGAGTGGTTCTTGGATATCTTTTATGATTCAATGATACACTTGATGATTTAAGATAATTTTGCGTAATTGATTGCCTGATTTTATTTGCTTAAATAATTAGATATCCCTTGTGATTTGTTTTACGGATACATTTGGTGTTTCAATTAAGATTGGATATCTTTTGTGATTTATAGATACATCCGATGAATGGATACATGTGATGGTTTTGATTAATTGTTTGAAGCATAATAAAACATATCTAAGATTTTAATTGTGAGAACTTCAGATTAATATTGATAAACATAGAAGTATGTTGTTATGATTCGGTGAGTGTGAATTCTCAAACCTTAGTATTTTATCTTTTGGTTTATTTTAATTGTTTGTCTTTCAATTTTTAAAACTAAAATTCAAAACCCTTTTGGAACTAGATTAGGATTTAATTAGTTTAGATTTAAATTGCTCTTTCAAAAATACAATTCTCTGTGGGTTCGACCTCGCACTTGCAATCCATCAAACTACAATCGATTCGTGCACTTGCAAGTTAAATAAATTTGCACAACATTTATCAATGACGAGGCTTCATCTTCAACTTTAGTTGAAGGTTTTAGCCTCTCATGATAACAAAAATCATAACAAAATGAATTAAGATCATGAAAAAAAACGTAAAACTTATAATAGAATTGGAGTTCAAAGCTCCAAAAACCCAAAAAAGTCAAAAATTGACAAAGTACAACGCCCCTGGTGCATCTCTGTACGTTTACAATAGAAAATAATGAAATTTATATGCTAATTTTAGGGTTTCAGCGCTACCAAGTAGGCCGAGTGCACTCGATCGTACTCTAGGTGCACTCGATCACACTCGAGCATGCACTTTCAACTTTCGATGGGCACAAGTGTGGTTGATCACACTATGTGTGCACTCGAGCCCACTACCTGCAGAATTAGCCAACACGTGTGAAATATGACTTCGTAGATCTTTGAGTTAGCTTTTCAATGACACCAAGATCACTTCAATCCAAGCTCTACAACTCTAAATATAATCTTTTTAGTGGGATTCATCAGGTGTGAATCATCGCTCAATCCAAATTTGCTGTCAATGTTCCCTGACGTGTCTTAAGCCCCAGAATTAATGGATTTTCCCTTTCAAGGTGCAGTTTTCCTTTAGCAACCTACAAAACATTGAAACCCCAAAAGTAACCAAAATATCATAAAATAATAAAACTAAAGGCTTAGAAAATGCAGATTAAGGGGTCCAAATATGCAATATTTGGTACTCATCAAATACTCTCAAACTTACATTTTACTAGTCCCTTAGTAAAACAAAATGAAAGCAAGAAACATAAGTCCATTGTCGTGGGAGAGACGATTGCATTTAGCATATGCAACAAGCCTTTTAAACCCCTAGGCATCTCTAGTGGACGAGTGAAGTCTCGTGAGGTTTTAACAGAAATGATACCTACAAACATTGTCAGTGCTATGTCATTAAAAAGAATAAAGTTTCACACAAACCATGGATCTCATTCATAAGTAAGCTTAACAAGACAAACACTATCATCATAATCATTAGGGAACCCAGAATTAAAGAACTCATAAATGGAAAGTTGAGACAACAAATGCTCAGATACGTGCAAAGTGAAATTAGCATATAGTCATGAGGCTTCAATTTGTTCTTAAGATAAATACCTCAAAATTTATTGGAATCCATATCAAATGAAACAACCAAGGCAAGATATGCATTTTTTTTTTTTTTTTGTAGGCTATGCAATGCTTAGCTCCCTTAAGCTTTCTAATTGACCCATGTAACTAGTGTTAAGCCAATGACTCCCAAACCAGATGGTTTTAGGGCACTAGATGTAAAACATCCCTAGAGGCTTAATGACTCAAGTCAAAAAGGCTACGAAGCCAAACTAGCTATACAATAAACCAATTTTCAGTTTCACACCTTTTTACGCGAACACTCAACGCTTAATGAGGCAAGAGGTCAGGTTACTCAATGAGGACTCAAAATGATGATTTTTTTTTTTTTTTTAATTTTCATGCCAAGGTTATTCATTAACAAATCATCCAACAAATCTCAAGATACACATGATTCAGTTCAAATTTCATACATCACTGACTTTATGCTAATGTGCTCATGATAATCAACTCAAAACAAATGAAGTCTCTTTAACCCAAAAATGAGTCAAAGGATTCAGATTCCTAATGACATGATGATATGTTCAAAATGTTAAGTAAGCCAATGAAAATGAAACCACAGGTAGAGCTAACTCATGCTTAACAACAACATAGCAATTTTTTTTTTCTTTTTTTTAACAGATAAAAACAACCAAATAACACAAACAAATAGACAGTGTGTTTGTCCACACCCCCAAACTTAAATGACACATTGTCCCAATGTGACAAGAGATACAATACTGTGGGATGAGGAACCGGAGTGTGCAAAGGCCAGAGCGTCCCCTAAACTTGAACACCAAAACACATGTCAACAGAACTAACAACAATATTTTCTCACAGAAACACGCATCACAAGGTTAATTGCTGTTATAAATAAAATGAAAATGACATGAAATAAAATGAAAATAATAAGAATGAAGCGGTAGGGTTTTGATATCCACCGCTAATCATACTTGAATAAGATAAACAATAAGCCAATGCTACAACCATATCAAGATGCCCAATGTTTGCCAACCAAAGGGCATGGTATCTACTCCTTAAGCTATTGATCTCTCTAAGCAACAAATTAGGCATTGGTATCTACTCTAATTCTTTTCTTTCTCAAAGGATTTAGGATGGTATCTACTAAGTTATTTTTCAAGAAAGCATAAATCTATGGAAATCGACAAATACATGAAGCCTAGAGCAGGGTATCTACTTCCGGTTTTCCATGTTGATTAATCCAAGAACCTATGATGGGGTTCTTTTGTCACTCAATTAAGCCCAAAACTCAGTCATCCAAATTGACTTAAATAACAAATCCATACCATATGCATATGATGATCAAGCACATTCATGTGAGGAATTCAATAAAATAGGAAATAATCAAGTTAAGGATCCAAAATATGAATTGTAGCAAAAGCCCCAATATTGAAATCCTAAAGAGACATAATTAGGGCTTCAATCGAGCCCCGAACTAGAGTATTAGTTACACATAATTCAGATAAAATCATCATCATAAGAAAATAATAAGGAAAAGAAGAAAAACCGAAAAACCCTTCTAGCCTCCAATTCTTCTCCCAAAGCTTGTGTCCTGGCTTCTTTCTCTCATCTCTCCCCCAATTTGGATGAATTGAGGGAGTATTTATAGAGTTTGGAACAACCCTAGACATTTTTGTGCAGCCTAACAACTCAAAAATCGCGTTGGAGTTGGATTATAGACTTCCGAATCATGCAAAACTATGGCTGCAGACTTCACTACTGCTCCAGTGCACGTTTGCGCTCAATCGCAGGATTGGCACTCGTGCGCATGACTGGGCTCGATCCCACTGGCTTGGGTGCTCGAGCGCACTTCCTTAAGTTTTTTCCCAAAATGTCTTTTAAGTTTGGAACTTGCCGGAAATACTTGCTTTTCTTTAAAATCCAAAAAATGCAAGAAAAAAACAAAAACAACACAAAACATCAACTTATAACAAAACTAAGAGATTAACATATGTGAATTAAGGGGCTTGAATGTGTAACATTCAGCACTTATCAATAAGCATTAATCATGGCATAAACATGATATAATCATTAATCAGAATCAATTGATTATCAATAATCCAAGGCCTCATATTAGACTTCAGAGCAATGAGCATAAACCACACAATAATCATAGCATAATGAGAAGGGATTGATTAACTGTTTGATAATCACAGAGGAAAGGGTAACTAGGGTTTCATATTTTGTAATCATGGCATAAAAACTAAATACTTCTAATATATATATATATAAATTAAAGAAAAAAAAAAAACCTTAGAGACTCAAAGAGTCAATAATGTCGTGAAGGAGAAGGAGGCAGAGATTGTAGTCACTAGTTAGTAGTTACTAGTCACTGATCAACCGATTGTCCCCTAAAATAGGAAAAATAAAATTAAAATCAACATTAGCATTGGAAGTTACTAGTTAGTACTAATTAAAACTAAAATATCCTACTAAGATCTAAAAATAATAATAATAACATTAGAACATCATGAAAGGTTTAAATGAACTATTCTCTTGAAACTGGAGTAGCAGAGTTACATACCTAAAGAAGAAACATTCCTTACTCAATCTTCGCTCTTCATAATATTTTCTCTCTCAAATCTTCGATGATCAAAGACTAAGTACGGCTGTATTGTATCATATGGGGGGATTCTGGAAAGAATGAACAACCAAATCAAAACACTCACAGCCCATTACTCGAGTAGGCTGAGGAGCACATCCGTTAGATCTAGTGTCGTGTTTGCCTTTGCCATTTGGTATGATTAGCTTCTGCGTAGAAGAATGGTAAGGATTTTGGAGATCACGAAATTCGGGATATGGCTGCATCTACGGGATGGGATAGTTGAAAGGCTTGCATCTTCTTATGGTTCGAAATAGACGAGATTGAATTTGAAACACTCAAGGGTTAGTTCTCCATATCACCTAGAAGGCTAGAAATCCATCCGATTTTCTCCTTGATTGAGAATCCACGGCTGATGGAGAAACTAGAGAGAATGGGTAGTGTTGAAGCACAGTTTTCCTACTGATGACATGGCATGCCTACCGAGTCTAAGTTGACCAACACGTAAGTGGTTTGACTGAAAAACAAAGAAGAAGAAAAGGATCGAAGAGACCGAGGGTGAGCCGGTGGGGACACTCCGATGCCTAAGTCAGAATGAGAGAGAGTATAAGCAACAAAGCCAGAAGTAAAAGCCAAAGTTGCGCTTACCTTAATATGAAGAGATCATCTGTCTTTTATAGGCATGAAGTAGTGGAAGTCCCTTCACCAACGAACCACTCTTCCCTTAGTTTCTGCGATACAGTTATTGACAAGGGATTTGGGCGATCATCCTCACCAAGATCTTAGGGGATCAAGATCATAGGATTGGGTGGTTGCGTGTGTCACTTGATTTGAACATTTGTAAATGATTGTTGGATAATATATTTGATTTGCATTTTAGATAGATATGGCAGCTTTTGAATAAACAAGATCACTTATCTATTAACAGCTGTATCTTTTAAGATATCCGAGTTATCCTTGTGGTCGAGACCTGTGTGTCCTGAGTTAGTCTCAGACTTATCAATCTAGGCTTAAGGGTCTTGGATCCCATGGGTCTCAGTCATGAGGGTCTCTGATATGTAGGTCTCAGACTTGGTTGCCCGAATCCATACTAGGCTTGGTCCTTTCCATGATTAAGCTAGACCCAAGGATTACTGGGTACTTAATGGTTTGATCTATGACCCAACAGTTACCCCCCAATTTTCATGTTCTTAGAACTAAGAAAATTTCATGTCTGAAGGATAGGTCAATCTTCCGAGGCTGTCCCCCATATGGAGACATCCGAGACGACTTATGATCTTCCGGGTCCCGTCTTGGACTATTGAAGTGGGAAAAAATTTTTGAAATTTGAATTTCAAATTTTGGGCTGTTCAATTTTCAAATATTGGCGAGAAAAGTTAAATTTCAAATTTTGAAGTGGCGTCGGTTGGTATTCCCGAGACCTTGTCGGTTCATTAAGCCAGGTACTCGAGTACCTCCATATGTCACCTGCAGAGGCGTGCTCCTCTCGGCGCATTTAATGCACGTATTGCCGAGACTAGTCTTTAAGAGGTGGTGACTTCCCTTTTTCCATTTACTCTCTCTATCTCCTAGTCAGAGCTTTAGCTTTCTTTTTTTCCTCCATTCTCCGAGAACTTTCTCTCTATCCTCTTTTTCTTGCATCATCATGTCTGGCGACGAGGGATTAAGCTCTGACGGTCTCGGCGGCAACACCCATCTAGCCTGCTGGAGGCCAGAGTTAACCAGGGCTAATGAAGCCAGGATCTGGGAGGAGTGTTTTATTCCCAAGTCAGTGAAGCTTTGGTTTGATGATGAACAGGTGGGCACCATAGTGCGTTCTGATGCGCATGAAGTTTGTCTATACAAGACTATGTTTCGCACTGGTTTCCGATTGCCCTTCCCAGCGATAATGCGAGAGTTGCTGAGCTATGTGAACCTAGCTCCGCATCAGGTCATGCCCAACGCATGGAGGCTCATCTACGCCTGCATGTTGCTTTGGCCTATGGCACTCGGACTGGGGCATTATCTCTCTGCCCGAGAATTTTTATGGGTATATCGGCTCCAAAAGAACCCGAAGTGTGAAGGCTTATACAACTTCCAGTCACGACGGGGGAAATTTATCCATATAGACGGCAAGTATTCCAACAACCACGCGTGGAAAAGTAAATACTTTTTCGCTACAGGACAATGGGAGTTCCATCCTACTGAAGTTGCCAAAGGTTTGAGAGTGCCTCGGGAAATATGCGTTCTTGCAGGGAATGCGTCTAAAGAGCCAATTCTCACCGAAAAGGAGCAGCGCTGTGTGAACGACGTTCTAGCATGGACTCAGAAACACGAGAGTCTACTGAACTATTCCAGATTAATTAGCTCAGCCTCGGAAGGCAGAGGCCTTGACACTCAAGAAGGAGGTGCCGATGGGGCAAAAAAGAGGCTTGCTTCTGTGATCGTCTAGGACCCAAAGCTAGTTGCCTCAAACCCTCCGGCAGCTAACACCTGAGCAGCTACCCCCCGGAAGTCTAGGCTCGATAAAGGCAAGGGCAAAATAGTCGAGCCACCTAAATAAAAGAATTTCTCACTTCGTACAGGTGGGGCTTGAAGATAAGTGGGGGAGTGGCCCAACCTGCTACTCCACAATTCTAAACTACAGGGCCTTTAAAAATGGATGCTAGGGCTAAAAAACTCAACACTCCTCCTTGGGTAGCCAGGGCTTTGTGCTTGGTAGATGAGCCCGAAGAGCCCGAAGCCCCTCAACTAGAAAAGAGGAAACTGATAAAAGCAGCTGAAGCAAAGGTGTAGGATCAATTTGCCAGCTTCTTGGCTACCAGGCAAAGGACCGGTCCTGGACCTGTGGTGAAGCTAGTGGTAGAGGTTGAGGCCTTCCTTGCTAAAGAGCCCATCCTGGCGCGGCCATTAAACGCTACTCCCTTGGCCTCGACTGGAGCTGTGGCCAGGACCGCAATCCCAAATATCCAACACATCTTGGATGAGATAGAATTGGAAGAACATTCAGATAGTTCCATAGGGATTGTGAGTGAAAGGACCAAGGGGCTTACTATAGCTTCTGAGGAAGCTCAAGCTCTATCCCTTATTGCTTAGGAGGAACCAAAAGCCCGTGCTTTAAAACTTGCAAAGGCTTAGCCGCCGAAACCCACACGTGCCAAGAAGGCTAATGTTGCCGAGAGGGCCTTAGCTGCCGAGAAAGCGTCTGCTACTGAGACCTCGTCTTCTTCCATCTCGCCAGTAAGGCCCCAGGGGGTGGATTGGACTGTCGGCGGGCCCCTTGCAAAGTTTAGCGGCAACCTAAAGGGAAACCCTTTCCTAGCATTGGTGGATTTGATTCCACACGAAAGCCTTACAATGGAACGAGACACATCTGCTCAAAGCATGACTGAGCAGATGATTTTCTTCCAACTTTTTGTAAGTATAATATCTTTCTCCTTTTCTCTCTTTGTATATACATGTTGATGAAATTCTTGTTGCAGAGCATCATGAAGTTGCTGATCTTGTACTGCTACTTCCTGAAGGCGGCCAAGGACTCGGCCACTAAGACAAGCAGTCTCAACAACAAGGTTGCTGATCTGGAAGCTGAAAATGCCAGGCTGAAAGGGGTGGTGGCTAAGCAAGATGAAGAGCTATTGCTCTCAAGTCAACAGCAGTCGATAATGCAAGCCAAGACTTCCGAGGCGGCTGCAGCTCAGGCAAGGGCTGAGTCTAGGGTCACAGAGCTGTTGACTGAGATTGAAGGTCTCCGAGCTAAAGTGAACCGACTTCAGGAGGACAGTTCTATCATAAAAGCGGACCTGAATCAGTTGGAAGAAACGCACAAGGGGGTTTCGGATCAGCTGAAATTAGCTCAGGATGAGATCTTGGATCAGAAAGCCTTTGTGGTGAAGGCGAATGAAGCCAAGGTGGTTGCGGAGAAGAAACTCAAATTCTTCAAGGACAAGCACATCCAGGTGAGGACTCAACTGAAGGAAGCCAAACCTGAGCTGCCAATTATCTGCGTCAGTTATCCTTTGCTTTATGGGTTCGAAACTCTACCTGGGCCAACGGGCTTATTCTGGGCTTCAAAACCTTTCGAGCATGGGCTAAGGAATCAACACAAAGAATAGATCTTAACAAGGTGAAGATCGAGGACATCCCTTGTTCAGATTCAGCTATGGCGCAGCTAGTTAACCTGGGCCAAGAACAAATGCCCGATGCAGTGGGGATAAAACAATTTTTCTATGACCCCTTCTCGAATCAACAGTGCCAAGGTACCGAGGCTACCCCGGATAATGCACAATCTGCTGAGGCCGATACCGCCGAGTCCACATCTACTAAGGCCTCTGATGTTGCTCTTACTTTTGCCTCCAAAGATTGATGATGTAAAACCTTTTAAGGATTTTTTGAGTATATCTCAATTCTCTTCATGAAATGAGTTTCTGTATATACTTTTCGTGTTTAACAGTTTGGAAGAATAACGTAAGTCTAACATCAGCCCTCAGAATAATAACCTTTTGATGTTTGCCTGTTGGTTAAGGTAGTTTGAAAGAACCCATAATTATGTTTTTCGAGTTTGGTCTCGGGAAGATTTCTAGGTTTTAGACTTAACCATAGTTATGCTTTAGTTATGCTTCTCTGAGTTAGGTCTCGGGAAATTTCTTAGGTTTTCTGACTTAACCTCAAACTTAACCATAGTTATGCTACCTCGAGTTAGGTCTCCAGGAGTTCTTTAGGTTTTTGACCTCTAGGTTATGTTAAGAGAGCTTCTTTCGGTTGCATCTCTTTAGGGCTCGGAAAAGCCTTTTCAGCTATATGTTCCGAGACTCATAGAACATTTTAATTTGTACTTATGAACTTTGTATGCTGTTTGACTCTGAGATACTTTATTCATTGAAATGAAAATAATGAAATAACAAAGAAACCACATATTACAGCATTTTAGACATAGTAATTTTTGAGGTGCTCAGCATTCCAAGGTCTCGGAAGAGCTGTACCTCTGGAATCCTCCAAATGGTACGCTCCTGCCCTGTTGCACTCAATTATCCTATAGGGTCCTTCTCAATTAGGAGCTAGTTTTCCCTCAGTTGGGTCCTTGGTTGCCAGTGTGATTCTACGTAAGACCATATCCCCAACTTTGAAGCTTCGAGGTTTGACCTTCCTGTTAAAATACCGAGTCAGTCTTGCCTGGTATGCTGACATAGTCACTTAGGCTAGATCCCGCTTCTCTTGTAGCAAGTCCAGGTTCAGCTATAAGCTCTCGTTGTTGGTCCCCGGCTAGAAGATCTCTACACGATAGCTGCCCGAGCCTACTTCGGTTGGAATGACCACCTCGGTTCTGAATGCCAAGGCAAATGGTGTCTCCTCGGTTGGAGTTCTTTTGGTTATCCGGTATGCCCACAAAACTTCTGGAAGATCTTCCGCCCATTCTCCTTTGTGATCATCGAGTTTTTTCTTCAAGATTTTAAAAATCGTTTTGCTGGTGGCCTCTACTTGCTCGTTAGCCTGGGGATGCCCTGGGGATGAGTAATAGTTCCTTACCCGGAGCTGGGCACACCAATCTTACAATGAGTCGCAGTCGAACTGCTTGCCATTATCCGTGATGAATGCATGGGGAATTCCGTACCAGCATATGACATTCTTCCATAAAAACCATTCTATTGCCTTAGTTGTGATATTTACTAAGGCTTCAACCTTTGCCAATGGTCCCACTATATCTACCCCCCATTGTGAGAAGGGTCAGGGTGAAGAAATTGCACTCAGGTCTTCAGGAGATTGGTGAGTGATATTAGCGAATCTCTGGCATTTGTCACAATTTCTGACTTATTTTGCTGAGTTCCAATTCATGTTGGGCCAAAGAAACCCGCTCGGACGGCTTTGTGCGCCAGTATTCAAGCTCCATAATGGTTTCCGCAAATCCCTTCATGGATTTCTCTGAGAATATAATTTCCTTCTTCTTTTAAGACACATTTGAGGAGTGGTAACATGAAACCCCTTTTGTAAAGAATTCCATTTACCATTGTAAACCTTCCAACTCTTATTTTCAACTGAATAACCGACTTTCGATCTAGAGGGAGGACTCCTTTTTCCAGGTATTCCACGATTTCTAGTTGCCAATCGGGTACGGTCTCGGTTGTCGAGACCAAAACCATCTCGGTAATGGATGACTGTGGAAGAATTTGGATGGGTGTCTCGTCTTCAATCTCCCCATTCCCTATCGAGACTATTCGGGCCAATCTATCTACTCTTTCAATCTCTGGCCTCAGAATTTTTACAATACTGAACCCCTTTAAATCAATTTTGCATTTCTTGTACTTTAGACAAGTATAACTTCATCTTTTCTCCCTTGGCTTCGAATTCACCTCAAATATGACCGACGACGACTTGGGAATCACTTCGTACTTCCACGAATTTAGCACCCATTTCACTAGCTAAACCGAGTCCTGCCAGAACTATCTCATACTCGGCCTCGTTATTCGTAGTTTTAAATTTCAACTTCAAAGAACTGCATAGCTTTTCCCCATCTGGAGTAATCATCACTATTCCAGCTCCACCGTGCTTCTTCGTAGACAATCCATCTACATAAATTACCCATGTCTCATCACTCGGCCAACTGGTCACATCCAGCAAATTAGTGAATTTTGCCAGAAAATCAGCCAGCTCTTGACCTTTGAGAGAATTTCGAGGGAGAAACTCAACATCAAATTCTCCCAGATCAATTGCCCAGGTAGCTAATCTTCCTGATAGATCTAGCTTTCTTAACACCTTCTTCAAAGGGTACTCGGTCAATACCCTTGCAGTATGAGCTTGAAAGTAGGGTCGGAGTTTTCTGGATGCTATAATCAAGGCAAAAGCTAGTTTCTCCACCTGAGGGTATCTTTCATCAGCACCCCTTAAAGCTCTGTTGATGAAGTACACAGGCCTTCGAATTCCTTCTTCTTTTCGGATTAGTGCTGCACTGACAGCCGTGGGTGTAGCGCCCCAGATCTTAAAAGTCTTATTTTAGATATTTATTTTTTTATAATAATTAAGTAATGATATTTAATCTTGAGAAATTTATTAGATCATATGATATTGATTTATATCTGATTATTTTATTGGGTGATTGAAGAGATATAATAATTGAAGATTGATTAATATATTTTGGAGTATGATTATAATTTTTGGCGACTGATTAAATAAGGACATTAGACATATTATGATGGGTCAGATTTCAGAAAATCTGTACCCAAATTAGTCCACTTTTCTTCTTTGTCCATTTTTGACTTTACCAACACTCTTTTCCTTTACTTTTTTCTCTCCTCCCTTCAATCACGCATATTCTTTCTTCTTTACCATTTAAGTTATATTATATTTCTTTTCTTTATTTCCACCAACCCACTCTTGCCGACAACACACCTACCTTTCCTTTATTTAATTTTTCCTTTCTTCTTTCTTCATTCCATCTTACTTTATTTTGCATATTTAATTCCTCTCCCCTGCTCAACATATTGCATAATCATAGAATATACGTGAGAAAGAGAGAGAGAGAGCTAGATAGAGAGAGGGAGCTTTACGGATGTAAGAAAGAGAAGACAGGGGAGAAAGAAAGAAAGTTGCGATAGAGTGAGAGATGGATAGAGAAGCATGAGAAAGAGAAAGCGGGTGAAATGCTGAGAGGGGAAAAACAGAGATTTAGAGGATGGCCAAAAGAGAAATTTGCAGAATAATAAAATGGGTTCTTCAAAGGTAAAATTCTTCTTCCTCTAGCTTTGGGTATTTGATTTTAAGTTGAGTAATGGGTCTTAGATGAGAACCTTTTTGATTTAATCAGGATGATATTGGGTAGTTTCACTCTTGAGAATTTTGAATTAGTGTTGGGAGTTGATTCTCTATTTTTGGGTTAAATTATAAGATGTTTTGAATTGGATTTTAATGGGTTAACTTCCTTAAAGGAGTAGACTGGAGTTAATTGATTTTCGTGAATTGTTATTAATTTAGTTGTGAATAAACAGAGTGGAACAACAAGATATTTTTTTCAAGATGATTAATTAGCAGTTTAAAGACTGCTCATAGCTTCAGTCTAGAGGTAAGTAAATTCACTAACCTTCTAAAAGTACTTCATGTCATGCTATTTATTCATTCTTGTATCAAACTGTAAATGATTATTTTATTTACCTGTCACGGAGATATGTTGCATGCATGAAGGATTTCTAAAAGAATTATTTAGAAAGTTTCTATTTATTTAAATGCTTTCTAAGCACAACAGGTTTATATTTGGAAAAGTTTCCATTGTAAGAAAAGAAAGTTGAGAAATGATGATGATTATAAGAAAGAAGAATGATGTCAAACCCTCCTACATGTTACCCTAAGATGCATCAAAAGAAGTACAAAGAGAAGTACAAGAAATGAGTTAAATGTTTATGAAATGAGGACACATGTATGGAGGAGAGTATTTTTGGCTCCAAGATAAGTAAGGATGAGAGGAGTTCAGTACCGATACTCGGATGGAGGCGAAACCACTGAAGGAGGCTATGCCAGAAGGTGGTATTCCATCAACATGACCGTTGAGTGCACCAAGAAAAGAGTTAATTGACGGTCGGGTATGGCTGAGGCCACAGTTCAGTGCCATGGTCACAAGGACCTGCAACCCTCATACACAGGGGTAACAGTGTACATGGGCCCTAATATGAGAAAATGATAATATGATTTACAATGATGATATACTATGATGATTTTCAATGATGATTTATAATGATGCATTATGATGATGATTTATAATGATGATTTATGACGATGATCTATTACTAGATGTAATAGTACGTATATGCTACGGGAGATGCAACCGTACATACATGTATTATTATGGCTGGATGTATATTTATTTGTGAAAACGATTTTCAAAACTGAGAACAAGGAGTGAAACTATTTATGGTTGTGGATTTTAGTTGTTGGGCCCCTTTTGGGCTCATTCAGTTTTATTTCTTGTTTTCAGGTAGAAATGACGCTGGAATATGAGGCTGGAATGGGGGCGGGAATAATTATTAATTTTCAAAGTCTTTTCATATTAGTTATTGTAATAATATGATGTTCCGCACTAAAGTTTAATGTTTCATAATTTCGCTTGTAATAAAATCTCTTGAAGAATGTTTTATACATTGATCGTATCCTTTAAAATCAAGTACTCTGATAGACCTTATAGATTTTTGCAAAAGTTTTTGTTGTGAAAGAAGGAGAGTGGCAAACTCAGCCTTAACGGGCTGGGGATGTTACAATTTTGGTATCAGAGCAAAGGTTATAAGGTTCTGGCAGACTTTTCACAAAAAAAATAATAATATATATATATATATATATATATATATATATAGATTGGGGTTAATGGGAAGCCACATTCCGGCCAAGTAGAGTGTGTATTTTTTTTGTGGTCTCTAATATATGATGCATGAGCATTTTCTAATGGTTAATTTTTGGTTAAAAATCATCTTAGTGTGATTAATTTGGAGGATTTTATTATTGTGATCAATGACGAAGATGGATTTTCTTTTATAAATAGGTTGTGATCTATAGTATCTGCCCATTTGGATTTGCGGCAATTTTCTTGAGTATCGATCAATAAGAGTATATTTTAAGGTGTCTCGAGGATTTGAAATAGATTATTGATCATGACTTTAAAAAAAAAAAAAAAAAAAAAAAATTGTATGATGGTTTTATGGATTTAGGTTGTGAGATAAATTCTGTAAGTGACTTGGTAACGAATGGTCTTATGGATGTCGGTTGTGAAAAGATTCTTGAACTGAATTAATGGTATAAGAGTTTATATGAGTTTTTGGTAATGGCTAAGGTTTAGTTGATGACAATAATGGCACTATGATTAATGTTGTAATATATGGATTGATGAATAGGGCTTTACGTAGTGACATGAAGTGATTGCCTAAGTATTGCAAGGACAAATGAAATAAGGTATACCCTAGAATATATAAGATATTTTGATATTTACATTTGTGGTTTAAGGATTTTGATATTTTCAAATGATTGTGATGACTTTAAGGAACAATTCTTGAAATCTTTGAGGTGATTCTTAGAATTTGAGGTGTTAGGTTTTCTGTAATTAAGGTAAACTATGTTGAAGTGACGCTTAAGGTTTTGAGGACAAATTGGTGCTCTTAGGTTGTGGATAATATTTAAATTTTGAGGCATTAGTAAGTATTGTGTTATGAGAATTTTAGTTATATACCAAAGCTTTTGATATAATTTTCTTTCATGAGGAAAAGATGATGGATTATTATTCTTGAGGTATTTTGAAGCATAAAGGTAAGAGTTGAAAGACAATATAATATAGTGATATGATCTAAATTTCCTTTATAAGATATATGTTCAATGATATTCATGTATTTTAGAGGTTGATAACATGTGATGGTGCATACTTAGATGTTTTATTGAAGTGATTAACTTGTTAAATAAATTGTTTGTTTAAAGGAAGTTATTACAATGACAGAATGATTACATAATGAATATTGAATAAGTACTGGATGATTACGAAAAGAAATGGTTGGAAAACAAGCTTCTTATAATATTACACACCAGTGTCCTTGGTAAAAAAAAAAAAAATTTACTGCATAAAGAGACATGTAGTAATGATGAGCAGATGATTCCTCAGAGCTGCTCTGGGAATATTATTTCTGCACAGAGAAAACCTAGTGTGAGCAGAATCGCATATATTTATATAATTAAATTATCAAAGAGAATATTTAGTTATAATGAGGTACCCGACTAGAGCCTGTGCGGAAAGACTTGCTACACCCCTGGAAATCGACCCAAACTTTATTGTACTGTCGCTGGAGACGTTCGGTATTCTTCTCCATTTCTAGCATCTTTGGTCCCATGTATTCCGCATAAGATAACACCATCTTTTTTAGCTGAGTATTCTCCTGCTTCAAATCCACGTGTCTTCGTTTGTAGTATTTGAGTAGTCGCTATATGACCCCAATTTGTTTTCTTAAGACTTTCAGCTCATCAACTCTGGTACTCAAACGTCGTGCCATGTCAAAAACTGAAGCAGCATCTTGGATACTGAACGCCAATGAATCATTAATAGCATCAGTATCCGATCTATCAGCTAACAATGTCTGATCCGTGGAATTACGAAACCTTTGGCCACCGTTACAGCAATAGAATCGTGAAGCATGACAGAATCGTGAATAGTGATAGGACGATTGTCAACGGCAAAAGTTGGCTGCCATACATCAGGATATGTAGCAGGTTCATTAGGGTGTGCAATAGGTACGACAGGATGAATAGCAGGCACTTTAGGGGGAACAGCAAGCACATCCGGTTGCACGTTAGGAATAACAATGGGTTGTGCTGCAGGAGCAGCATTCAAATTGATGTTGTTAACGGATGACGATGATGCTGCCATATTTAGGAAAGTAAGGAAGATAGTTGAGAATACGAAGAATTTGGGAGAGATGAAGTACTGAGAATGGACTGAGCGTCATAAAATGAAGAGATTTTTTTTGAAGTTTCTGGAAGCAGCAGACAAGTGGCTTTAAAATTTTTTTACTTCAGGTGAAATAAACAATAAACAACAAAGCGTTAGGCGACCTCGGGCCGCGATGGAAATTTTTGTCAAAAGATCCCGTGGAAGTAGGATCTGGTCTCCTGTCATAAATTCGACTGAGCTCATTTTTCAAACCTACTGTTCACTCAACGACTTTGAATACCATGCGTGGGCAACCGAATGAATTGTCATGCCAACGCGCACCACACGCGCTCGTTCATTATCCAGAAAACCCTTCATATAAATTCACACCTCTTTCTCCATTGCAACACATGCCTTCTGATCATACGCCTTCACCTGAGATCTTCTGCTAATAGCCTTCCATACAATGAAAGCTCAACTTTTCTCCTAGTTGAGTGTATCCTCAAGAGAAAAATGCAGCATCACAACATGATTCACAAACCCAACACCTTTTACTCTCAGTGGTAAACCATTGAAGCAAGATTATCGTTGATCATGTCCTGATGAAGCAAGATTATCCTGATCATGCTTCTCAGGCTAAATATCTCTCTTTTCTTCAAGTCTTCATACATGACAGAGGAGAGAGAGCATCCGATGTGGGTATTTTGAAAGTCTCAGAAGGAGTCACATGCACATCAGGTCCTGAAATGCTTATCAAATCTTCTTTTCTGGAAAACAACAGGACCATTTGTTTCTCTTTTTCTCTTCTTGACCTTGCAAGACCCAAGAGAGAGAGATTTTAGCATGTGTACTTTGGAACTTCCAGCTTGGAAACTTACCCATATCTTGCTTTGCTTGTTGATCAATTTAATTTCTAGAGCGTAGCAAGGCACAACATGTATTAGTCAAGAATGGATGAGAATCTTACATTTCAATTGAGTTGGACTAATAATTACAAGTTTCTGTTGCTGAGTTATGAGTTATCAAGTAAAGATGTAGTACAGAAAGATTTTGCTGATATTGTAACACCGACGCAAGATTTGAGATGAGAAAATAGAAACGATTGTGTATTTAAAATGAATCAAATTATGATGTCACTTCTAAGGTATATTCGTGTAATGATGTTTTTAGGAGATATAAACTATAGAATGATGGTGCTATTTACTTTTACAGATTTATGATGGTGAGAAGTTAATAATTATTAGAGCATCATATTAATATTTCGAATACTGAGATACGGAGGAAAATATAGGTAGAGATGATTTTTACACCTTTCTGGTAAGATTGATTAAATTAGATCGAGAAAATTATTGCGGACTTGCAAGGAGGACTATGATGTTTGGAGGTATGGTAATGATCACATGACGTTTTATTTAACTTGATGTTTAAACCTTGACTGTAGACTGTCTTATATAGGGAGATGAATAATTCAATTGTTATTATTGAAGTTGAAAAAAAAAATGGAAAAGATTTTTAGGTAAGATTTTAGTGTGAACTGATGAACGATTGCAGAAATCGAAACTTTAGAACGTGAGAAAAAAATTTACTCTTAGAAGAAGGTGATGAAATTTCAACATGATAAAAGTGAATATTGAAGAGTAGGCTCTGATGAATGATTGCAAGGAATATTTTATATCTGAATCGCTCAGTTTGAAGATTGGACGATAATATTATAGGCTTTAATTTCGAGGACGAAATTTCAATAAGAAGGGAAGATTGTAGCGCCCCAGATCTTAAAAGTCTTATTTTAGATATTTATTTTTCTATAATAATTAAGTAATGATATTTCATCTTGAGGAATTTATTAGATCATATGATATTGATTTATATCTGATTATTTTATTGGGTGATTAAAGAGATATAATAATTGAAGATTGATTAATATATTTTGGAGTATGATTATAATTTTTGGTGACTAATTAAATAAGGACATTAGACAGATTATGATGGGTCAGATTTCGGAAAATCTGTACCCAAATTAGTCCACTTTTCTTCTTTGTCCATTTTTGACTTTACCAACACTCTTTTCCTTTACTTTTCTCTTTCCTCCCTTCAATCACGCATATTCTTTCTTCTTTACCATTTAAGTTATATTATATTTCTTTTCTTTATTTCCACCAACCCACTCTTGCCGACAACACACCTACCTTTCCTTTATTTAATTTTTCCTTTCTTCTTTCTTCTTTCTTCATTCCATCTTACTTTATTTTGCATATTTAATTCCTCTCCCCTGCTCAACATATTGCATAATCATAGAATATACGTGAGAAAGAGAGAGAGAGAGCTAGATAGAGAGAGGGAGCTTTACGGATGTAAGAAAGAGAAGACAGGGGAGAAAGAAAGAAAGTTGCGATAGAGTGAGAGATGGATAGAGAAGCATGAGAAAGAGAAAGCGGGTGAAATGCTGAGGGGGGAAAAACAGAGATTTAGAGGATGGCCAAAAGAGAAATTTGCAGAATAATAAAATGGGTTCTTCAAAGGTAAAATTCTTCTTCCTCTAGCTTTGGGTATTTGATTTTAAGTTGAGTAATGGGTCTTAGATGAGAACCTTTTTGATTTAATCAGGATGATATTGGGTAGTTTCACTCTTGAGAATTTTGAATTAGTGTTGGGAGTTGATTCTCTATTTTTGGGTTAAATTATAAGATGTTTTGAATTGGATTTTAATGGGTTAACTTTCCTAAAGGAGTAGACTGGAGTTAATTGATTTTCGTGAATTGTTATTAATTTAGTTGTGAATAAACAGAGTGGAACAACAAGATATTTTTTTCAAGATGATTAATTAGCAGTTTAAAGACTGCTCATAGCTTCAGTCTAGAGGTAAGTAAATTCACTAACCTTCTAAAAGTACTTCATGTCATGCTATTTATTCATTCTTGTATCAAATTGTAAATGATTATTTTATTTACCTGTCACTGAGATATGTTGCATGCATGAAGGATTTCTAAAAGAATTATTTAGAAAGTTTCTATTTATTTAAATGCTTTCTAAGCACAACAGGTTTATATTTGGAAAAGTTTCTTTAAGAAAAGAAAGTTGAGAAATGATGATGATTATAAGAAAGAAGAATGATGACAAACCCTCCTACATGTTGCCCTAAGGTGCATCAAAAGAAGTACAAAGAGAAGTACAAGAAATGAGTTAAATGTTTATGAAATGAGGGCACATGTATGGAGGAGAGTATTTTTGGCCCCAAGATAAGTAAGGATGAGAGGAGTTCGGTACCGATACTCGAATGGAGGCGAAACCACTGAAGGAGGCTATGCCAGAAGGTGGTATTCCATCAACATGACCGTTGAGTGTACCAAGAAAAGAGTTAATTGACGGTCGGGCATGGCTGAGGCCACAGTTCAGTGCCATGGTCACAAGGACCCGCAACCCTCATACACAGGGGTAACAGTGTACATGGCCCTAATATGAGAAAATGATAATATGATTTACAATGATGATATACTATGATGATTTTCAATGATGATTTATAATGATGCATTATGATGATGATTTATAACGATGATTTATGACGATGATCTATTACTAAATGTAATAGTACGTATATGTTACGGGAGATGCAACCGTACATACATGTATTATTATGGTTGGATGTATATTTATTTGTGAAAACGATTTTCAAAACTGAGAACAATGAGTGAAACTATTTATGGTTGTGGATTTTACTTGCTAGGCCCCTTTTGGGCTCATTCAGTTTTATTTCTTGTTTTCAGGTAGAAAGGATGCTGGAATAGGAGGCCGGAATGGGGGCGGGAATAATTATTAATTTTCAAAGTCTTTTCATATTAGTTATTGTAATAATATGATGTTCCGCACTAAAGTTTAATGTTTCATAATTTCGCTTGTAATAAAATCTCTTGAAGAATATTTTATACATTGATCGTATCCTTTAAAATCAAGTACTCTAATAGACCTTATAGATCTTTGCAAAAGTTTTTGTCGTAAAAGAAGGAAAGTGGCAAACTCAGCCTTAACGGGCTGGGGATATTACAGTGGGAGACACAACTAAGTACAGATACAGTACTTCTCCAGGGATTGTCTAGCTTAGCAAAGGTGAACTCATTAGATACTTCTTTAGCTGTCTGAAGGCCTCTTCACATTCGTCAGTCCATTCAAAGGCCTTTCACAAGACTTTAAGAAATTGAAGACACTTATCGGTCGATCGTGAAATAAACTGATTTAGTGCCGCTATCCTTCCTGTCAATTGCTGGAGCTGTTTCAAATTTTTTGGGGACTGCATATCTAAGACAGCTTGTATCTTCTCGGGGTTAGCTTCTATTCCTCGGCTCGACACCATGTAACCGAGGAATTTCCCCGACAAGACTCCAAATGCACATTTTAAGGGATTCAGTTTCATCTCATACTTCTTCAAGATTGCGAACGTCTTTTGCAAGTCAAGTGTATGGTTCTGCGGCAGCACACTTTTGACTAACATGTCATCAACATATACCTCCATATTCCGTCCGATCTGGTCTCAGAACGTTTTGTTAACCAGCCTTTGATATGTTGCCCCTGCATTCTTCAAACCAAAGGGTATGACTTTGTAGCAGTACAAGCCTCGGTCAGTTATGAATGCAGTTTTATCATTATCTTCTGGATGCATGTATATCTGGTTATAGCTAGAGAAAGCGTCCATCAAGCTGAGTAAGCCGTACCCAGCTGTCGAGTCCACCAATGCATCAATGCGGGGTAATGGAAAGCTGTCTTTTGGACAAGCTTTATTGAGGTCAGTGAAATCCACGCACATCCTCCACTTCCCATTGGATTTTTTGACCAATACTACATTGGCTAACCAATCGGGATAATAAACTTCCTCAATGAAACGAGCCTTGAGAAACTTCTCTACTTCTTCAGCTATTTATTTCATTCAGGAGCGAATTTCCTTCTCTTTTGCTTGACTGGCTTCACACTCGGATCCACATTGAGTTGGTGGAGAATGTCTTTAGGACTAATTCCTGGCATATCTTCATGGGTCCATGCGAAAACTTCCAAGTTCCGTCGAAGGAAGGTGACGAGACCGTCTCGGACCCTGGGATTGATCTGTGTCCCAATCTTCAAAATTTTGCCTTCACTAACCACCACGTCTTCTAATGGCTCGGCTGGCTCTCCCTTCGGCTCATTTCTACCTTTACCACCTACTGTACCAATTATAATAGGAGTTGGGTCCGAGGCCTTCTTGAGAGATGTATTGTAACATCTTCTCGCCTGAGTTTGATCCCCCCTTACTTCTCTGACTCTTTCCTCCGTTGAGAACTTCATCATCAAGTGGTACGTTGAAGTTAAGGCCTTCAACTTATTCAAAGCAGGACGACCTATGATGGCATTGTAGGCACCGAGTCGGTCAATGACCAAGAAGTCGACCATTACAGTCTTCTGCTTGGGTGTCGTCCCCGCTGTTACAGGTAGTGAAATAAGGCCAATCGGCTGGACTTGCTCCCCTGCCAATCCGACCAGGGGAGAACTAAATGGTTTGATCCTATCGCGATCGATACCCATTTGCTTAAAGATCGGCCAATACAGGACATCGGCCGAACTTCCATTGTCCACCAAAATTCGATGGGTTGGCCATTGTCACTGTTACTACTAGTGGATTGTCATGTGGCTGCATTACCTCCCCTAGCATCTTCTTCAGAGAAAGAAAGAGTCATTGAATCCTTCCTTGCAACCTTAGAAGGTCTTTGCACTGTAAGGACCTCTTCAGTCTGCATTTTTCTCGCATAAGCCTTTCTGGCTGAGTTGGATTGTCCTTCACCAGCTATTCCTCGGGAAATAGTGTGGATTTCGCCTACCACTCCTTGCTCCCGAGGGGCTCTCGGATCCTCTCTCGGACCATCTTCCCAATCACGTCTCAGCTCTCGTCCTCCTGCATCTAGGTTTGCATCCAACAGAAGGGGCTGTTGGTGAACCGCATCTCGATTCCTCTCTCCTGCAAGGAATCTCACCAGCCTTCCATTTCTAATGAAGGTTTCGATCTCCTGCCACAGGGTTATACAATCTTCCGCCAAATGCCCATGATCATTATGATACTCACAGAACTTTGTTCGATCTCGCTTCCTCGGATCACCCCGCAACTTACTCGGCCACCTAAAAGCTAGGTCCCTTCTAATCTCTATAAACACTTCATTGACCCCAACATTCAAGGGTGTGAACCTTCGATCTTCACGTCGCCGGGGCTCTATCTTCGGGAAGGATGGCACAGTCTTCTTCACCACTTTCTTTTGGAATTTCCCTTCTTTCGGAGTGGACGTTGCAGGTATCTCCTTCTTGATGTCCTCCTTTTCTCGGTCTTCTTCCTCCTGACCTTTCATTAAAGCCTTAATCATTTCCTCCTGATTGATGTACTCCTCCGTCTTACTAATAAATTGGCGATGAGTTATCTCGGTCGAACTCTTTGACACTTTAGCCATCAGAGGCCCATTTGGCCTGACTCTATGCCATAATATAGAAAGTACCGTTTGATCACTTGGGTTCTCCACCAACAGCTTCTCTTTATTAAACCTGAGCATGAAATCCTTCAAGCTCTCTTCCTTTCCCTGACGAAGGGATAGTGAACAAGCTGAGTGCTTCTTCCTTTTCCGGGTTGCCAGGAATTGGCTTAAGAAGAGGCACCCAAGTTCTTTGAAATTATCCACCGATTTGGCGGGCAATCTGGCGAACCAATCCTTGGCAACTCCTTCCAAAGTGAGGGGAAAGATTCTGCATGCAATTTCATCCGAAAATATGTGAAGGGAAAAATGAGCGCGAATGCTTTCCATATGTTCAGAAGGGTCACTGTTACCGTCAAACTCCTTGACACGAGGCATCTTGAAGTTGTCAGGCAAGGGGAAACCCAATACTCGATCGATGAAGGGCAAGTCAGTGTTGTCCATAAGCTCTCTAGCAGGGCTTTTCTCCTCTTTGGCAGCCAACTTGCAAGTTAGCTCTTCGTACTTCTTTTTAAGGTCTTCTATGTCAGCATTCATCTGGCCCTCATTCCGCCCATTATGGTAGTCGTTTCGGCGAGGTTGCTCCGGTCCAGGCCTAGTATGCTGAGACCTCTTCGAGTTCTCCTGCTCGCGATGTTCCTCATTCTGGACAGTCGTATGATGGCTGGTTTGAACTGAACTCGCATCTTCTTCACGATGCGAATCTGCATTCAACTTTCCCTTGCGGATCTCTGCATGCCTTTCCTTCTCACACCTTTCTTCACGCTTCTTTGCCCGCCTTTCCTCGCGCTCTTGTTCCCTCCGGCTATTGTGGCCTTTAGCAGTCGTGAGCCTCATGGCCAGGTCTTCAATCTACTTCTTTAGGGCTTTCATAGACTCGGTCATCTGCTTCATAAACTCAGCTAGGTTGGATGGTACTGGTGCGTTGGAAGCTCCTGTAGTAGAACGAGTAGTAACCATATTGGATTAATGGACAGTAAGAACTGATGAAAATCGAGTTCCCACAGATGGCGCCAAACTGTTGAAGCACAGTTTTCCTATTGGTGACGTGGCACGCCTGCCGAGTCTGAGTTGACTAACACGCAAGTGGTTTGACTACACAACAAAGAAGGAGAGAATGATCGAAGAGACCGGAGGTGAGCCGGCGGAGACACTCCGATGCCTAAGTCAGAATGAGAGAGAGTATAAGCAACAAAGCCAGAAGTAAAAGCCAAAATTGCGCTTACCTCAATATGAAGAGATCATCTGTCTTTTATAGGCATGAAGTAGTGGAAGTCCCTTCACCAACGAACCACTCTTCCTTGAGTTTATGCGATGCAGTTATTGACAAGGGATTTGGGCGATCATCCTCACCGAGATCTTAGGGGATCAAGATCATAGGATTTGGTGGTTGCGTGTGTCACTTGATTTGAACATTTGTAAATGATTGTTGGATAATATATTTGATTTGCATTTTAGATAGATATGGCAGCTTTTGAATAAACATGATCAGTTATCTATTAACAGCTGTATCTTTTAACATATTCGAGTTATCCTTGTGGCTGAGACTTGTGTGTCCTGAGTTAGTCTTGGATCCCATGGGTCTCGGCTTAAGGGTCTCGGATCCCATGAGTCTCGATCATGAGGGTCTCAGATATGTAGGTCTCGGACTTGGTTGCCTGAATCCATTCTGGGCTTAGGCTTTTCCATGATTAGGCTAGACCCAAAGATTACTGAGTACTTAATGATTTGATCTATGATCCAACAGGTAGTTGGGAGGGAGGGCGATGCAGTGAATGGGATCATTTACTCCTTCAACCATGCCTTCAACTCTTTGGCAACTCAACAATCAATTCTCGCCAGTCACCTGCTCCGCATTCACTTCTCAGTAAAAGATGAGAATTTTGCTAATCTCGAGCGTTGGGAGATTTTACATTCACCGTTTGATTTTGTTTTTTCATTTCTATTTAATAAATAAACGGTTAGATTTGGTCCATTTCGAGATAACCTAGCAGATTTGTTTTTTGTCATAAAAGTTGTCCCATACACCCATTTATACATAAAACATCTGTTATGGGTGAGTAGAGATTAAATCTATATAAATGATGATTTAATCTCAGTTGTTAAATGAAATCTCACGTGCACGCTCATAGAGTCATGCGAAACACCATATCCCCTTACTTTCTCTAACGCGTTGCAAACTAACGCACATCCTATGGCTACAATTTGATCAACTTTTTTGAACGGCTGAAAACTAACATGGAAAATGCTAAATGAATAGTCTGTCATCAGACTTGGTGACTGTGCAAGCGTAAAAACCAAGATTTCAAAAAATCTTTCCTCCACGTGCGTCACTTGCTGAACTCTATGCCATTTCTACAAATGAAATGATCTTGACCGTTAGTTATGATTTAGCTTTTTTTGATTCAATACATTCCATTGGATTAGTAAGCTCATGGAGACTTGAGAAGCACCAGATGTCACTCACACCGGTTATGCTTTACAGCTATACTCCATCATTAAATCTAACGGCTACAATGTTTTCTCATTTAAATCAGATGGCTGAAAAAATTTACCAAGTTTACAAGTTACAACCTTGGCCTCAAAAGATGAACCTTTTTTTTTTTCAAACTCGCGCTAGCCACTTTCATCGTCATTCGTGCGCTGTACTTCATTCCATGATCTTGAGCGTTGATTACGATTTAGAATTTTTTAATTCAATTTAGACCGTTTGATTTAAGAGCTCATGTAAACATGAAAAACACTATATAACACTCACTCTGTCATGCCTTATAGCTGTAATCCATCATTTAATACAGCAGATACAATTTTTACTATTTTTAATCGGGCAGTTAAGAAGTTTTACTAATTTTATAATGGGTTAAATACTAAATGCCTCTTTGGGGTTTTATTGCTTTATTTTTTTTTTTTATGATTTGATTTTTATCATAGGAGGTCCATGTGGTTTTAATAATAAACCAAACTAGTCCTTTTGTCAGTTGACCGTTAGTTAACTTAACGACAATTCACGTGGACCAATCAAATGTTGACAAGTGACACTTACTTTTTTTTTAAAAAAAAAAAAAATTGGGGGTTGCTCTTGGTCATGGCCACCCCCACCATTGGTGGTGGTTTCGGCCACCCCATAGGCTCCATGGGAGTGGCCGGCGAAACCACCCCATCTAGCTAGATGGGGGTGGTTGAAACTACCCCCAACCACCATTAGGGGTGGTTTCTGCCACCCCCTAGGCTCCAAGGGGGAGGCCGAGCCAACCCCAATACCCACTGGAGGTGGCCGAAGCCACCCCCTTAAGCACCAAGGGGGTGGCCGTGCCACCCCAATCCTGCCAAATGGGGGTGGCCTAGCCAAAGGGGGTGACCGAGCCACCCCCAAATGGGCAAGAGCCACCCCCAATTTTTTTAATTTTTTTTTTTAAAAATAATAATAAGTGTCACGTGTCAACATTTGATTGGTTTACGTAGATTTTCGTTAAGTCAACTAACAGTTAACTGAGAGAATGACTAGTTTAGTCTATTATCAAAACTACAAGGACCTCCTATGATAAAAATTAAACCCTAAGAAAAAAAAATGATAAAAATCAAACCCTAAAAAAAGAAAAAAAAAATAATAATAAAACTCCGGAGGTATTTAGTATTTAACCATTTTATAATTGTTACCTCAAAACTCGAAAGCCTAAAGCTGAAGCGTTTTTCAAACGCACAACCACCTTTTTCATTTTAGTCTGCTACATGTGTAATCAAAGATGAGCTCGGATCCATTTAACCGATAAATGATTTTGACCGTCCAAATTAAATTTCATAGTTTGGTCATTCATTCGAATTATTCCTAATAGATGATTTTGATCAAATGATGTGCGTGCTAGACATAATATAAAAACTACCAAGTCCAGTATTAAAAATTTAAAACTTAAAAGATAATTTATATTAAGTATAATTTATATTAAGTATAAACTTAAAAGAAAATTTTTATACTAGTTATTTGTTAACGTTAAGTATATCATATATTATATATAATATAAATATATATTATAATTTTTTAATTTATAAGTATAACACTAAGTTAAAATATAATTTTATACAATTAACTTCTTTTTTTTTTGGACATGTTCGCACAAGAGGAGGGAGAGAGATTCGAACTAGTGACCCCCGCTTCATTAGGCGTGGTCCGAGCTGATTGAGCTACGTCTTGAGAAAAATTGTATACAATTAATTAATATAACATTTAAGTTTGTATTATTGTATTATGTATATAATGTCAATTGTCACACCCTTAAGACTAAAGAGTAACGTACATTGATTAAGAGCACATTGTTGACTGACTTTCTAATTGTTTAGATTAAGGGTGAAAATGCGGTTGCAGTTAGTGGTTAGCCGCAATTGCCTAAGCGGTTAGTAAAATTTATTAATCACCTTCGCTAACCGCTAGGCAGTTAACCGCCCGACTAGCAGTTAAGCGCATCCAACATCCACTAACCGCTTTTTTTGCTTTTTTGGGCCCTTTTTTTTGCTGATTTTGAGAATTAGCATTTTTTTGGGCTCACTTTCAACTTTTACTTTTTTATTTTATTTTTTTTTCTTTTTAGGGCCATTTTGGCATCAAAATTTGCTATATACCACAAATTGGGCCAAATTATTACAAAAAGAGCCCATATTGAAGGAGCCCAAAAGTAATTAATAATAAAAAAAATATATAAAATATTAGATCACAAATTTACATTAGTTTACATTTACTTTACTAAGAAAAAGTCCTTCATCATCATCCAGATTATCATCGCCTTGTGATGCAAATAGTCTTTCATTCTTCATTATCTGGACAATCTTGGTGAACCCTTGCATAGCCACCTTCCAGACAAAACATTGATAGTGTAACTATTAAACCAACATCAGCATTATAATTATTACTTTCTTCCATTTTTCCTTTCATATTGAAAGATCACATGACACCTCAATATTCATGAAACAAAGGAAATTAGAGGAAGAAAAACCTTGAAAGGTCCACTGTCTGTTCTGAAGATGATACCAGGAACATACTTCAACCAAACAGGAAATCCCCTGTCCCAGATACAGAATGACAGTCAAATCCAACACTCACCCAAGCAACCGCCAACAGTCAAATCCAAGCAACAACAACAAAGAATCAGAACACCCAAAGAAATCATAACCATTCAGTCAATAGATCAAATTAAAATAAGAATTATAGATGAATACCTGTCCGGAGAGACACGAAGTAACAGAGACACACAGACTAAGAAACTTTCCTGTGTTGCAGAGTATGTGGACAGGGCAGCTGTGTTGCGAGGACTAAGAAAACGGATCCATCGATCTACATCTTCTCTTGTTGAGAATAATTTATATAGGAAGGTTGCACAAAATGTGAGTTTTGTGCTACCAATAAGGAGGTGACACATAAGCTAAATTTATCAAACTTAAGTTTTTTTTAAAAAAAGCCTAACCACACCATATTATAAATAAAAATTAATTTTTTTTTTTTTAAAAAAAATTTGAAGGCAGCCACCCCTCTCCCATTTGAGGTGGCCACGCGGCCACTCCCATGGCCTGGGGTGGCTTGCCGGCCACCCCATAGGCCATGGGATGGTGGCCAGCCACCCCAGATCCAGATTTGGGGTGGCTGGCCGGCCACCCAAAGTGGAGGAGGGGTGGCCACTTCAATTCTTTTTTTTTTTTTTTATTTTATTATAGTATAATCTGGTGTGGTTGAGTTTTTGTTTTAAATATAAGTTTAATGAAATTGGCTGATGTGTCAGCTCCTTATTAGTGACACAAAATGTGACTTTTGTGCAATCTCCTATATAAGTTATTCTCTCTCTTGTTTATCTCTATGTCATTCGAACACCCAAAAACAAATCTACCAGATTTATCTATCAAATAAACTGAAATCCAAATAAAAAGAAATCGACCTACTGAAAAATACTAGGGATTCATGAAAAAATACTTGAAAAATAACTAGGATTGGATTTTGGGGATGGAAAAAATGCTTAGATTCTTAGAAGTTAGAATCTATGTTTTTTAATTGCTTAGATTCTTAGAATCTAATTACTAAATTTGAGATTAGCACGTGATTATGTAATACTATTATACTAATATACACTAAGTTAGTAAATTATTAATTTTGAATGATAAATATTAAAAATTGTTAATACTTATGATTATATTTAAATTATGATTCTAAAGTATAAATAAACACATTATTGATTTTAATTTTTAATATTATTATACTAATAGCTTAATGTGAGATCACGTGAATCACTTCGTAATATATCTAATGATAATACATAGATCATATGATAATTATATGGTATTATCTATCAAATAAATAAATAAGAAGTAATGAAGTATCGAATATAATAAATTGATAACGAGCCATAAACGAGTCGGTTTGAGCAAATTTCGAGCCGAGCTAACGAGCCATAAATGAGTCGGGTGGGTCGAGTGTTGAACTGGTTGGGTTCATGAGCCCTAATTGAGTCGGGCGAGCCGGGCTAATTGAGCGTTAAACTAGTCAAGCTAACAAGCCGGGTGAGTCGGGCTATTTGATCGTTATACGGGTCGAGCTCACGAGCCCCAAATGAATCGAGCTTGTCAGGTGAGTCAAGCCTTAATCGGGTTGAGCTCACGAGCCCTTTGTCGAGTTTAGTCGGGTGAACCGGATTTGTATCATTTGTTAATCGAGCAGACTTATACAGTAACGAGTGAGCTTAAATTGTGTCGAACTCGATTTCAAATTGAGTTTAATTAAACGGATATTGAGCGGGTTCACGAGCCGGTCTACTCGTTTGCAGGCGTAGTTTCAACTAAATAGAACCTTTCATATGTGAGAAAAAAACACAGCCTCATTTAAACAAATATATCTCATTCGAACAAGCATGGTATCTCCACGTATCAGAAGAGGAAACATGTGACAAAACAATTATCAGGCATAAAATGTTTTGTGCCATTTAGCTGTCCAGTATCAGTTGACATTTTTCTTAGCACATTGAAAAAAAAAAAAAAAGAACGAATAAACGGGGATGCATTTAGAAGTAAATTAAGCTTCACGTTATTTTTTTCCCAATCTTTTTCCTGTGTGTGCACACCGGGTGATCTCATGGAATATGTCTTGTAACAATAATATGCATTGCAATTTATATGTACGAAACATTTTAAAAATGAAAGAGAAAAAATCAAAAGCCCAGAAATAGGAAAAAAAAAATGATATTTCATGAAGGCATTGTTTCATGAAAATATGTTACACATTATTTTCTCAATTATTTTTTAACTTTTATTTATTTATTTTTTATTTTTGTAAATATAATGAATTCATCACTAAATTTGTAAACTTATGTAAGCTCAACACAATTTTAATAATAAATTTATCCGTTCACAATATAAAAATAAATAAAAAATAAGATGAAAAATTATTTTTATCAATTAGAATCTATAGAATGTCTATAATTTGAGAGGATTTTTTTTTTTTTTTTTGGTAAGAAATTTGCGAGAATTCATTGTGTTAAAAAAATGTTAAAAACTAAAAATAAAAATAAATAAATAAATAAATAAACGCTTGTTGTCAGAAACTGAAACCCACACGTGGACCAGGTCACGTGACGAAGTAGACGATTTCTACGCCTCCTCGGAAGAGAGGCTGGCGAGGACCATTAATTTATCGCCGTGGTTTTCCATTTCCTCGGATCCTTACCTGCCCTCCAAATCGCCGATCCCAATTTTTCCCTCTTCAATCTCATCTCCCGACGAGAACAACTTCTTCTTCCTCGGATCCCTTTCAACCCAGGTAGCTTCTCTCTCCAGTAATTTCATGCACAAGATATAATTTTTTTTTTTTTTTGGTCTAATTTTATTGAGCTTTTTTTTGAGCTTATTAATTGTGATAGTGTCTCATTTTCTTATTTATTTCCTATTAATTAGGGGATGTTAACCTGTTGATGATTTATATATTTGGCTATGAAGCTTATTTATTAAGTGATGTTTACTTGAATGCACACTAGTATGTCAATCAAGTACTAAATATGTGAATTATTTAGAAAAAAAATATATATAATTCCTTTGTATTAAAGGAAAGGTAGTAACTTGGAGTTAACCGTTGGAGTTATTATGCCATAATGGGTAGTATATAATATACAAAGGAACTTATCAGGGAAGACAATAAAGAAAACCAATCCAAAATAAATAGAAAGAGGAACCCATTTTGTTGGGTGGAACCTCTGACTACCTAAGTCCATTTGGCGTTGTAAGTTATGCAGATCATGGAATATGAGTCCAAGATGATATACCGATTGTGATGGACCAATGTGTGAAGGGATACTCCAGCATCTGCTATAATTTATGGAGTTCAGGACTAGAGGAGAAGATACACTTTTGAAGTTTCAAGAAATGTGAAATTCACCCAACAAACCCAAATAACACCTAGAGGGGATGGATAGATATTTTCTTGACAATCACAATAATTACCAGCAATTTTATAATATCAATCACATACAAGATCACCAAATACCAACAAAGCATACAATACCATGAACAGGAATTTGGTGACTAAGTGGAAATATTTTAAAGAACTCTTTAAAAGTAAAACCACTGTGAAATTGAATAATACCTGAATTGTACCCAACAAACGACCCATTTGTTTTCTACCATAGTAGTCCTAGAATTCAGGCCAATCTTCTATCAATCTTTCTTTTCAACTCGGAATTCCGGTAGCGGAAGGTTTGATTTGTTTGTGTGGTTTAACAAAGTCTAGGAAAGGTTTGATAATGAAGGTATAGGGACATGAGAGCTCTCTCCAAGAACTCAAAATAATGGCCTCAAGGTCTCTTGAAAATCATGGCTTATGACGCTTATATAGACTCTCGAAAAACTGAACTTTAAGGTACAAGTTGGTTTAGAAAATACATTGTTTGAGGCTACAACATTCGACCGGGTTAATGATGTGTTTGAATGCATGCTAGGGTTTCACAGTTTTATCGCTAGCGGCCGTTTGAATGATGTTGTGATTAGGTGTCTCAAATCTCGCTTGAAAACCTAAGCGATCGACCCTTCTTTGAACGGCTTGAGATCAGATGTCTTCGTGGCTCTTTGTGAAACACCACCGTTCAAACTATCTTCGATCAGAATTGGGATTGAACCTCTCGAGATCTTGGATTTCAAAACCTTGAAGACCTTAGTTTCAACATTTTGCAATCGGGAAGGTGATTGAAAGGTGGATGTCTTTGCCTTGTGAGACAAGAAGGTTAAAACAAGCTTTGGTGTATCCTCTCCAAAAGAGGTTTGGTCGTTGTTAGGTCCTTCTACAATGTCTTGGATTGCAATGATTGCTTTCTCTTCCCTTGGAAAGAGTGTGTGGCTGATTAAGGTTCCTTTGAGAGCGGCCATTTTTTCTTGGTTGGCGTCTCTAGGAAAGATCCTTATCGCGGACAATCTAAGGAAACATCATGTCATCGTGGTTGATAGGTACTGTGTGTGTAAAAGGAATGGGGAGTACGTAGACAATCGTCTTCTCCATTGTGAGGTTGCCCAATAGGATGTTTTCTTCAGTTGATTTGGGTGGTCCTGAGTTATGCATAGATGTGTAGTCGACTTATGTGCGTGTTGATGGACAACCGGTAGCGCTTGGAGTGCTGCTGTGTGGAAGATGGTGCCTTCGTGCCTTTTGTGGTGTCTATGGAGAAAAATGAATAACAGGAGTTTCAAGAACCATGAAAGGACTTTGGAGTAGATTAAATCGTTATTTTTCTATACTCTGTATCTTAGGACATCGACTTTTGTTTTTTCTTTGGTGATTAGTTACTATGATTTCATTGTTCTTTTTTCTCCTTCTAGCTATGTATTTTTTCATGTATACTTCATGTGTACCTGGGAGCACTTTATGCTTTTAATAATATTTCGATTACTTATTATAAAAATAAAAAATAAAAAATAAAAATTCTTCCAATTGGAATTGCGATCAAATCTCTCGGATCTCAGTTCTTGCATTACTTGAAGAACGTGTTCGAACGGCTATCAAACAAACTTACGATCGGACTTCTCAGATAGTCATTTTAAAACTTGAAAACTTTCATCATTCGATATGATTGTGAACGGCAGCTTCTGTTCCTCAAATTTTATCCAAGTCTTTGAACACCAATTGAAGTACCTATGTAACAAGTCTACCTAGACTTACAACCAAACTAGTTTGGACACTAAATTTGCCAACACTAGACCTAACGAAATGTCTTTACAGCTTATAAAAGGAACTTTTAAGTTGTAAAGAGTTTACAGCTCGTATTGGAATGCAGACCATCAAATTTATGCATTATGTTAGATCAATTGTTATTGTGAAGAATTCAAGTTAACTAAGTATGCCTAGTCACCAAGAAGTGGTCACTCAATAACTACAATATAACTTGTATCATTGTTAAAAGTATTTCTATACTACTATATGGGGGTCATTTTTAACAGGTTATATGCATTTATGTTCTTTAAGTTTAATGTGTGCCAATTGGAAGGGACTAGACTTCTTTTCCATGAAAACAATATCAAAGTCTTGGGCATTGCATGCAAATTTCTTCTTCTGTTGCTTCTTAAAGAGAAAAGATATTTTAGTGTTAACTTTTGATAAATAGTACATCGTTCTGATGAAGAGAGGGCAAGATATTTCACTAGAAGTATGATGGTTGAAGAGATAAGGTTTATCTGAGCTAGTGAAACCTTAGGATAAGAAATGCATACTGTAATTCACTAAGCATGCTGGGATGCTTGCTTCAGACCTTGTAAGGCATACTGTAATGATAAAAATGTAAGGGAAGAGATCAGATCTTTCAGGTTGTGATGCAAGGAAGGATTATGATCTTGTTCTTTTTGGTTACTATAGTATGGACACTCTAAAAGCTGCAGAGATTGCGTTCAGGCTAAAAGATTTTTCAAAATCAATTCCTATTGATTAATGAGCTGATATGTTAGAACAAGCTGCGGGGGTGGAGTCTTTTTCTCAGCATTTTTTTTTTTTTTTTTCTGTTATCTTTTTTGCATTTTTTCATTTATGGGCATACGTGGCATGATGACATGACTTTTAATACATGCGACACAATTTCATTGGTCTTATGTGGATAATATGCCAACCGACACTTCTACCATTAAAAACTTGATGGAAGGATCTATTTCTCGCATGGCTAAAACTCGAATCCTTAATTGTCAAAATTACAATTTTAGGGAGGCATGAGACAATTACCCTGAACATAATGAATAATGATTGACGTAGTGCGAGATTGAGTTTGATGGCTTGCTTGCAAGGTAGACTAGTCAGCAAGACATTGTCCTTGGGATACTTTTGACATAGCTGTGTCCTGTATGTTGCTGTTTATACTCGTTGCAGGAACATAAATGCAACTATTAGAACCTGCTCACGTATTTATCTTATGGATGTTATTTTCCACATATCTTAATTGTTTTTGACAAAAAAAAAAATTGGTTGAAAGCTAATTGTTTCTTATCTTAAGATTATTTTTTTCCTAAATCTGCTTCTTTTTCTTGCTTTTATTTCCATATGTTATGATCTGGCTCTTTGCTAGTCTTAAAAGTGTGCAAGTTTCTTAAGTGCTATATTGATATACTCTTCTTGAAACATATGTTTGTGTATGTGTCTGTTTGTATGCATTCATTGGAAAATCAAAAAATAATAATAATAATAATAATCTGACTGAATTTCTTACTTTTTAAAGATAATGGTTCGAGGAAGAGATGCCTGTTGGGAACACTGTGTCCTTGTTGATGCAACCAGACAGAAGGTTAGGTGTAATTATTGTCAACGGGAATTCAGTGGAGGGGTATACAGGATGAAATTTCACTTGGCTCAAATAAAAAACAAAGATATAATCCCCTGTGCTGATGTCCCAGCTGATGTGCGCGACCATATCCAAAGTATTTTAAGTACTCCCAAGAAACAGAAAACTCCCAAGAAAACAAAGGTTGATCGGGCAGCAGCAGCTAATGGTCAACAAAATAGCTCTTCAGCTAGTGGTGGCTTCCAGCCTAATCATGGATCTAGTGGACAGAATGGAAGCACCTGTCCGTCTTTGTTATTTCCACGCCATTCACCAAGTGGACAGCCAGCAGTAGATGATGCTCAAAAGCAAAAACAGGATGATGCAGATAAAAAAGTTGCTGTTTTTTTCTTTCACAATTCTATTCCTTTCAGTGCTGCTAAATCCATGTATTATCAGGAAATGGTAAATGCTATTGCGGAGTATGGAGTGGGCTACAAAGCCCCAAGTTATGAAAAATTGAGATCTACTCTTTTGGACAGAGTGAAAGGTGATATACATGATTGTTACAAGAAATATAGAGATGAGTGGAAAGAAACAGGTTGCACAATTTTGTGTGATAGTTGGTCTGATCGTAGGAGCAAATCAATTGTAGTATTTTCAGTTACATGCCCAAAGGGGACACTATTTTTGAAGTCGGTTGACATATCAGGTCATGAAGATGATGCAACTCACTTGTTTGAGTTGCTCGAGTCTGTTATTTCAGAAGTTGGTGTGGAAAATGTTGTTCAAGTTATAACAGATACCTCAGCCAGTTACGTTTTTGCGGGTAGACTTCTTATGTCCAAGTACAGTTCATTGTTTTGGTCTCCTTGTGCTTCTTATTGTATTAATAAGATGTT
Source organism: Corylus avellana (assembly GCF_965113065.1). Taxonomy (NCBI): domain Eukaryota; kingdom Viridiplantae; phylum Streptophyta; class Magnoliopsida; order Fagales; family Betulaceae; genus Corylus; species Corylus avellana. Next base: position 15,648,686 of record NC_142492.1, read on the forward strand.
AGAAGATATTGGTAAACAAGAGTGGGTGGCTACAGTGTTGGAGGAGGCAAAGAGCATCACAAGGTACATTTATAGTAATGCGTGGACTTTGAATATGATGCGAAAATTCACCTGTGGAAGGGACTTGATCAGGCCAAGAATCGCTAGATTTGTGACAAATTTCCTCTCCTTGAGGTCCATTGTGATTCAGGGAGACAATTTGAAGCACATGTTTTCACATGCAGAGTGGTTGTCCTCCATTTACAGTAAACGTCCCGATGCACAAGCTATGAAGTCCTTGTTGTATTTAGATAGATTTTGGAAGTATGCTCATGAAGCTGTAAGTGTTTCTGAGCCACTAGTTAAAATCTTACGGATTGTTGATGGGGACATGCCTGCTATGGGCTATATGTTTGAAGCAATAGAGAGGGCAAAGGTTGCAATCAAGACATATTATAAGGGCATTGAAGAGAGTTACATGCCGTATTGGGATATAATTGATCGGAGATGGAATATGCAGCTTCATTCCTCCTTACATTCTGCAGCAGCCTTCCTTAATCCTTCCATTTTTTACAATCCAAGCTTTAAGATTGATTTGAGGATGAGAAATGGGTTTCAAGAAGCCATGTTAAAGATGGCTACAACAGATAAAGAGAAAATGGAAATCACCAAAGAACATCCTGTATACATCAACGCCCAAGGTGCCCTTGGGACTGATTTTGCAATCATGGGAAGGACAGTGAACGCCCCAGGTATGTGTAAGCAGCAATTACTATCAAAATTTCATTGTTATAAGGGGAACTGATTGATTTGTCTGTTCTTTTACTTTACGAGTTATATTATGCGTCATTTTCCTAACCATCTTTTTTGCAAATTTACTATTAGATTTGTAGGACCCCATATGTTGGTTTTGCAAATTTAATAGTGAATTCATCCATCACTGTACGGAGATATAATGAAAAATAAATTAACGTCTAATTGGCTGTCATGCATTGTTAGGTGACTGGTGGGCAGGATATGGGTATGAGATCCCCACACTCCAGAGAGCTGCAATAAGGATACTGAGCCAACCTTGCAGCTCCCATTGGTGTAGATGGAACTGGAACACTTTTGAGAGCATGCATACTAAGAAAAGGAACAGGGTGGACATGGAAAGAGTCAATGATATGGTTTTTGTGCACTGCAATCTTTGGTTACACATAGCACATAGCAGGGATGGAAAATGTAAACCCATTATATTTGATGAAATTGATGTTACTTCTGAATGGCCCACTGAGTCGGCGGAATCTTCGGCTCCACTTTTGGATGATTCCTGGCTGGATATGCCCCTTGAATGCAGGGATAGCCCATGAACTTGTGAAGAAAGTAAAAAAATAGTATATATATATGTTGTATGAATTTTGTATTATATAGAAGCCATGCTCGATAGTTATATTATTGAGCTGTAATTAGTTCAGAAGTGGACATTGTAATGCTCCCTCTTTCGGCCACATGTCTGCATACATGCATACATACGGTAGGAGTTTTTTTTTTTTGTTTTTTTTTACAACATAAGTAAAAGTAAGATAAAATATATTCAGTACCCTCTACACATTTGGGCCCATTTAGATTTTAAGACTCGAATTTTCATGTTTTTTATATGAAGATGCGAGTTATGGTCTGTTTTTAATCCAAGACCTTTGTTAACATTTACGTTTAATTATAAGTGATTTTTTCTTTTCTTTTCTTTTCATGATGCATCTATGATTTCTCTCCTCTCCCACTCCATCATTTCTCCGTCCTCTCTTTCCTCTCTACTTTTCTTCTCAAACACCCCCAATAATCATGGGATAGTTGGGCCACCCCATATATGGTTAAAGGTGATGGCAAACCAACTCCTTAGCTCTGTGAGGGTGGTTTCGGCCACCTAGGGCCATTTGGAGTGGTTTGACCATCCTCATTTAGTCAAAGGGTGGCTTCTTGTCCCCTATACTAGTGTATTAGAACTTAAAATTTAGGGACGATCGATAAAATGAGAACAATGAAGAGAGACTCGGAGAATTAGGGTGGTTTGACCTATACTTTACGTCCACACATCAAAGCCTTTTCATGATTACATTTTTTCTTATATTTTTGATTGTGTACAATACTCTTATTTATAGAGAAAGATCATGAACGTTACAAGTCTTTTATATTTTTACATTAACAACAATAACATTAATTTATCATTCGTAACTCTTGTCTTTTGAGTTCTTGTAACACTTGTTTCAATATAGTTTTTTTTTTTTTTTTTTTAGTTTTTAGTATTTACGTATTTTATATATATATATTGGTGAGACAAAATACTTCTCCCCTTACAAAGCCCAAAACAAAGGCCCACCGTGAATGAAAGACCATGGCTTGTAAGGCACATCAGTAAAGGCTTACCTAGAACATGAAAACAGAGGCTATCAGACGACTTGGTCAAAATGACATTTCTCTTGAAATGCTTCTGACCGTACGTCTGGGCTCGAGGTCGTACGTCCGCCCAGAAAGTTACAGGTAGAACCTTATGTGTTCCAAACGTCCCCCTATCCTCCAAAATTGCTTCTAAACCCATCTAAATGGATTTCTAAGACCTCCTTTCTCCAAATAAGGTCTCCATTCAATAGAAAACACAATGGAATGCTAAGCCCAACTTTAAACAAGATCAACGGTATAACATGTCTAAAGTTTCAAACCAATGTCTAAGCTACTCTAGAAAGCATTAAAAGAGTATAACGACTTAGAAAGAAAAGTTAAGCGCAGATGGTTACCTCCTAGAAGCAACCTTCAAGAAAATACCTCTCCTTCTCCACAAAACACACAATCTCACAAGAACACATTCGCAAAAGGGTTTCTGGGGGCCTGGGGGCGAGTTTGAACGAGAAAAGGGCGAGGGTAGGGTTAGTATTTATAGAGGAGAAAAGCTGAAGATGCTCACCAACTACTTTGAAAAGTAGCGGACGTCCGATACTATAGGGGCGTACGTCTGGTACTATTTACCCAGCGGTCCAAAGGTTATAGCGTACGTCCAGGTATTATCCCGAGGTTAACCCAAAAGTAGAGTACACCCAGTACTATTGGGGTGTACGCCATGTACTATTTAAAGAGTACATTGTACTATTGTCAGCGTACGTATGGTGGTCCCCATGCACGCTCACACTAAAAATAGGAGCGTATGTCCGGCAACCCTAGCATACGTCCTCTGCTACAAACAAGAGTGTATGTCCGATAACCCTAGCGTACGTCTAGTCAGACAGTCTGAAATTTCTAAAATGCCCTTCTAGTTGTCCCTAGTGACCCAAAGTCCAAATTAACCCTCTAACTAAGCTACCTATGCTTAGTTAGTTATTTGGGCCACTACACCAAGGGACTCCTCCAGATGCTCATTTCGAATCAACCAGTCTCCATGGGTCAAAAAATTGTTCATCATGACATCCTCTTTGGCCCAATCTAGCATATACTGGACGCAAAGCAATGCAGAGTGTGGAAGATTTGGCCTCTTAAGAGCTTGATCCGGTACCACCCCCCATCGGGCCTCAAAGGGAAATCGTGGGCTTCGCGTTCGAAAAACTCGAAGCCCCGGGAAAACTAGAAAAACTACTCCTTCCACCTCTTCATTCTCAAAACCCTATGGGGAATTTCGAAGACAGCCCCCATCTTTCGTGAATGGGACCTCCATACATCATCAACATCTCGGTTGGCTGGAAAAGGAGTGTACATAAACAGAAACTCCGCTGCAGTGAGTTGGGGACGCCTCTAATTCTTTAACAACTCTAGCCAAATTATGGCCATGTCTATCAATATCCTCCAGCCATTTGGAGATACTTGAGAATGAGCGAGGTTGAGTAAGTGAAGCACTTCCCTCACCACTCGTGGCACAGGTAGTCTAAAACCAGTAGCCAAGATGGGGACCGTCAAACAAACCTCATCCCTTCCATCAACTCCGTCAACTCCTTCGTTAGTGGATGGCAATCTAAGACAAACTCCCTCGGGAACTTTGTACGTCACCTTATGATGATCCAGGGTCGATGCCCTGACATTGGACCAGAGAGCAGCACCACTAAACTCCATTGCAGCTTAAAAGAGAGGAAGAAAACAAGAAAGGATTCGAAGAAAGATGTTTCTGATGGCGGAGAGAGTAAACAATAAAAAGAAAAAAGGCCCTTTTAAAAAGCGTCTCAAAATTATCTCTCGCACCAGGTATTGCCACGTGTTAGCAGGAAGGATCTAACGGCCCTTGAAAACCCAACAGGCACATCTTAAAAGAAACACTGGTGGAGAGTTGTACCATCCTATCACAACCACCAAAGAGAAACAAACTCCCAACTAACACGTGCCATCTACAATTAAATGAGGACGTGTGTCGTATCTCTCATTTATGGCCAACATCGCGTCCCAAAAAGGCGTGCCACAACAAACGTGGCATAGCATCCTCCTTGGAAAGGTGCCAAAAGGAAAATCAAGGGTAGAAAAAATATCCACAAAAGAGGGCCTCACTGCTGAAGAACTAGGCCCATAGTAACTAAAGGCCACCACTGACATAATGGGCCACAGTAACATTTTATTCCCATTAGGCCACCATTGTGACCTAAGGGAATGGCGTGGTACTGGTGAAACAAAATACTTCTCCCCTTACAAAGCCCAAAACAAAGGCTCACCGTGAATGAAAGCCCATGGCTTATAAGGCACATCAGTAAAGGTTTGTGAAACTTGGCTTTATAATCACAATCTCGAAACAGAGAAGAGGCAAATGGTTACAACTAGATCCACCTAAGAATCAAGCAATTAGGCACAAGATCGTCCATGTCCACTTGATAAGGGAAAGTGAGATTGGTCCAACAAACCCAATCTTACTAAACAGAATCCAAATACATTTAAAACCACCTACAACCTCTCCAGAGAGTATTATGAGAAATATCCCGCTAAAGCAATAAACCCATAAAGTTTGGGAGTTGAGTAAGAGTCCTCTCAACACCTAACATAGGCATTGGAGGTGGAACGGCCGCAACACCCCCCACTTTGAGGTCTTACATCACTGATCCTTCTCTTATTCTTAGCAGGCTTTGGATTCGAGTCATTACCTATATTGACAACTATCTCCACACACACACACACACACACACACACACATTACCTAGGTTGACAACTATCTCCACACACACACACACTCATTACCTAGACTGACAATTATCTCCACACACACACACACACTCATTACCTAGGTTGAAAAATATCTCCACACACACACACACACTCATTACCTAGATTGACAACTATCTCCACACACACACACCATACACACATACACACACTTGTTGTGCAAATTTATTTAACTCGCAAGTGCACGAATCGATTGTAGTTTAATGGATTGCAAGTGCGAGGTCGAACCCACAGAGAATTGTATTTTGAAAAATCAACTTATCTCTAAACTAAGTTTACCCTATCCTAGTTCCAAAAGGGTTTTGATTTTGATTTTGAAAATTAAAAGACTAAAAATAAACTAAATAAACTAAGTAAATAAATAGAAAAGGCACTAAGGATGTGGAATCTACAATCACTAAATCATAACAACTTATTTTCTATTCATCAATATTAATCCGAAGTTCTCACTATTTAAATCTTATGTATGTTTTACTATACTTTAAAGAATTAATCAAAACCATCCCATGTATCCATTCATTGACCAAATCACAAAAGGAATCCAAATTTAATTGAAACACCAGATGTATCTGTAGAACAAATCATAAGGGATATTCAATTTTTATGAGTTAAAAACCAAGCAATCAATTATTTGAAATTATCCTAAATCATCAAGTGTATCTTTGAATTACAACAAGATATCTAAGAATCATGCCACATATTAAAAAAAGTAATACAATTGAAATAATAAACCAATAAAATCGGAATAATAAAAATTTACAATCAAGCGATATTGTTCTTCATCGGTGAGGTTTCATCCCCAACCTTAGTTGAGAATTTAGCTCCACATGACTGTGAAACTAAAACCCAAACCTAAAAAAAAACTAAACTAAAAGAAAAGCTGTGGATTACATTCTGTCTCCAAAATTGTATTCCAAAACTAGTCTTTGAAATTGTATATCTTTTCTAGAATGCAAAGAGGTCTATTTATAGGCTTGGGGGAGTCCTAGAAACCCAAGTAAACCTAGATAATTCGGAGGTCTGTCTTCGAGTCAAAATAGAAGTCTGAAATCGGAATAAGATTCGTCCAGATTTGTGTCCTTTTATTGCGAGCCGATTTTGGCAAAGTAACCGTTCGAATTAGGAAAATCTTATTTCACAGTCAACTGTATTATTTTGAGTTAGCTTTCCAATGCCAATTCAATCGCTTCAATCCAATATTTGAACGGAAAGTTATCGTCAAAATACTAAGACATGTGCAGAATCTGAATTTGAATTTAATCCAAAATTTTATCCAATCTGAACTTTAATCAAATCTGATCTTTAATCCGATTTAACCTTTTCTTGGATTTGGTTAAACTTAACCACATCATCTAGGTCTTCCCTTTAAAGCTGTAGTTTTTCTTCAATGACCTACAAAATACTAAAAACAAAATTAACACAAAATATTAAATAACGACACAACTAAAGGATTAACTAATGTAAATAAAGGGGTCCAAATGTGGATTAACTAATGTAAATAATGGGGTACCTTTAAGCAAGCTAATGAAATGCAAATCACAGTTACAGTTTAACTCAAACTTGACAACAACATAGCACACCTTTTTTTTTTTTTTTTCAAATTTTTCAACACAAAATGATAAATAAAAATAAACAAATAAGAACAAAAATAAACAGACACAGTGTTTTTCCATACCCCCAAACTTGAATTACACATTGCCCTCAATGTGTAGTATAAAAATACATTACCGGAAGTAAGGAAACATCAAGCTGTGAAAAAGGGGCAGGGCATCCTCCAAACTCAAACACCAAAACACCTGTCATCAAAACTAACTACAAAATTTTTCTTCTTTTTTTATAGAAATAAAAATCAAAAGATTAATTGTTGTTAGAAACAAAAACAAATAAAAATAACATGTAATGAAAAAAGGAAAGAAAGAATTTGTGGAGTGAAGTGCAGAAAATAAACTGGAGGAAAAAACTTTACAGCGCTTTCCCCTATCGTGCGGATGTCCAACCAATCCCTTCCACCCTTTCTCCTTCAAAACTTCATACCCCTCTGGAAGGATGTTTTGCCATCTTATGTAGAATTGCTTGCTTCGAAGGATCTTCTTAGGAAAGTGGTTCCTAGATTTTGTGTGCTTATGTGCACAAGTCCTTGAGTATCTTGACATAAGATGGCTCTTTGAGACATTCAGGCGATAAAGCTTTGGGCTCTTGATATGTCTCAAGAGGGACAGTGATGCAGGCTTGAGCTTCCGTACTCACATCCATGTCACTAGGCAGATCAATATTTGTTAGGGGCTCATTGTTCTCATGGTGCTCAACTTGCTTAGGGTGCTCAACTTCTTCGTTTTCTTCCTCCTCAATGTTATCAACAATTTTCTCACTATCAAGTGTGGTGGTGACTTGAGCATGCTCAACTTGCTTTGCGTGCTCCTCTTTGTTATCTACAATTTCCTTTTCATCAACCATGTAATGTAAAATGAATGGACATTCGCTTTGGTGGTGAGTAGGATTATAACACTATTCACAAAATAGAGATAGCCCCCACTTATTTATAGTTCTGATATAGGCCAACATAACTGCCTTGAGTTCCGCTATTCTCCTTTTCAAGTCATCAATGTGAGCAGTTGAACAAAATTGAAATACCTCATCTTTAGGAAGATAATTTATTGTAGCACTTTCCTCTCTTTCAAAGTTGGAGGTGGCTTGGACATGCTCATGATAAGAATTTTCGGACTCATCGTCATCAATCATGTAGTGTCCTTTAGCCTTCAACTGACTTTGAAACTCTTATTCCTTATTGTTATCCTCTATGCTCTCATTGTCCCAATATTGAGTCATTCGGTCAAGTTGATGTTCAGATGGGTATTCATTTTCACTTTGGCCAATCCATTCTTCAATCCCTATAGTAGCATGAGTATTGGCATCTTTGAGCTCTTGACGTAGCTCTTGTAGGGTTTGTTTGGTGAAATCTTTTAGCTCTTGTATAGCTTGGGAGTTGGAATTAGCTTGGGAGTTGAACTGGTCGACTTTTTCTATTAATGTTTTCATCATGTCTTCCAATGATGATTGTGGTGCAGGCTATGGCACTTGAGTGGTGGACTGATAAACAGGCGGTTGAGCTTGATAATTGAACTACGAATATTCTAAATGGTGCAATTCATCAAATTGGTGAGCATAATTTCCTATAGCCTGAGCTAACCATGAGAAATTAGATTGGTTGCTCCAGTTCGAGTTGTAATAATTGGAATTTGAATCAAACTCTGGACTGGAGAAACTGGTGTTCATTTGTTCATATGGAAAATTTGAAGCTTGTCCCCATGATGGACAATCACGAATCGATTGTAGTTTAATGGATTGCAAGTGCAAGGTTGAACCCACAGAGAATTGTATTTTTGGAAGATCAACTTATATTTAAACTAATTTTACCCTAACCTAGTTCTCAAAGGGTTTAAATTTGACTTTGAAAATTAAAAGACTAAACATAAACTAAGTAAATCAATAGATAAATGCACTAAGGATGCGGAATCTACACTCACCAAATCATAACAACTTATTTTATATTCATCAATATTAATCCGAAGTTCTTACAATTTAAATTTTATGTATGTTTTACTATGCTTCAAAGAATTAATCAAAACCATATCATGTATCCATTCATTGACCAAATCACAAAAGGAATCCAAATTTAATTGAAACACCAGATGTATCCGTAGAACAAATCATAAGGGATATTTTCAATTTTTATGAGTTAAAAACCAAGCAATCAATTATGTGAAATTATCCTAAATCATCAAGTGTATCTTTGAATCACCACAAGATATCCAAGAATCATGCCATATATTAAAAAAAGTAAAACAATTGAAATAATAAACCAATAAAATCGAAATAATAAAAACTTACAATAAAGCGATATTATTCTTCATCGGTGAGGCTTCATCCCCAACTTTAGTTGAGAATTTAGCTCCACATGACTATGAAACTAAAACCTAAACCTGAAAAAAAAAAAAAAAACTAAACTAAAAGAAAAGTTGTGGATTACATTCTGTCTCCAAAATTGTATCCCAAAACTAGTCTCTAAAATTGTATATCTTTTCTTGAATGCAAAGAGGTCTATTTATAAGCTTAGGGAAGTCCTAGAAGCCCAAGTAAACCTAGACAATTTGGAGGTCTGTCTCCGAGTCAAAATAGAAGTCTGAAATCGGAATAAGATTCGTCCAGATTTGTGTCCTTTTATTGTGAGACGATTTTGGCATAGTAACCGTCCGAATTAGGAAAATCTTATTTTACAATGAATGTATTATTTTGAGTTAGCTTTCCAATGCCGATTTAATTGCTTCAATCCAATAATTGAGCGGAAAGTTATGGTCAAAATACTGAGACATGTGCAGAATCTGAATTTGAATTCAATCCGAAATTTTATCCAATCTGAACTTTAATCCAATCTAATCTTTAATCGGATTTAACCTTTTCTTGAATTTGGTTAAACTTAACCACATCATCTAGTTCTTCTCAAAATATGCTTTCTTCCAAACTTTGCATTTTTTCCTTTAAAGCTGTAGTTTTTCTTCAATGACCAACAAAATAATAAAAATACAAAACTAACACAAAACATTAAATAACGACACAACAACTATCTCCACACACACACTCACACTCATTACCTAGACTGACAACTATCTCCACAGACACATACACACACATTACCTAGATTGACAACTATCTCCACACACATTACCTAGATTTACAACTATCTCCACACACACACACCACACACACATACTAGATTGAGAACCATCTCCACACACACTCTTAGGCACCGGAGGTGGAACGGCCGCCAAGTCATTACACACACACACACTTAGGCATCGGAGGTGAAATGGACGCCAAGTCATTACCTAGATTCACACACACACTTACACTTAGGCATCGGAGGTGGAACGGCCGCCACACCCCCACGTCTCCACACACACACACGCACATATATATATATATATATATATATATATATATATATATATATATATATATAAGACAGTCAATTCTCTCTACTCTTATCTTGATATTATTTTTTGTTCTATTATTCTCTCTAATCTCTTCATAATTCTAACTTAGGCATCGGAGGTAGAACAAGTGCCACACCCCCCACTTTGTGGCCTTACATCACTGATCCTTCTCTTATTCTTAGTAGGCTTTGGATTCGAGTCATTACCTAGATTGACAACTGTCTCCACACACACACACAAATATATATATATATACAAGTAACATATGTGATTATATAATTGGATTTGATGTGATTTTAAATCCCACCAAAGCTATTAACCTCAATCTCTAACAATGACTATTCATATCGTATTAAAGTAAAATCAAAGGTACGGTTATTTAGATATTAAAAAAAAAAAAACAATTCAATTTCTGGAGTCAAATTCTGTTAAAAAATTGTTTTTATTCGCCCATTGATTTTACTTTAATACGATATGAAGTAATTTGTAATTTAGGCCAACGACAGTGACTAATTATTTATTTATTCTAAAAAGCTTTTTTTTTTTTTTTTTGTATTTATTCACCCATTGGTTTTTTTTGTATTTTTCACTAATTTTTTGGGTTTTTTTACAATTATTTTATTATTTTATTTGTTAAGAATATGGGTATTATAGGAATACAAAAAAATAAGTGACATTTTTTATACATTTTGATAATTTGGAGGCTACTTTAGTAACTTTTAAACATTAAAAAATTATATTACAAACAGTTGATAATTTAAGAGGCTTTTTTATATTTTTCCTAATCGGTATAACTATTTTGCATTTTTTCCCAAAGCTATATCCCTTCAAAATTGTCAACGTTCGATAGCGGTGAGCCCGTGACATAATTTGATGTAACTGCAACAATGAGTACTTAAAAGAATAAACAAGAATAACCCATTCTTGTGTGAGTATCTATCGATCATTACAGGGAGATATACTATTTTATTTTGAATGTGACGCAAATCCATTTTAAAACCTAAGATTATTTTAAAAGAAAAATAACCAAAAAGGATTGGATGTATTTGTCTAGGCGGCTATCATTATAGGCAAACTGAGTATTTTTATTTGAAGCGTTGATATGATTTGACATATATGTATTTGACATCAAGTTAAGGCTAGAAAATACTCAATCTCCCTGGGAAATGAGAGGAGAAGCTTGGGCTATGTTTGGCAATGCTAAACCAAAGCCATTTACGTCATATGATTAAACTTTCAATGTTTTTATCTATTATATTGTATCAATAATTTTTCACTATTATTCAAAAAAAAAAAAAAATTAAAAAAAAAAATTTATATACAAAATATTTTTACTTTTTCTTACATCTATCTATATGATATTTAGAGAACCTGAGGACTTGGCATGATGTAAAATCATAGGACAGCAGATAACAAGTAAGCAAATGGACCTGGAGGGCCGTCTTCAAATATCACTCACAGCAGGCAAAATGTTGAAAATAATTAAAGGATATGTGCTTTAAGGGTTTTTTTTTTTTTTTTTTTTTTTTTTTTTAATAACACTCAAGCCAAAGTTGATCAATGAGTAGCCGAGCAACTCTAGTCATCACCTTATTATTATTATTTTTTTTCATCTCATAAAGCTGATGTTGTGTGATTTTTTTAACAAAAACTAATAATAATAATTTTCATATAATAAATACTATTGACGACCCTGTCACATCAATTTTAAGAAGATGAAAGAATGACCATGTCACATCAATTTTGAAAAGATGAAGGAATAACGAGGTGATGTATTAGTCTATAACATTATTCTTGGTGCCCTTACCTATTTTGAATTGAGTAATTATATTCATCACTCTTTTGCGCATGTGGCATAATCTCTCGAACTAAAAATTCAATTTTCATGTACTAAATACTATATAAAAAAAAAAAATTATGCCAAGTAGGCTTTCAAATATTGAGAGGTGACAGAAATTTCATAATTGGGAGTTTGATTTTGTGTTTCAGTAGTGTGTTTTTTACTTAGCCGACTGGGAGGTTGTAGTTTGGAGTTTGATGTTTTTGTTGTTGGGTTTATTTCATTCAAGGGGTAGGTGGGAAATGGATTAAAGAAATAGTTAAATAAAATATTGAGAGTTCATATTTAAATAATGAAATATGAGTGTTTTTTTATTTAAAAAAAAAAAAAGAAAAAAAGAAAAGAAAAAAGAAGTAGATAATTAAAATAAAGAAAAGTAACGTTTTAGATAAAGTAACGTTTTAGATAGATTCCCTTGCAGTATCCTAGGGGCGTTGAAGCAGATGATCCTTGTCTTCACATAAACCCACGGTTCCCGTTCATTTTCATTTAAGCCCCATGAAATAATTGACGAAGCTTATCCCATTCCTCGAGTTGCGTACAGCTCTCCCACTCTCCTTGTTCATGATGACACTCATCTCAGATTTTCTGCCAAATCTTGGCAATGGAAACGACCAACTCTCACGCTTGCTTTTCTCCCTCTTCGTTATCTTCACGCTCTCTTGCTACGCCTGGATTTACACCAAAAATAGGAAGGGCACCGACACTCCACCACTGCCGCCAGGCCCACGTGGCCTCCCGTTGGTCGGGAACCTCCTCTCCCTCGACCCGGACCTCCATTCCTACTCTGCCGACCTGGCCAAGACCCACGGACCCATACTCAAGCTCTGGCTCGGCAACAAGCTTGGCATCGTGGTGACCTCCCCTTCCATCGCCCGGCAAGTGCTCAAGGATCACGATCTCACGCTCGCAAACCGCGACGTGCCCGCCGGGGCCCGGGCCGTCACCTATGGCGGGTCGGATATTGTGTGGACCCCTTACGGGCCGGAGTGGCGGATGCTCCGAAAAGCGTGCGTGCTCAAGATGCTTAGCAACACCGCCTTGAACTCCGTGTACAATCTCCGTCGTAAACAAGTCCGGGAAACTGTCGGATACTTTTACAGTCGGGCCGGGTCTCCCGTGAACGTTGGGGAGCAGATGTTCCTGACGGCGCTCAACGTGATTACCAACATGTTGTGGGGCGGGACGATGCAGGGAGACGAGAGGAGTAGGCTCGGGGCGGAGTTTAGGGAGGTGGTGTCCGAGATAACGGAGAATTTGGGGAAGCCAAACATCTCGGATTTTTATCCGGGTTTGGCCCGGTTTGATTTGCAAGGCATAACCAAAAAGATGGATGGGTTGGCCCGAAAGTTTGATCGGATTTTTGATATAGTGATTGATCAACGGCTGAAGATGGATAGAGAAGCTGGTAATATTTCTGGGAAAGAGAGGAATGATTTTTTGCAGTTTTTGCTGAAATTGAAGGATGAAGGTGGTGATTCCGAAGCACCTATGACGATGATCCACGTCAAGGCTTTGCTTATGGTATGATTTCTTTTCTCTCTTCCCCTCATAATTAAATGATGTTATTTTTATTTTTAAAAGAATTCAATTAAATTCAATCGAAGGACGAAGGTACAAGTCTCATTGTCCTACATATTTTTTTGTCATTTTTTTTAATTTCACTATTAAATTTGTAAGATTCAAGTATGGTAGTCTTTTACACATCTTTTGTACAGGAGGGATGCTAGAAGTCTTTTTAGGATTTTAATATTAGCGTCTTTGTTATAATTATATTTTAGTATATTTAAATTGATTAATTCTTGTTTTATTGAATTCTTCATATGAATGTGTGTGGTCAACATATGCATGTGGTATGAATAAATTATTTAAAATCAATTTGAATGATCGAATTCTGGGCTTAATAGAGTAACAAAAAAATTTTCTCACTGATTTTTGGGTTAATCAACATGAAAAACTGGGAGTATACACCCATGTCCTAGACTCCATGTATTTGTCGATTTTAATAAATACTCTTGTGTCATTCTCGTGTCTTTTGAAGAATAATATGACTCTTAAAATCATTATTGAGCTTATGATTGACCATTATTGAATTTTGATTAAATGATGATTTTAAAAGTCACCTCATTTTTAGAGTAACACAAGAAAAAATTCTATAATTATTTCTTGTAGAGAGATAAACAAGAAATGTATAAGAGAATGAAAACAAACATTTCTCAATTCTCAATAAGAGAAATATTTGGTTTCATTCTCATTCAAATCTTTTGTTTATATTCGTAAAAAGGATGTGCAAATTCAATTGTGAATTTGTAGTACTCACATATAAGTTTAATAAATTTAATAATACTTTATTTTTTAGGTGACACCAAACACATATCTTCTCATTTTTTTTTTTTTTTTTTCGGAAAAATATAGAATTTTCATTTATGAAATTTCATGAGCATAAAGCTCTTATACATTTAAGGAACAGATCTATTTCGTACAGACTATATCTAGGATATGGGTAACTCAAATACAAAACAAAAAATAATAATAAAAAAAAATAATGGGGGGCTAGCCTCCCTTTTTTGCCCTAGGAGGTGGTCTCAAGGGCAAAAAATAAAATAAAATAAATAAAAAATTGATCTAGGGGTGGCCGGCACTCTATGGGCACCCCCAAGGGCAAAAATAAATAAATAAATAAATAAATAAGTAAATAAATAAAATAAAAATAAAATTTATAAGGTTTGCCCTAGGGGTAATGAGCCACTACCATGGCCAAACCACCCCTAAGACAATTTTATTCTTTTTGATTTGGCCATCGGGGGTGGCTGGACCACCCCTAAGGACAATAAGGTTCCTTCGGTCACCACTTAGGACAAAAATGTGGTAGCCATTCATCTCTAATTTTTTTATTATTTTATTTTTAAAAATTATAAATAATATTTTATTGTTATTTTATTAGTGGGACAATTGTCCTACTTTGAGCTTTAAAATTTTTGAGAAAAAATGATAGTTCTGAATATTCTTTTGTCCAAATTTTAAAGTGGATAGTATGGGTGAGGTCGTGCATAACGCCATGACCTTTCCATTAATAAAGGGGAAAAAAATAGGGAAATGACAGAGACTTTTCGCTGGATCTATTAGGGGCGATAATGTCGATTTGTCAGTTTCTCATTGTCAGAACAACAAAAAAAAAAATATATTATATTTGCATTTATTAGAATTGAAGTGGAGGCCTGCTGATGAGTGTGCTCCTTTTTGACTGTTTGTCTCCAACATTGTATTTATAGGTGTACCTATGACAATTCATATATAAATATTTAGTAAAAATTAAATATTTATATATGAATTTGTTTTTATATGAACAAAGATCTGGGCATATATCCACAGAATAATCTGGTGCATGTATATACACTGTACGCAGGACATGGTGGTGGGTGGGACAGAGACGTCCTCCAACACAGTAGAGTTTGTCATGGCTGAAATGATGAACAAACCAGAGGTTATGAGGAAAGCCCAACAAGAATTGGAGGCCGTTGTTGGGAACGACAACATCGTCGAAGAATCTCACATTCACAAATTGCCCTACTTGCACGCTGTGATGAAAGAAACGCTGCGTTTGCACCCAGCGTTGCCTCTTCTAGTCCCCCATTGCCCTAGCGACACGTGCACCGTAGGAGGCTACACAATTCCAAAAGGGTCCCGAGTGTTTGTAAATGTGTGGGCAATACATAGGGACCCTTCTATTTGGGAAAATCCATTGAATTTTGATCCCGAAAGGTTCTCCAATGATAAATGGGACTACAGTGGAAATGACTTCAGTTATTTTCCATTCGGGTCGGGTCGCCGGATATGTGCTGGAATTGCAATGGCTGAGCGGATGGTGATTTTTTCAGTTGCTACACTTGTGCATTCTTTTGATTGGACACTGCCCCATGGAGCGAAGTTGGATCTGGAAGAAAAGTTTGGGATTGTACTTAAAAAGAAGACACCTCTTCTCGCAATTCCAAGCCCAAGGCTAACTCATCCATCTCTCTATCAGTGAGCCAGGGGTGCAGCTGCCTGTGATATGATGAGTCAACAATGCTATATATATATATATATACAGATATATCTTCTTTTATCTTTCAGCATTCAGCAGATACACATACACAAGAAGACATAGCTTATGATAATATCTCTAATTTTTACTTGTATCTTTTCCTTCGGTGTGTGAGTTTTCAATTGTTCTTTGATTGAAGATTAAGGAGTTGGATCGGGTGCAATCACCTACCCGTATTGCAATACGAGCAGCTGATTGCTCCTGTTTTTCATTCAAAAATTTAGTGGGACATCTTTCAATTTTTATGTTTCATATTTTTATTTTTTGGATCACAAGAAGGAGCCTATTCCCCTGTTTGGTCGGGAACCTTCTTTGTGGGCATAGCCCAAACCCATGAGCCTATATACAACAATCTTAAGAGCATTTCCATCAAGTTCTCTCATTTTTCTTAAACTTAAAAGATTCAAACTAGTTTTTTTTCCTATGGTAATATACACACAATGGCTTCTCTTAATCCTTTTTTATATTATTAAATTTTTTTTTTTTTTTTTATTCTTTTAATTTATTAAACAAACTTTCTCTTTCTTCCCATAGCCATCTTCTTCTTCCCTCTATGCAAGATTGCAAGTTCCATTGCTGACCCTATTTCTTTCTCCAACAACAGATCTGAGTTCCAGTAAACCATAAATGGATCCTTTTCTCTTCGATTTCGTCCTTTTTATTTTATTTTTATAAGTATTGAGAAGGATAAGTGCTCAGACAGCCAAGGGTTTGTCAATCAGATTCAGGGGGTGAAACCCAGATCAGAAACTCTAGTCCACAAAATAGCATCATCACCGCACTCTCCATTTGGAGACAATATTCACAGAGACAGCAAGAGAAAAACATAAATACCAAGCGAGAAACAGTGACCAAAAACTAAGAAAATCCTAGGGACCATGAGATGGGATGCGAAAGAGGCAGGGCATGAAGAACGATTCGTCCTTTTCTTCTCCAATTTTGTCTGTTTGTGATTTCTTCTCTGATTTCGCTGGAAGAGGGCCGGTTCAGCTAGGCGGATGCTTGAACGGAGAAGAAGAAAAGAAAATAATAGGGGAAAGCGTGTCGAAGAGAGGAGAGAGGAGACAGAATCTTTTTTCTATTTTAATAATCACAAGGGATTGCTACAGTAAAATTCAAAACATTTCATTGGATTTGACTGTAGCAATCATAATGTTTAAGGCCCATTTAAGGAGTTTGCTGTGAAAGACTTTTACGATTTTTTTGACATTTTTCTCTAAATTTAGAGAAGAGAACTCCATACAGAGAATCTGCTGAGAATGCTTTTAGCATTGTGGTTGGCAAAGGATTACCAGCCGTGACATGCCCATTGTGGGTCAAGCTGTCACACTATGTCCGATATTGTATGGACCGCTTATTAGTATGAATGGCAATTTTTGAAAGCATTTTGTGCCAAAGATGCTTAGCAAATAGGGATCTAGATCTCCAACAATTGCCATGCTCCATAGAGAGGGGAGTTACTTAGGGAAAGTAGGTTCCACAACTCAATTTCTGTGGAGTTAACCAAATCGTGAAATTTGGACGATCCACTTGCAAGGATCTATTGGAAATGGTGTCCAAAACTCCAATTGATTGGATAATGTTTTGAGTATTATTATAAAACAATAGACCTATAAAGTTATATTTTTTCTTGCATGGTATATATGTGTTATTGTGTATTATCTGATTATATGTATGTAAGATCCCTAAGATGCATTGTATTTTTGTGATGGTGTAGGTATCACAAAAGATCATACTCAAAGGTCCTTTCAACTTAAAAACTTGTTATTCGTAGTCATAAATTGTAACCCCCCAAAAAAGCTAGGGCTTGAGTCCTTAAAGAAAGCATCCAAAAAGGGAACGAGAAAGAGAAGAGAGTAGCAAAAAATGACCATTAAAACTCTTCCAACTGACTTGTTGATGCCTGATGGAAGTACTTGCTAATGTTGCATCAGCTTCCATCACTAACCTTTAATGCTAAACTAAGTTGCGGGAAGTTTCGCGAGTTGTGGGAAGATGATTATAAAGTGCATTTTCTGTGCGGCTATTGCACAAAAGGAGACTTTTGTACCCACCACTAATGAGTGACAAATCAGCCTGAAGCAAATTAGAAAAAGATATTGAATGCACCAGATTATACCACCCTATGTTGAAACCCAAGGCAAGAAATTGAATTTTTCCCCTTTCTCACACAAACATCATACCCATTCTTTCTACACATTCTTTCTCATTTCTTATTCTTTCTCTAACATATCAGCCCACCGCCGCCCAGCTCATTGCCGCCTAGCCCACCTCTGCCCAACCCACCACCATGGCCGAAATACGCCACCATTGCCCAGCCTAGCCTAGGGATTCTAATTAAGGCCCTTAAAAAAGCCTTTCTACAATGTTTCTTAAACAAGCCTCATTTTTAAATTCTTACTTCTGATTCATAAGTTCAACTCACTTAATCTAGATGCTTGATGAAATTGAAAATTTACCTTCACATTTGACTGATGGAAGAGATGAACGTTTTGTTGTTGATTATTGATAAGGTTCTTTGTAAATAAGAAACACATCTTTTGTAGCGCATTTCATTTTAATATCAAAAAGTTACTATAAGCTTGTTTGCAACTAGATCATTTAGGGTTTAGACAAACAATATGCATTATGCAGGTCAAGCTGCATTCTCAGTTTTACCTGCATTTTTCTTTTCTTCTAGAGCACTCGCAATTTAATAGTTATAGAAGCACTCTGGTATTTTCTTGCTGCTTGTGGAAAAAATCTGCCCTTTTGCTTTCACTATTTTGGAACAAAAGTATTATTGATTTTCAATGGAGTTTAATCTCAGTATTGAAAAATATTTTTGATTATCATTTGCACTAGCTGCAATTGGGACACTATTGGTTATATAGCAAGCTTTGACACTGTTGGTTACACAGCAGTCAATGAGTGACATTATAAACCCCTTGATCAAATAGTTGCATTTAATACCATCATTTTCAGTTTACCATAAATGTTCATGACAAAAAAACCAATCAAATATAGCCATTTACAACTACATACAACCATATTATGGCCACCATAACTTCACAAAAAATACCACTCCACACAAACCATAGTAATTTCAAGGAGTTTCATAGGTGTTAATGTTGTCTGCACCAATATCAATTGTGGTAGATGAACATATAAGATCTTGAGACATGGCAAATGTAGTTGTAGAGGGAAACTCCATAGTTGGCAAAAAACATTGTATTCACAAATAATGAAAATTAGATAATGGACAAAAATGACTTTGATAGAGAATATGCGATGTGGTCTTTTTGTGTACAAAAATATCAATAATAAAATTAACTACTCGCAATAGAACGAATCCTTGTACGATATGGCTATATTAAGGGTGTTGAACCTCAAGGACTGTGTATGAATTGTTATTAAGCTTTTCAAGATTAAATATAACTTAATTAAAAGAAGTTTGATTTGTTTTGTTTTTAAACTAAATGCATAAAAGTAAAAGTAAAGATAAATAGTAATGAGAGATAGAATAGGGGATTGATTTCACCACTAACCGCATAACAATGGTCAATTATAAATTAATAAGGAAAATTCATATTATGCATAATATAGGACTCGTCTCACTCGAGTAGTCAAGAAATTAGTGTCATTAAGAAATAAGTATAATCCATCTTCGGTTGGCATAGACCGTCCACCTAACCACTAAGATGTGGTGCGATCTGTCTTCCCTACATATGGATTATCTAATTCCTTATTAGGCTACACATAATCAATGAATAAGCTTAACCCATCTTTGGTTGGCATGAACTGTCTACTTGAATTACACTAAACTAGGGTGTAGTACAATCTGTCTTTCCTAGACATGGCTTATCAAATCCTATTGATCACGTGTTAGTTAAAACCGTTATATAACAATCATTCATATAATTACAAAAAAAACGAAGGATTGAGTTCAATCAATATAAAAAGCTTTCTAAAACAAGAAAAGAATTTAATAATGATTGAATATAAACATTAAGATCAATTCTCACAGTTATACAACCATCATGCATATAAAAAAACCCAAATTAAAATTCAATTAAACCATTGGTACTTGGAAAGGGCTACATCAACGTCCTATTACAGAATTACTTGCTCATCCTGGTGTTGGGATGGCCTCCTGCCATGCTCCTCTTCTCTCCAACTCTCCAAGCCTCCAAGAAGATATTTTCTGTCTAAAACTAAGTACACCTCTCTTCAAGGCTTAGAAGCCTATTTATAGGGAGTAAAACAAACTCTAAAAGCCCTAGGAATCTTAGAAAATCGTACTTCGGTCTCCTAGTCAAATTAGGAAACAATCCTAGTACAAATCGGAATAGGATTCTTCCAGATTTGCGTTTTTTTATTACAGGAAGATTTTTGCATAGCAAACGTCCAAATTAGGAAAATATTATTTAACAATGATTTGTAGTATTTTGAGTTAGCTTTCCAATACCACTGATTTCCCCTCAATCCGATATTTGAGCAAAAACTTATGGTCAAAATACTGAGACGTATGTAGAATCCAAATTTGAATCCAATCCGATTTGATTTGAAAGCTACCCATATTGGAATACCAATGTAAGCCGTAACCTATAGGTAATCAAATACCCATAAAGCTTCAAATTTTCTATAAACCGATCGGTAAAAAATCTATTCATTCACATAAGCTTCAAAAATACCCATAAACAAAAGCTTCAATTCATTTACCTTTCAGCTTTGTGAAGTGGGAGGCGTTCGATTCCTTGTCCATGAAGGATATTGTCACAAAAAGGGAGAGAGAGAGAGAGAGGGATGAGAGATAAAAACAGAGTGATACAAACAAATAGAGATTGAGAAATAGGGGGAGAAGGATGAGAGATAGAAACAGAAAGAGGGACATGATAGAAGCATTCGTACTGCGTGAGAGATTACCAAAAGCACTGCTACGTGAAAGACTGGGAGCGTGAGTTTGAGAGGAGAGCGCAGGGAAAGTGAAGAAAGAAAAAGACGATTGTGGATGCGTATGTAGTGACACAAATAATTAATTAGGCTTAGGACAGCTTAACTAGGAGATTAATTGGAGTTTCGGAGCAACAGTAGACAAATGCTCGTGTGGGGGACCACCCACAAGCGCTCGCCTGGAAACTGTACACAAGCTCCCGTGTGGGGACCAGGACGAGCGCTTGTTGACTTTTTGTTGACCGCTGGTTTTTACCCACGCGTGCCACCTGCAACTTTGACCCCTCTGAGCTACAGTACACAAGTGCTCACCCCTGTAGTACCACGAGCGCTCGATCCTTTCCTGTCATCCACCATTTTGCCCTCAGCCTCTTCCCCTATAAATACCCTCCTACCCCATTCGAGTTTTCTCACCTCTGGAGCTAAGGGAAACCTTGTTAGAATAGTTATGTGAGCTTTTAGTAAGGAAGGAGATGCTACTTGGAGGATTTTGCATGTGGAGATAACCTCCACCCTTTCATTAAGTTATTAGCTTGGTTCTTGTTTAGTAGACTTGTACTTGCTTAGTTATTCTTTTCCATTAGACGTAATGATGCTATTAGAAGGCTTCATGTTGGTTAGGAATTGTTAGAAACCCTTTTTGGCCTTAAGACTAGTCGGAGGAAGGCTTAGGAAGCAAATGGGTCAAATGAGGTTCTACCTAAACCTCACTAGACAAATGCTCATCCATAGATCGAGCACTCGACCGGGGTCATTCAAGGAATGACCTTTTTAGCCAAGCACCCAACGACCCTTGTTTTCGAGTCTAGGATTTGTTTTAACGGACTTAGGACTAATGGGAGGTTTTTCACTAATTTGGAGAGCCCAGAACCCTTGGAAGGATACTCAAAGAACCTATTCGACCCAGGTGAGTTTTGACTCACATAATGTTCGTCATTTATTTTCTCACATTGCATGACTATTTATGTACCAAAATATACATATTTACAACTCTCACGATATACACTTTGTTGCACATGAACTCTAGTTTTTTGTGAAAATGTGCTACTTAACAAAGATATTGACATTGAGACTTGTAAAAGCATGCATGTAAAATACAAACAAGATTAATTGCATCGTAAGACATGGTACATCAATACGTGCGGTGATGAGTGCCAAATATTGTATTTTTGGGCCCCTTAACTTATGTTTGTTAAGCTCTTAGCTGTGTTAATTTCTGATGTTTTTTGTTAGTTTTGGTGTTGTGGTGTGTTGCAGGTCATTAAGAGAAAACTGCGGTTTGAGGGTGGAAATAAGCAAAAGAATTGAAGATCCCTGGAGGTGCGATCGAGGGCACAGAGCGACGATCGAGCGCACCTGCGCTCGAGCGCAAGCATGGCACGCTCGAACGCACAACCACGTCAACCCTAGCATGCATCGCTTAAGTGCTGCGCTACAGGAGCCTTGAAAAGCCGAGTACGCTCATGCGCACTTCAAGTGCGATCGAGCACACTCACGCTGACCTAGCAACGCTGAACCCTAGTTTTTATTATTTATATACAACGTTTTTCTCGTGTAAAGACACTTTGGGAGGCGCCGTTTTAAGCTAAAATACGACGTATTGTCGTCCGGGAAGCTTGTGCTTCGTTTTCCATTGTAAGTTTTATTTTTCTCATGATGTCAATTCAATTGTTTGTTGTTTTTGTTATCATAAGAGGCTAAAACCTTCAACTAAGGTTGAAGATGAAGCCTCGTCATTTATAAACATACATGTCTTGTCATTTTGTACATACAATGAGACTATTTTATGAAAGTGTTGTTCAAAAGCCAATTCAACAGTTTGATTAAATTTAATTGATTAAATGTTGGTAATATAGTGTTGTTCAAAAGCCAATTCAACAGTTTAATTAAGTTTAATTGATTAAATGTTGGTAATCTACTCATGCTTAATTTAATATTCGTTGTGTTTCGTCTGGGGGTACATCGAATGATTGGATTGAGACTAATATCCATTGTGATCTACGGATACAGTGGATGATTTGATCTCAATTAAATATTCGTTGTGATTCTTTTAACGGATGGATTCATCGAATGATTTCATTTGCATGTTTACAACTTTTGAACAATGTATTTGGATTGAATATTGTATGCATAAAATGCAAGACATATTGTTTGATTTGGCGAAGGGGATTCAGAAACCTTAGTAATTTGACATTACTTATTCTCAAATTGTGTTGTTTAGTTTATGATTTTGCATGACACAATTACAAAAATTGGAACTAGGTTAAGATAAAATTAGGTTAAACTAGCAAATTAATTTTTGCAAACACGTCTCCCTGTGGATTCGACCTCGCACTTGCACACACTTTACTGCATACGACTCGTGCGCTTGCGAGTACAATTAAATTTGTACATCATGCGGGATAGCAGCCATGTGCTTACTATGCATGTTAACTTTATATTCAAATGTGTGTGTGATATATGGGCCTTGGATCCAATGATTGTTCGTGACTGGCGCAGCACAGGACGGACATCATTAGTAGCGTGGGCCACCTGAGGTCAAACTCGGTCGGCCTGCTAGTGTTATGGACAATAACGTGCAATATCTAGGGCACCAGTATTGTATTACAACTTCCTCGGGACAGCGCAAACCCTGCTGAGAAAGAGGTAATATCTCAGGTAGACCATACTGTTGAACTATCACTGTTACTCATGATTATAAGCATGTATTATATCTATATCACATCCATGGATAACTATCACGACTAAATAGTTGCATTCTTTATCAAATGGAGTTTATCACTAAAATGACATGGGTATTATGTGCATTAATCTTCACTAAGTCCTTAGACGTACCCTTTATTTTTATGTTTTCCCCCTCCATTATGATTAATTGCACGCTTTAGCTAGCCTAGAAGAGGATGCCTATGGACCTAATGTTGTGCCAAATACTATCTAAATTAATAGATAATAATTGGTACATTTTAACTCGCAAGTGTACAAAATCAAACAATAGTGTAGTGCAGCAAGTATGAGATCATTCCCACGAGGATTTTAATTTTGCTTAGAATTGATTAAAATATCAAAGTTGTCACTAAATTGATATTGATATATTGAAAAGAAATACAGATAATTGAAAAGGTAGGACTTTGATATCCACCACTAATCATGCTCAATAATATAACAATATACCAATGTTCCAATCATATTATGAATACCTAAAGTTTGCCAACCTAAGGGTATGAGTGTCTATTCCTTGAGCTATTGATCTCCTTAAGCAACAAATTAGGCATGAGTGTCTACTCTATTTCTTTTCTTTCTTGAAAGATTTAGCATGGGTGTTTACTAAATTGTTCTTTAAGAAAACATAAATCTATGGAAATCGACAAACACATGAAACCTAGGGCATGGGTGTCTACTCCCAGTTTTCCATATTGATTAACCCAAGAACCCGTGAGGAAATTATTTTGTCACTTTATTAAGCCCAGGACTCAATCATCCAAATTGACTTAAATAACTAATCCATACCACATGCATATGCTGGCCACACACATTCATATGAAGAATTGAATAAAACAGGAATTAATCAAGCATCACAATATGATTATCACAAAGGCGCCAATATTGAAATATCATATAAACATAATTAGGGTTTCAATCTAGCCATACTAAAGTAATTAGTTACAGATAATTAAAATAAAACTAAAAAGTGAAGGGAAAGAAAGAACCAAAAACAACTCCTAGAGGTCTATTTATAGGCTTAGTAATACTCTAGAAATCCTAGAAACCCTAGTAAACTCATAGGGTTTAGTCTTATTACAAGTGGGACTTGAAAAACCCTAATATGGGAGGAAAGGGAATTCTGGCCGCAACTGTCTTTTCTCCAGAGCACGGGTGCGCAACTGTCTTTTCTCCAGAGCACGGGTGAGCTTGATCGCACGTTTGTGATCGAGTCTCCTCTTGTGTGCACAAGCACAAACCTGCGCTCGTCTGGAAGTTCTCTGGTAGTGCGCTCGAGTGCATGTCCCCTGTGATCGATCTCACTGTCAGAACCTCTAGTTTTTCCCAAATTTGCTCTTTTATGCTCAAACTTTCCATAAGTCCTTCATTTTTTTCCATGACCTACAAAAACACAGAAAACACAAAAAGGAAATAAAATAGCACAACATAACAAGACTAAGAAATTAACAAGTGTAAATTAATTGCTAAAATATGAATATTTTGGCACTTATCACCTAACTTAGTTGATTGCTCAGGACCTGATCTGAATTGTTTTTGAAGACATGGACCCTGTTTGGCTAACATCCATGTGGGATGATGGAGGAACCACACCAGAGGCAATGATCGAGATTGTCATCACTTTGGCATTACTCAAACTTAGGATTTGATTTGTTTATCCTTTTGTAAGACAATTATCTTGTGGTTTGTAATATGTTATGACGGTATGTTGATCGATACATTTAGTGACGTATTTATATTATGAGGTCTTTTGATTACTCTAGTGTATGAATGTGTAGTTGTTTTAATTACTGCTCTCTATTCCTATAGTTTAAAAGTCTTCCCCTGAATTCTCTCGTATAGGAGAGGTTATGATCCCTAAGTCTTGTCCCGTAAGGGATAGGGCTGGGAGACTAACTATGGAGTCAATTACCAGTTAATTGATTTTTCCATCGAGGTCGTTACAGTTTGAGAGACTGAGAGCGTGAGAATGTGAGATGCAATTTGGGTGGGGCAAATACCCACCCAACTCGCAAAACCCACCTCGATTCGCCCGAATTTAGTAGGTTTTTTTTTTTTTTTTAGAAATTGGTTGGATTTCTTCCAACTCGTGCGGGGCGAGGCTGGTTGCGGATATTAAAAATTTCTGGATCAGCGGATACCTGCCCTGCCCTACCTCGCCCCGCTTGAGTATAAAATGAAAAAACCCCTACCCTTAAAAATCTCTTCCTCTCTCTCTCTCAGCCGCATCTTCTCTCTCGGTTAATCATTTGCTCTCTCCCTCTCTCTCTTGTCTCTCTCTGGTTTGCTCCATCTCGTCTCCATATGGAATTGGTGCTCTCCTCCGAAAGTGACAAAAACAACCCTTGTACAGTCACTTTCGGACGAGAGGGCGTTTTCGTCTCTCGCTATCTCTCGTCGGCTCTCTCTTTGTCCCTGTCTCTTGTCTACAGCTCTCGATCTCTCTCTCTCCATCTCTTGTTTCGAAACTACAAGAGAACAAATGGTCATTCACATGAACTTGCTTCCACGGCCAAGGCTCCAAGTTTTTCTCTCTCACTCTCGACTTCTTTCATTCTCTCCCACAAACTCGCCCAAATTTGCATAACCCACCCCGCCCCGCAACACCCCAGATCCTACGGATATGGTTCCCTATAGCCAGGTTTCGGGTGGTTTTTTTCAAACCCGCATTATGAGGGTCGGGTTATAGAAATTGTCGATATCCGACTCGCTTCCACCCCTAGTTATTAGGTTTAGGACTTTAGGGTAAATTCAAGCGGGTGGGGCAGGTATCCGGGGTTTTTAAAAAAAACAAACTGCGACCTGCCCCGCCCTGTATGGGTATTCGAAAATTAAACAAGGATCCGCATTTTTATAAGGGAAAATGGACAGGGCAAGCGGGGCGGGGCGGGGCGGGGCAGGTGGGGTGGGTATTGCAGTGGGGTGGGTATATATGCCCACCCCTAAGTGAAATAGCAAGGAATATAAAGAGGTAAAGGTAATTAGGTAAGCAGCCGATTTGTCTAAATGCTAAGTCGGCCACATTTCAGCTACATATCAAACATTGCAAATGGTGCAAGTCAAGTTAAAATGGCAAAGTAGCATTACGAATTTAGGCTCCGTTTGTTTCGATGTAAAATATTTTTAGCATTTTATGGTATTTGGTACTTTGGTACACAGAAAAGTAATAGTCAACCCGAAAATAATTTCTATTTGACTAAAAAGCATTTACATTGTTTGGAAAATGGTTTACATTTTTTTTTTTATTTCATAAACCATTTTCCCTTGCTCGTTGCCACGCTAAACCCAACGCTCTTCTGATTAGAAAAAGAAAACCCCGATGCTTTCTCCTTCACCTTCACCCTCAACACACACAGGTTGCACAACCCCTCTCTCTCTCTCGGCTGAGCTTCACTCTTTAAACCCGATGCAGGTACTCTCATCTCTCTCTTTCTTTGTTGAATTGTATGTAAAGAGCGATTCAAATCTACGAATTTCTCTTGGTAATTTTCATTTGATTTTGGTTTCTTTCTCCATTGGACAACTGAAAATCATGCAGCGATTTTGATTTTGGTTTATTTCCCTATTAATGTTTCAAATCTGCGATTTTTTATGAAGCTTTTCAAGATAAAATTGTTAGGCTTTATAAATCTTGTTTATAAAGAAAATTTTGTCTGAAGCTTTCCAATCTAGAGAAAGAAAATTTCAGATCTGCGATTGTGTTTTACTCTCGTATCGATTAGTTGGGACGGATTGGGTTTTGGGTCTAGGGTGTGGATTTTGGAAAATGAGAACTTCAGGGGTTGTTTTGGTGTTTAATTTTTCGGGTTTTTGATTGGTAGCTGTTGCTTTTCTTGCTTTTTACCTTGAATTTCTCTAACTGGCTGCGAAGAGAATATATGATGAGATTATGGGTGTTGATCCTAATGACGGTGGGATTGTTTTGGTATTTTGGCAATATATATATATATATATATATATATATATATAGAATAAATGTCTTAGCTCTGTTTATGGTTGAATTTGTATTGGTTAGATACTGATCACGGCTCTCATTTTAAACTAGAAGTCACTACAAGCTATTAGAAAATTAACCCTATGCTGAAGATTTGTTTGGAAGGCAGGGGAGGGGGGAATTGATGTCTCACGGCTCTCTGGTTTTAATTTAATGTCTCAGAAGTCATATAAAGAAAGATTGATGTGCAACATAATCATGCAAGAGGTTGTATCATGCTTGTTATCATTTTAAAGCAACTTTTAGATGAGACATGCTTATATTTATTGGGCAGACGATTTGTATTACCACTAGTAGAGTTCTTCAAGGTTCTCACATAGATAAATCTTTAAAAATTTTCATATTTGCTGTGTTCTTGACTGTTAGCCAAGTTTGGCCGTGCTGGGGCATGACTCTTGTTTAATAAATGAGCTAGAAAATACAATTTGAGCTAAGGGTGATTTACCAAATCAGAAGCTTGAACAAGTTTGTTCTAAAGAAAGGCCTTAACTGTTCAGCACCCAAGGTTGTGTGCAGCTCTAAGATTGAGGTTGTCTTCATTTGATTTTTTAATATTTTGTGGGATGATGACTATTATGATTGTGATAATGCAGATTGATAGATGCATATTAAACAAATAAAATTTGGACAAAATCTTAGAGGTGTATAACTGTATTTTAATAGAAGATTTATGCCTCCATTAGTCATTATGAACCTTGCAGGGGATGTTTATAGCTTTGTCCTCCGGGAGCAAAAATGTAGGACACCACAGTTTAGGACAAAGTTTTCCTCTAAATTGGGTTGGAAGAGTTTCCTCCAACCTAGTCTATAAAAATGACATGTGTTCCTTGAACATGTGAGATGTACATATTTTTTTAATAGCATGGATAAAGTTGGAATAAATTTTATTAAAAACTCATGTGCATCTCACATATTAAAAAAAGAGACACATGTCACTTTTATAGACTAGGTTGAAGGAAACTCCTCCAACCCAATTTGG
This sequence comes from Corylus avellana, assembly GCF_965113065.1. NCBI lineage: Eukaryota > Viridiplantae > Streptophyta > Magnoliopsida > Fagales > Betulaceae > Corylus > Corylus avellana. The sequence goes on from NC_142492.1 coordinate 15,677,366, forward strand.
AGGAGTTTCTTTTAACCTAGTTTATAAAAGTGACATGTGTTCCTTGAACATGTGAGATATACATGTTTTTTTAATAGTATGGACAAAATTGGGATAAATTTTATTAAAATTTCATGTGCATCTCACATGTTATTAAAAAAAAGAGACAATCACTTTTATAGACTAGGTTGAAGGAAACTCTTCCAACTCAGTTTGGAGGAAAATTTTGTCCCACACTTTATACCAATTAGTGGACCCCGATTCAGTAGTGCAAAAATCTCTTGCCTACAATATATGCCAACTTGATTAGCCTCAAATGTGTGACCTTAATGGCTTGTTTTTGTATCAATAGGAAATGACAAACTTAGATATTCCAAAGATCTATGGAGATAATTTTACTTTTTTGTTTGTGTTATTCTTTGACAAATATTTAGTTTTGGTTGGACAACTTTTTCAAAAGCCATGGAAATTAGAATTATACTTACCAGCTTGAAGGCCATAGTCGAACTTTTAGCTTGTGAAATACTGTTATATGGATGTAAGTATAACTATAATTAAGCATGTTTGCAGATTTTGGTTGCCTTTTCTTGTTACTTTAATAGTGTCTGGATGGAAGAATCTAAACTATAACTATAATTGTTTTTGCAACAGAAGAAGATTTATATCTTGTGTGACAAATCTCCACGAGGAACGGATTGTGTTAAAGGTATCTCTGAAAATCAGCACATGACCACTGGTATCTCGGTCAATCAACAAGGCATCACGAAGAGCATACAATATAAAATCAAATAAAATCACTCACACATCAAGCAACTTCCTTTGAGAATCACATGAGACACAGGAGGATTCACCATACCATCTCAATAGCTAGTGACAAGATTTATATTCCTTATGTGAATATCTGCAGTTGTATATATCTCACAATAATTGTATTAATTTGTTGAGTAATGCATATATCTCACAATAATTGTATTAATTTGTTGAATAATGCTAGGGATCATATTTTTATCTTTTTTTTATCCTCCTAAAACTAATGCGGCTTTCAAAATCACAATTGAATCAAAATTCAAGTATGATTTATTTAAAATTTAATGGTGATTTTAAAAGTCACATCAACTTTAAGAGGATATAAAGATGGTCTCTAACATTACTCTAATTTGATTTACTTTTATCTTCTATTAGCTGTACGCTTACCATTGTAGTTGTAAACTTGCCATTTAGATGGCCCTCTGTATTGTTCTATACAAAGGAAATACAACACTGTTTTGGTCAAGCAACCAAAAACAGATTTTCTCTAATGATTATATGTTTCTTTCCATATAAACCGAGACAATTTTGTGCTTTTACATCATGTTAAAATGTTGTCTATAGTTTAAAAAGTTTCACCATTATTAAGGATCACATCTTTTAATATTTTCAACCCCAAATTAAAACAAAGAAATAAAAAATACTTAATTTTGGCAAAGACATTGTAATATTTTGTGGTTAAATTTAAATTAATGGTAATATTTATTGAACTTTTATCGGTACTTTAAATTTAAATTTATGGCTCTCTTAATGGTAATCTATTAATTTAAATTTAAATTAATAGATGTATCGTTGGATATTATTTATGGCTCTCTTAAATTGAAATTTTATAATTATTGTTAGCTAATTTGTATATTTTAATTAAAAATAATTTTTAGTTTGATTTTTTTTTAATTATTGTATACTAGTATTTTTTATGTTGCAAATAAAAATTATATTTTATAGATTAATATGATTAAATGAAAATATAAAAAATATTTTTGATTTTCCATGCGCGCGCCAAACGCCGAAAAATGTTTTCCACTAAAAACATTTTTCTGAAAAGTAACTTCCCTAAAAAATATTTTAGGTCAAAAAAATATTTTACATCAAAACAAACGGAGCATAAATAATCAATTAACTTAAACAAGCAATACTAGTATTCTTTTCTTGGTGCTTCATCGTGTCAGCATTCATAATCATTGCGGAAAGGACTGAAGCATATGGCAACTCAAACCACCCAAAGATTTCTAGGATCATGAATATTCTACATGAATTATATATAAACCAGAATTTCAAAATAAACAAAGATAATTGTTCCTACAACATGAGAAGACAAAAATGGAACAAAAGGTAGACTAAAAATGAAAGAATTGCACATAACCATCTTATTTTCTCTATATTACTCCTTTTTACTGTTTTTGCGAGTCAATTGTGAGGCTTGAGTTAACAGTAGTGATTTGTGGAAATAACAAGGTAGATACAGAAGGATAATACCTTCACAAAACGAATTGGAGAATGCTAAGAAAAAAAAAAAAAAAAAATCAAAAAGATGGGAAGAGAAAAAACCAAAAAAAAAAACAAAAAAACAAAAAAACAAAAAACAGACCTACGTCACTCATGTAATTTCTTAGGACTGGTATAATTTTTGGTTTCCGCATATTCAAAATTGTTTCACAGGAGCATCAACAAACAAGAACCAGACCTTGTAACCTTGTTATGGAGCCATCAGCCCTTCAATTGTGTAGGAAAGAGACTTTGCCCAGTCAGCTCTGAGTAGAAGCGTTTGCAGTGTCTGCATCACATCGTATGAAGGATCAAGCTTCTGCTGCCAACCCTACAAAATCAAACCAAGCACCAAAATTAGCAAAATGCATTACATCAACTATTACTCATCACAGCAATATAATTAGATGGGATGATGCTGTGCGCAGCTAGCACAGAGCACTTCAGCCAGCCCACCTAATATATATCATTTATCACTTACTGAGGGCATAGGATCAAACAACAGGCATGCCACACTAGAGCAATTATGGCATTAATGAAGAAAAAAATTACCTCGAGAACCAATGTTGTGACCAACACTGTACAGACATTGCCATCAACGTTGACTCTATGACGCCTAACTTTCTCAAGCAATTGCTGCATGCACTCAGCAGGATGGACCAGATCACCTTCTGGAGTACCCCAGAAGGTGAATGCCTCTTCCACTTCCTGTAAAAACAAGATATTCAGGTTGCATTTCAGAAAATGGTTCAAACGTCATATACTACAAATTAAAACAAGGTATTTAAGAAATTTGTACGCAGAAAATGGTTCAAAAACCACATAATAAAAGTATAACATCATGAAGTTAGTAAATGCAGGACCAAAAAACTCATTTTAAACACAAAAGTGCAAAGTTAAAACTTTTTTATTAATTTCTGAGCAATAAGAACGCGCACTTACAATAAACACCAGTTAATTGCTAGGCGAACATCATCATTATTTTAAAAAAATAATAATAATAATCAAGAGAGATGATTTTCCTACCAATATTCTAGTGTCCTATCCAGAAGGTCAAATGAGGCACATTTTGACCAATCTAAGCAGAAAGCTGTGCCTAACATACCTTGATAAAAGCCTTTGGGTTTGGGCAGTTTTGTTGCTTTGATAATCTAAGTGTGCACTCTGCTGCAGTGTGACCATCTCGACGGGCAACAGCCTTAAAAAACTCCACCAAATTTCCTCGATCGCTTCTAGAAAGTTCAGCAGTCATCCCTACATCAAGGAAAATGACATGAGGCTTTGATTTGAAGAGCCGTTTTCGAGGAGACTTGCTTTGAGCCACTCGGACAAGGATATTTCCAGGATGCATGTCTGCATGAATAAAGTTGTCCACCTGAAAGAAGAAATTCTGATATCTTGGAGGCCAAAACTATACTATGCTTAAATTCGACAACTACTAGCTCGGAACATCAACTCATAATTAACAACTGGAACAGAATCTAATGACAAACAAAACAAGCAAGCAAAATAGGATCGTATTGTTATATCAGTGTTGTATTACATGTAAGAAAAGAAAGATCACAAGTGAAAGGATAAGAAAATATCTTTGGCAATGTAACTTTTCAGGAAAAGAAAAACATTCCAAAGATAATTGCTTAAAGAGCATATTAAATCCAACATGCGATAAGATGAAAAAGAATTTTCCTTTTTTTTCTTCCTTCTTTCATTTTCCTCAATATACACTTCTATTTAGATATGCTATGCTTCTTTTATTTTGTAAAAGAGAATAAAAAGAAGTTAATGATTACAAATAGACATTTCGACTAATTAATATCAACCAATAAGATTTTCCCCTTGTTGGGGGTTTGTTTACTTGGTCTCTTTCTACTGATCCCCCCTTGTGGTCAAGGATTGATTGGTTTTTTGTCTCCCTAGAATTGGAAGCCTGGTTTCCAAGGGTTTGGCAGAAGAGGCTTTCTCGCCTCTACTCAGATCACTTCCCAATCATTCTTAAGCTGGGGTAGGTGTCAAGGGGGAAAATGCCGTTCAAATTTGAAAATATGTGGATTAAAGCGGAAGGGTTTGTGGCCTTAGTGAAACAATGGTGGGATTCCTATGTGTTCCAAGGTACACCGAGTTTTGTTCTCGCTTGCAAGCTCAAGTCCCTGAAAATGAATTTGAAGACTTGGAATGAGGAGGTGTTTGGTAACATTGGTAGGAATAAGATGATGCTTCTTGACGAGCTCCGGGTGTTAGATGTGAGTGGAGAAAGTAGGGCCATGGATGCGGAGGAGTTGATGAGGAAGGCGGACGTGGTTCGAGAGTTAGAGAAATGCACTCTTATGGAGGAGGTGAGTTGGAGGCAGAAATCTAGGGTGAAGTGGTTGAAGGAAGGGGACAAGTGTACTAAATTCTTTCACTTCATAGCCAACTCTAATAGAAGATACAACTCTATAGATACTTTTATGATTGGAGACAATCCCTCCTCTAATCCGGCCAAGATTAGTGACCACATAGTTGAGTTCTATCAAAAACTGTTTACTGAGCAATGCAGTTAGCCTATGGTAAATTGACGTAGCGGAAGACTAAGGTAACTAATCAAAGAGCAGCGTCTTTGATTCTGCAAGGAGAAGAGTCTTCGTCTTCTACCCAAAAAGATAAAAACAAGCCCGCAGGCTAAAAGAAAGATAAAACTCCGCAGAGTATTTGAGAGAGAATTCTCTGATTTGATAATAATTCAATTGATTGAGTTTTACATAATAGGCAAGCCTATTTATAGAAGAGAAATACTTGTAGAGAAAGTAAACCTACTTCTAGTAGAGAAAGTAAATCTAATCCTAGTAGAGAAAGTAAATCTAATCCTAGTAGGAAAGTAAACATAATCCTATAGTAGTAGTAAACCTAATCCTAATAAGGAAAGGAAATAAAGTCCTAATAAAATAAAATAAAATCCTAATATAAAATTGACAATCAGCGGGAATCGTGGCAATCTTTCCTTTTGTACTTCCATTGTTTGAGAATAGCTAAAATTCTGATCAAGCGGCGCTGCTCCAATATTATTTTTGATATTTTCCTTATTTTCGTTTTTACCGAAAATAAAGATAAATATCGTCCTACATCAGACACCCCCACTTGAAAAAAACTCGTCCTCGAGTTTTCTTTGGGACATGGCACATGTGGCTCCTCTGAAGAAAAGTACTTGGAGAAATCTATATAGATAGAATCAAGACATGATTTTTCCTTTTCGTCTACTTCCACCAAAATTCCTCCAACGATTTCTTCTTGGGTATCATCTTCAACTTCATTGTTTTCTTCAAAAGAATCGTCAATTTTTGTGATGATCGTGATGAGTTGCACCTGTGGTGTAGGTTGCATCTGTGGTAGAGGAAGTTGCACTTGTGGTGGAGAAGGTTGCATCTGTGGTGGAGAAGGTTGCACTTGTGGTGGAGGAGGTTGTAACTGTGGTAGAGGAAGTTGCACTTGTGGTGGAGGAGGCGGTAGCTGTTCCTCCATTGATGTAGTCGTTGGAATCAATGATGGTGGCTGCACATATGTTTTCTCTGATGGCAACTCCACTTCTTCAACCAACTTAACATCTTCCACAACTTCTTCACCATAATTAAAATTCTCTTCATAGGCGAAGGGCCTATTTGGAGAGTTATGAAGATGATTATGGACATGACGAAAGTGGCTTACGTCATCCTCACGGAATCGGTCAACATACAGATATCGAACGGGTTCCCTTCGGATCCCATAGTCATCTGGTGGTAGGAACCGGGCATTGAGTAACCGCTTCATCTTAGGCCAAGATGTCACGGGTCTTTTTCCTTCCCTGGATCGCGAGAGCTTCAACCATTCCCACCAAGCGGATGCTCCACCTTTGAGCTTATAAGCCACCAACTTCACCTTCTTTTCTTCCGGAATACACATGTACTCAAAGAATCTTTCTACCTCCATTATCCAGTCAAGGTAATCTTCAATGTGAAGATAACCATCGAATGAAGGGAGATCGTTATTCATCCGGTACTCCCGAGTGTCTCTATGATTCCAATGGGCACGCATCTGCCTGCGTTCAAACGACTCCCACAATTGGCGCACCTCCTGTTGCATCATCTGCGCTGTCTGCTTGAGCTCTTGGAATTCGGTTCTCCAAGGACCCTCTGATCGCTTGATGTATCGCTGGTAGTCGGATCTCGAAACAACATCCCTCTCACGAACGGCGTCGTTATAGAAGTTGTTGTTGTAGTATAAGTTGGCCATCGAATCCGGATAATGCCGGCTCGGATACCCCATGAATTTGGCTTTCGAAAGAGCCCCTCCCCTACAAGCGGCGTTGTTGGAGAAGTTTGTCACCGTTGCGCTGATTGGCCATGATCAGGATAAAGCCTGCTCTGATACCAACTGACGTAGCGGAAGACTAAGGTAACTAATCAAAGAGCAGCGTCTTTGATTCTGCAAGGAGAAGCGTCTTCGTCTTCTACCCAAAAAGATAAAAACAAGCCCGCAGGCTAAAAGAAAGATAAAACTCCGCAGAGTATTTGAGAGAGAATTCTCTGATTTGATAATAATTCAATTGATTGAGTTTTACATAATAGGCAAGCCTATTTATAGAAGAGAAATACTTGTAGAGAAAGTAAACCTACTTCTAGTAGAGAAAGTAAATCTAATCCTAGTAGAGAAAGTAAATCTAATCCTAGTAGGAAAGTAAACATAATCCTATAGTAGTAGTAAACCTAATCCTAATAAGGAAAGGAAATAAAGTCCTAATAAAATAAAATAAAATCCTAATATAAAATTGACAATCAGCGGGAATCGTGGCAATCTTTCCTTTTGTACTTCCATTGTTTGAGAATAGCTAAAATTCTGATCAAGCGGCGCTGCTCCAATATTATTTTTGATATTTTCCTTATTTTCGTTTTTACCGAAAATAAAGATAAATATCGTCCTACATCATAAATGGTCTTTCCTTTGGTTCCATTTCGGAGATAGAGGCTAGTTGGTTGGAGAGAGACTGTGAAGAGGATGAGGTAAGAAAGGTAGTGTTCAAGATGAATGGCAATAAGGCGCTAGGTCCCGATGGGTTTTCTATGGCTTTCTTCCAATCCTGCTGGGAGATTGTAAGGGAGGACATTATGAAGGTGTTTAGAGATTTTCATGCAGGTGGGTTGTTCGAAAAGAGCCTCAATGCCTCTTTCATTTCGCTTATTCCGAAGATTCCCGGTGCTATTAATATCAAAGACTTTCGGCCAATTAGCCTTGTGGGAGGTATCTATAAAATTATAGCCAAGGATTTAGCAAACAGAGTGAAGGTAGTTCTGGATAAGATTATTTCCCAGTCGCAAAGTGCTTTTATTAAGGGTAGGCAGATTCTAGATCCTGTCTTGATTTCTAATTAATGCCTTGATAATCGGTTGAGATCTGGGGAGCCAGGGGTGATTTGCAAAATGGATCTAGAAAAAGCCTATGATCATGTGAATTGGGATTTTTTGTTATATTTGCTAAGGAGGTGTGGATTTGTGGGGATTTGGTACTCATGGATAGAACATTGCATTTCTTCGGCGCAGTTTTCGATTATGGTTAATGGATCTCTTAATGGTTTTTTTAGCAGTTCCAGGGGATTAAGACAAGGGGACCCACTGTCTCCGTTGTTGTTTGTTTTTGTGATGGAAGCTTTAAGCAGGATGATTTCTGCGGCAGTTCATGGGGAGCAACTAGAAGGCTTCATGGTCGAGAATACTACCATCTCACATCTTCTGTTTGCTAATGACACTTTGATTTTTTGCAGTGCTATGCCCGCCCAGTTACGCTATTTGCGGAGCTTGTTTTTGCTGTTTGAAGCTGCTTCCGGTCTAAAGGTTAACTTGGCTAAATTGGTGTTAATACCAGTGGGGAACGTGGAGCAAGAGGGCATGTTAGCCGGCATTCTAGGGTGTGGGGTTGTCTCGTTGCCAGTAAAGTATCTTGGTTTGCCGTTGGGGGCCTCGTTCAAGGCTAAGCATATTTGGGATGATGTGATTGAGAAGATAGAACGTCGGTTGGCCAGTTGGAAAAGGTTGTACGTTGAAGGGTGGTAGGGTCACGCTAATCAAGAGCACTCTTGCTAACTTGCCTACCTGCTTTTTGTCTCTTTTCCCTATTCCGGTCAGTGTTGCCAAACGCATTGAGAAGATACAACGAAATTTCTTATGGGGAGGATTAGGTGAAGAGTTCAAGTACCATTTGGTGAAGTGGTCGATGGTTTGCACGCTGATTAAGGAGGGTGGGTTGGGTATTAGAAATTTAAGGGTGTTCAATCGCGCTCTGCTAGGGAAATGGTTGTGGCGTTATGGTTTGGAGAGAGATGCTTGGTGGAGAGTTGTGGTAGATGCTAAGTATGGAAGTTGTTGGGGAGGGTTGTGCTCTTTTGAGCCTGGAGGAGCTTTTGGGGTGGGGTTATAGAAGAATATTAGGAAAGGTTGAGACACTTTCAAAGGCTTCACGCGATTTGAGGTGGGGGATGGGACTAGGGTTAGATTTTAGCATGATAGGTGGTGTGGAGATACGGCTCTCACGATGGCTTTCCCTGGTTTATTCAGTATTGCCTGTGCGAAGGAAGCCTTAGTTGTGGCTAATTTAGAGGTGCTGGGTGGATTCAAACAGTGGAATGTTAGTTTTTCTAGAGAGGCTCATGATTAGGAGGTGGAGGTATTTGCATCGTTTTTCCAGGTGTTGCACTCTGCCCGAGTGAGACAAGGGTGTGCTGACAGATTGTAGTGGATCTCTTCCAAAAGAGGCCATTTCAAGGTCAAGCTTCTCTTTGCTTCCTTGACCTATACTGAAGGGAGGAGATTCCCTTGGAAGAGTGTGTGGCGAACACAAGCTCCTCCGAGGGCGATCTTTTCTGTGTGGTTGGCAGCTTTGGGCAAAATTCTAACCCTAGATAACCTCAGGAAGCGGCATGTGATTGTGACGAACAGATGTTGTATGTGCAAGAGAAGTGAGGAGACGGTAGATCATCTTCTCCTTCATTGTGAGGTAGCTTATGCTTTGTGGTGTGCCTTCTTTGGTTGGTTTGGGTTGTCTTGGTTGATGCCGAGACGGGTTTCCGATTTGCTCGCTTGTTGGTGGTCTACGAGGAGGGAGAGTGCTGTGGTCTGGAAGATGGTGCCTACTTGCTTCTTTTGGTGTCTATGGAGGGATCCTTGGAAGACATTTTATCCTCTTGTTATCATACTTTGTACCTTTGGACTGTTGCGCATGCCTTTCTGGTGTCGATTAGCTATGATAATTTTCTTGTTTATTTTTCCCTTTCTAGTTAGGCAATCCTATTGCATACTCCCAGTGTACTTTGGGGCGCCTTACGCTTTTAATAAGACTGGTTATTACTTATCAAAAATATCAACCAGTAAAGACATTTCAATTTGAAGTTGCAGTTTCTCATGAACATATAAATGAGATATTGAGCAATGATTAACAATATTTTGTTTAAGAGTTTTCCTTTTTTCCTTCCTTCTTTCATTTTCCTCAATATACACTTCTATTTAGATATGCTATGCTTCTTTTATTTTGTAAAAGAAAATAAAAAGAAGTTAATGATTACAAATAGGCATTTTGACTAATTAATATCAACCAATAAAGACATTTCAATTTGAAGTTGCAGTTTCTCATGAATATATAAATGAGATATTGAGCAATGATTGAGCAATATTGTCTACATTTTGCGTATGGGCATATAATACCTTAAGGGTTGAGAGAGAGAGAGAGAGAGAGTTAATGTTTGCGGTCAAGGAGATGGAATTTCCTAATGGATCACAGCCTTGTAAAAGCCTTTACAAGGGCATGATTCTGAACCATTGGCTAGTTCATGCAGTGGAAATTGTTAATCGTCTAGGTTTTTAAGGATATTTCCTGTGTATAGCATCAACATTAAGCTTCAATAGTCAGAGATAGCCTTAACTGTGTCATACAACCAACTTTCAAATGAAAATTAGATTATAAAATCAATGCAATCACCAAATGCCAAAGGATAAAATCATTGCAAGCTGTATCAACGAAAAATATAAAATGTTACCAGAAGCATCTTTAAAAGTGCATGAGTCCCGATATGAGCAAGCGCAGATTTAAGCCTTTCATGTCCTTGAAGCTCATCAACATAGTGGGCGACACTTTCCCCTTGCTCGTAAGTTTCAACTAAGACAGCAGGATGCACAAGTGGATATACTGGCTTAGGGAATGAAACATTCTTCCATTGACGGAAATTATAAATAAAGCGGCTCAAATGAGCAGCTTCCCTTGCCAGGTCAACTTGAGACATCATAAAAACTGCAAACTGCTGTACACTTTCATCCAATCTCAACCACTTCAGAGTAGGAATGAAATTTGATATTTTCGCTACTGAATTGATTATCGCAAAATCCCTCCTGATTGATTCACCAACCCCAGGATGTCTTACCTTTACAGCAACTACCATGGGCTTCACCTGTTGACCAGGGTATCGAAATCTCAAAGAAGCCCGATGCACTTGAGCAATACTTCCAGATGCTACAGGTGCCTCTTCAAAATTCTCAAATATTTCAGAGAGCTTGCGACCAAATGCTCTTTCAATAGTTTTCTTTGTGTATGCAAAGCTGTGCTCAGGAGCTTTGGTGTGAAGCTCTGAAAGCTTGGTGCATAAATCTCTAGGGAAAAGATCTGGTCGTGTAGCTGCCCATTGACCCCATTTTATGAATGCAGGACCTGCTTTTTCCAGTGTCCGATGAACAACCTGAAGCCACACTTTCCTAAACTGAATTCCAAAGCAATCCGCAAATGGTGCCATCATGATGCTGGGTGAAAACAAAATTGCTAGATAGAGAGCTCTCAGTAACAAGACTACACCTTCTACTACTGAGAACAGTAATGAGGTCATATAAGCATGCCCATCTTGTGCACGCATATACAAAGCATTTTGTGAAAGGGAGTGTTCCATGTCTGGATACGTTCTTTGTGCCCATGCTAGCTGACCACATGTGAAGGCAAAAATACCAGGAACAATCACATGAGAGCGTGCCAAGGCCAAGCTCACTGCTTGAGCCATCCTATTAATGGGGGGAAATGAACGACCATTGGAAGAATATTTTTGGTAAAGCTTTTTCCAAGCAACTTGGGCATGATTTGTGACTATACTACTTGCTGACATGGCAGAGAAATTCCTAGAAACAAAACTGCGGCCAAAACTCTTCTTGATGTTGTACAACGATAATGAAGCATACCCCCTACTTGAAAAGCTGTATCGAGGCAGATGCAGCCCAACAACAATGGCACCCCCATACTTGGTTACTTCTGGATAGCTGCTCCTCTGGTTTCTAAGGATAGAATGTGCGACTCTACTTATATTTCGGAACATCAAAAGTCTGCAGATTTCCAAATGATACAGATTAGCACCACAAACATTTGGCAGAATTTTAAAGAACTAAGCATATCTTCATTTCTCAACTAATATTACACCACATTGTTTTTTACAGTTCAAATTTATCCAACAGAAAAAAAAAAAAAAAAAAAAAAAAAAAAAAAAAAATCAATCTAGGAATGCATATTTCAGAATATTAAACATCTCTTTCACAGAGATTTCAACCCTCGGGTGATTGTGAGCTCCCTTTTATTTCCAAAATACAAAACAACTGACACAGAAAATAATAGTAACCTCTAAAATTTGAATGTCCAGTAACCCCATGAAGCTGGGAAGATTTTCTTAGATTGAAGTCTTAATTAATTAGTTTCAAAGGAGCAACTTACTCACAAGGCCATGGTTCAACCTCGTTACGAGCAATATGAAACATACATTTAAGATACAAAACATGGCGTTACCTCCACATGCTATAGCTTCGTAATTTGACTACCATGCCAAAATCAAACCTATCCCATCATAATCAAAAATTAAACACTAATTCAAGCAACATACTTCTCCGATTAACACAATGGCACCAGCTCATTTACAATATGTTACAGCCCCAAAACCCAACTTTCCCGTTAAAAAAAGCAACGATTAACCATCAAAAAATAAATTAAACACTTTAAGAACCTAAAATTCATATTCCTAAATAAACTCTTCACCCGAGACCCAGTAATCCTATCAATTCTAGCGAATCCCCCATCACTGCAGAAATTTATACATATATGCACCACGTTCCGCCAAAGCCCCAAGTCAGTAAGTCACCAAGTCAGCACAGCACGGAGAACTCGGTAGAACACGAAATTTGACATAAATAGAGAGAAACAGAGATAAATCCTAAATCTTGGGAGCCAGAGAGAGAGAGAGAGGAGCTGGAGAGAACCGACCTAGACATGGAGGGCGAATCTGAAAAGGAATAGTTGGGGCAAACGTGCGCAGGTGGTGAATGGTTGTTGCAAGCATTTTGCGTCGGGAGCTCGATCAGGCTTCGCGAGCTTCCTTCTTGTTCATCGCGTAGGGTTTTCGCAGAGAGGACGAGAAAAGGAGAGGCCTGCTTGTGATTGGGCCAGAATGGTTGAAACGCTGCGTTTATGGGTCTTTTCCGGGGCAAATTCTTCGTTGGGCCCACTGTCGCTTATGGAGGTGCTACGATTCTCGTGGGCCTCACGCAATGCGTTTCGACCCCAAATAAATAAATAATCGACGCCAACAAACAAGATTAGAAAAGTCCGGTGGACAGAAAAAGTCGTCATTGCATAAAATTCCCACAGATGGCCAAACCGGTTATAAAAAAAATAAACAAAAATAAAAAAAATTCCCACAGTCGTCATTGTTTTTTCCCCTTCAATTACTTAACAAAAAAAACCGGTTATAAAAATATGGGAAAATATATTATAATTCTTTAGGTCAATGCACCAAAATTAAAAACTACTTAAGTTTTTTTTTTTTTTTTTTTTTTTTTCGGAAATTTACTTTATGGGTTAATCGAAACTACAACTACAATAAACTCTCCGTCAAAATTTTTTAACAACCATTAGGGTTACTCAAAACTCCCCGTTTTACTTGATTAAAATATTAAATTTTTTATTAATTTAATTTAAAAAATTAAATATAAAAATTTTTTTTTAAAAAAAAAATTCAAAGGTGGCAGCCACTCCCCAACCCTTATGGGGTGGCTTGCGGCCACCCCCAAGTGGTTTGGGGTGGCTCGGTGGTTTCGGTTGGCCACGGGCCACCCCAAATTCCCAATGGTGGTTTGCCCAGGCTCGCGGCCACCCCCAGGTGGTTTGACCACCCCATAGGGGTCAAACCACCCAATGAGACCACCCCAAACCACCTAGGGGTGGCCACGAGGTGGCGTTCTCCAGCCACCCTTCAATTTTTTTTTATTTTTTGATTTAATTTTTTAAATTAAATTAATAAAAAATTAATATTTTAATTAGGTAAAACGGAGAGTTTTGAGTGGCCTTAACAACTGTTAAAAAATTTTGACGGTAGGAAGTTTATTGTAGTTTCGATTGACCTAGGGAGTAAATTTTCCCAAAAAAAAAAAAACTAGGGAGTTTTTAATTTTGGTGCTTTGACCTAAGGACTTATAATATATTTTCTCTAAAAATATTTTTGTCTTTTAAAAAACCTGCAATTCTGAATCAATAATAATTTTTTCAAAGAAAATGAAGTAACTCGAAAAATCTATACCTAAAAAGATGGGAGATGATGGGACACGAGGGGGAGAGAGATACGATAGCTTGCCGCTTGCAACAAGAAAGCGAGGGAGACAACAATGAAGTTAAGCTACCGGACACAATGGAAGCAAGAGAGAGACACAACGGCTTGCCGCTTGCAACGAGAGAGAGAGAGAGAGAGAGACGACAAACGGCTGCGGTAGGCGAGAGAGAGAGGCAGCCGGAGAGAGACAACCGCACGGAGTGAGAGAGGTTTTGAAGTCTTGGGGGGGGGGGGGGGCTTTTAAAATCGCTTGGTAATTCAAGGGTTTAAAGTGAAGTTATCTTTATATATATATATATATAAAACGTTTCAAAAATAAAAATAAAATTTTTTGTTTACAACTTTTTGTAACCAAAAAAAAAAAAAATCCTTTTTTAAAATTAAAATTTTTCGTTTATTTTAAATTAATGAATTTCTTTTTAATTTTTTCAAATTTATAGGGGTGTTTTTGTCTTATTGAAAAATCTATATGAGCATTTTTATCTTTTTGCTAGTCTTGAGGGAGGGAACATTGACACTGTTTTGGTAATTTAGGAATGACATTGTCAATTGGGTGGTAGTTTGAGAGGGGTATGTGGACTTTCCCTTAATTTTTTATTTTAAAATGTCAAAACAAAGTTGTTTTACTATCCAAGAATGGTTCGGTTTAGTTAACCGAAAAAATAATTTTATATCTATTAACCGAACTAAACCGACATCAGTATAAAAAATCGATACTGATTTTCGAACCACAAAAGTTGGTTGACGGTTAATTTCGATTTGGTCGTCGTCGGTAGACAGTTAATTTGCCTACCCCTACTTGATACTATTCATTGAACTTTTTTCATTTTTTCAACATTTTTATTTTTTACATCACATTAATAATTTTTTATTGCTACTCAAATTAAAAAATCACTACAAAACAAAATTTTTTTCACTTTTTTATATCAAACATTTATATTTTTTCACATTTTCAAAAAAAAAAAAAAAAAAAAAACTTATTTTTTTTTCACATCAATCAATTTTTATTACAGTTCCAACTCACTAAAACCCCAAAAACCTTTAACAAACAAAGCTCTTGGTTATTAGATTTTGGGTTAAGCGGGGCGGGTATCCAGGATTTTTTAAAAGCACAATCCGCAATCTGACTCGCCCCATATGGGTAATTGAAAAATCAACCCGGATCCATGTTTTTCTTAAGGAAAATGGGTGGGGCGCGTATTTGCCCACCCCTAAATAATACATCATAATATTCAGATATTCATGGAAGTGATCAATGGGTCACACGAGTAACCAGCTGAATTTGCTGACGAACCCCAAATATATGTTAAATGATAAAGGTAGAAACTTTTAGATTTTGTAGGAGACAAAATGCAATCTACATAAATCTATGGAAATCGACAAACACACGGAACCTAGGGCATGGGTGTATACTCTCGGTTTTCCATGTTGATTAACCCAAGAACCTGGTGTGAATTTCTTTTGTTACTCCTATTAAACCCAGGACTCGATCATCCAAATTGATTTAATTAATTAGTCCATACAATATGCATATGTTGATCAGGCAAACACATATGAAGAATACAAGATAACAGACATTAATCAAGTTAAATACACCAAAATATAATTGTGGCAAAGACGCCAATATTTCAATCTTAAAAAAACATGACTAGGGCTTCAATCTAGCCACAAATAAACTATAAACTACATAATAAAGATAAAAGGTGGAAGAGAAGAAAAACTCAAACTCCTCTTGATTTAGCCTTCAGTTCATTTTTAAAGCTTGTACCTCTTTTCTTTACACTTATTCCTAGAGGCTAAGAGGTCTATTTATAGGCTTTAGAAGTCCTTGTTACACTAGTAAACCTAGAAAATTCGTAGGGTTTTACTCCTATTACAACTAAGAGTTGAAAAACCCTAATATGGAAAGAATAACAGTCTGGCCGCCTTTTAACGTGTCACCTGTGCACGTGTGCGATTGATCGCAACCCGTGTGCACTCGATCGCACGTCTGTGATCGAGACTCTTCTGTTGTGTGCACGATTGCACATGGCTGCTTCATTGCTTGTCTTCTCTAGTAGTGCGCTCAATCACAGGTTCCCTACGCTCGATCGCACTGTCAAGGGCTCCAACTTTTCCCAATTTCTCTGTTTGAATCAAAATCTTCTAGATTTACTTCATTTTCTTTCAAAAGCCTACAAAAACATGAAAAACACATAAAAGAACTAAAATAGCATAATTTAACAACACTTAAGGAATTAAACACATATAAGTTTAAAGACTAAAATATGAATATTTTGGTATTTAACACAAACTAAATTAAGTTTTTGATCATAAGTGAACTTGAATATAGAAGTAAACTAAATGAATTGGGTGTTTTAGGTGTTTTTATGTTGAAAGAGGAGGCAAAATAATAATAATAATAATAATAAATAATTAAAATTAAAAGGGGACACAATTATTATTATTATTTTGGGCAAAACTAAAAAGTAATAATTAAAAGGGACACAAATATTATTTTGGGGGGCAAAACTAAAAAAAGAATTAAAAATGGACACAAATAATATATTGGGGGGCAAATATATGATTTTTGGGGAGATAAATTTATAAAATTGGTATATTTGAAGGACATTTATGAAAATTTGTAAAATTTTGGAGGGACATTCATGACCTCTGTTCTCAATCCCTCTCCCACTCTGACTCTCTCTACTGTGTTGAATTTTTGCCCATTTCCTATTTTCTCTATTTATGAATGAATGTAAATCTCGTCAGTCAGAGGCAGACCCACGTTTGGGGTTGGGGCACTACAAAACACTTTCTGATTAGTAACGACACATTAGTAATGTGTAAATAAGCTTGACACGTTACTAAGTAACGTGTGCGGCATGTTACTAATTTGGATGTTACTAAATTTCTATTAGTAATGTGTTAGAAATTGACACGTTACTAAATGTTTAGTGATGTGCCATCATTTTGACACGTTACTAAACTTTAGTAACATGTCAATTTCTGACACGTTACTAAAGTTTAGTAATGTGCCATTTTTAACACATTACTAAACCATGTAGGAATTTTTTTTTTTTAATAAATTTCTCATAAATTTTTAGGTGTACACTTGATATAATACTATTAATAGCTATCCATCAACATACATCATTTCTCGGGTCGTATCCAAGCTATCAATCAAAATGATGTCTACAAAACATATATATATAAATAAACATCATTGTCTATATGCATCAACATTGTTAATAAACAACAAATGAATCCAACTATATATATATACACATCAACAAAACATAGGAAATACAACTTAAGTTATTCGCGAATACATTACGTACAAACACCCCAACAAAAAACCGAGTGAACACCATCATGACCGCCCGACTTCTTCGCACTAACTGCAAATGATTAAACAACAATCAATCAGCAAATAAACAATCGAACAATCAATCAGCAGTCATCAAGTCCTAAGCGATTAGAAACGTCAAAGTATACGAAAGTCATACTCAACAATATTCAGGTTTAATGACGTGTATAAACGTCGCATAAACAACTTCAACGTTATATCTACACTACCAACACACACTTGAGTTTATATACATAGTTTCAATGATAATCCATTCAAAATGTGAAAATGATCTGAAATTACGAAGCATGTATATGATCTACGTGTATCTAGCATTTCCACAACCATAAGACATGTTAATTACTATTCTTAATTTTCAAGTATTTTGATTTAAGTATATACGCTATTTATGAATATTCGATAATAACTTCTTATTAAGTCATATGTATATGTACGGGCTTGCTGAACTAGTGGTACATTGTCTTGATAAGCGAGACTTTTGTCTAGCAGGGTCCATTGTTGGTTTTCATTTTGATCGCCGTCCTCCGCTTTTACTCTTACATCATCTACACATATTACGGTGTAAATGTGTTATATACATGCATGTGTGGCAAAAACATACTCACAAAGTGTGATTACCAAACAAAATTACTAACTGTTAAAATGATTATCATTTCAGAAGACGATCATATTACTAAAAGAGAAACAAAAAACAATATAGTTTTACCTGATCGGCTATCTACTGAGGACCTCACAATCACACGGGCTGGGGACTCTACGTCGTGTGGAGCCCTATCATTAGTCACCTCTAGCTCGGAGGTGACATTTCTCGAGCCCTCAAGCACACAGACCCGGGCCCTATATGTTGCTATCTGCTCATCAATTTGTCCAGCCATCTGCGTGGTAACCTCCTGGGTCACCTCCGCAGAAATCTCAACCCTCTACTGGGCCAATTGTGCAGCCATATGTATCCTATGCTGCTCCCTTTCATCTTTGAGTGCTCTTTCAATCGTTTGCGAGACATTCAAGCATCTAGGGTTCTTTAAACATGATTGGGATGGTGTATAATAAGAGTGGATGTTGCCGTGCACTGGGAGAATATTCTTACTAACCCCTCGAACACGACCCGCATATTCAGGCTTATAGCCGTGTGCCTGGGCGTATGCGTCGTTCAGTGCCCACCGAATAGTCCCATGGTGCCCGTCTACCAATTATGCAGGGTCATTTTTCAATAGCTCCTACATCCTTACCTATAAGTTACACTACTCCCAATCATTGTTATTTAAGTGTTAATCCTAAATAAGTTTTCTATACGCAAATAAAAAGGAAAGATAAAGGGTGTAAGCAACATACAACTCTCTCCTCGACCTCTCGATTTGGGTAGCTACCGTCTTTCTTTTGGTGGGTCCTAATGTAAGCCTTCGCTTGCGTAGGAGCCTTGCCCGCAGTAATTACCTGCAATTAAAAACCCACAACACAAACATATGTTAGTATATATATTAAATTAATGATGATATATACATTTATACAAAGGGTAAATGACAAATATACATCTTCATTTGATAACCTTGCGAAGCTCTTCAAGTCGGTGCAATGTGGTGTGTTATTCAATGCTCGTATCTTTCTCATATGCTGAGCATAGTCTTACGCATACACAATATATATACGTTATTAATATGTGAGTCATCTTCACAATATTTACAATTAATGAAACTACACAATTGAAATTAACTTAGTGACCTACTTGATAGAATGGATCGCACAATTTCTCCAACAATATATCCACGTTTGCGCGGTTGTACCCTCGAAGGAACTCCCACATCCTTGCCTTCACTATTGCAGGAGTCTCACCACCCTGAATATTGAGTTTCTTTTTCAATTCTTGTTTCCAACGCCTCAGCTTCTCGCCCATGTCACGGAACGCGTCCTTCTTGATTGCCTCATTGTCCAAGCCAGGTAAGATATAGAACTGCGTCTGCATAAGTTACAAATTGAAAAATTAGGAACCCTACATTATATTTTCACCATCAACTAATCATTTCACAAAATAAGTAAAATAGCTGCTATGTACATATGATTATAAATTAAGAATATCGTAACATTTCACATACCATCAATGAGCTCCATAAATCCCCCTTCATGTTGATTGGTACCTTCGTCTAGTCGTCAGATATCCTGAGGAAAGCCTCGCTTCTGACAGTCTTGCCCATCACCTGTCTTAATTTCAACCCGCTATGCCCTATTGGCTGCCACAATCCATTATACTCCATCACGATCCTCTGAATCTGCATTGATGTTTAACACACACATAATTGAGTACCGACATTAATTGGAAGTGAATGCTCATAACTACATATATACAAGAATATGCATAAACAAATACGTATATATTTCAACCTTGATTAGCATACATACCTATCGTTCGAACCTCTTTGACACCCAACAATTGCCCAGCAGGTCCAGTGGGCTGGTGGTCCGATGGGTCATTTGTCTCATCATCCATGTCGTCATCGGCCTGCGTCTCACTATCATCCATGTGTGCGCTATTGTATGGTGGCTAATTGAAATAGCTGTGCGGCAATATACCCAACTGGGTCAATGACGTCGGCGGGGATGGCATATGCGAGGATTTGCCCGAGTCGTGAGGAGTAGGCTCATTTCGATACCTTAACTAGGTAAGGCCTATCGGATGAGATAGGTCAAGGAAAGCTAGGTCTCTTGGACTCGAAGAGCCGGGAATATCTTCAATGTTCAAGATATAATCGTGTGTCGCTGGGGTCTGCCCTTCCACATGCTGTGGAAGTATCGGTCGATATCCTAATTGTTGCCTCAAAAGCATAGCAACGTCCTGCGTCTCACTATCATTAGTGTCGTACGGTCTCGACCCATGTCCACCTGTAGTCTGTCGCATAGAAGACTGTGGCCTCTGTGCTCTTGTCATCCTCCCTAGCGTACTCATAATTACCTAAATAAATCACATTACCGATTAGTTATCTGTAGAATGGAAGAAATATGCAATCAATGTTTAAATATATACCAACTAATCAATGAATTACAATTAATGTATAAATAAATAACAACAAAGTATTACATGTACAATATTCAAATTTAATATGATCACATACGCTTCAATCGGTATTAAGTATAGTCGAACGTATTCGACGTCATCATGCGGATCATCATGATTTCTGTTTAATAGTAGTGGCTCACTCTCGTGGTAGTTGGTATGATCGTCATGAGGCCCTTGACCTTGACTAACGTCGTATACGTTTCTAGGTTTAGTCCTTACAGTGCAAGCCTAATCTGGATTCCTTTCATCTTCAACGTAAAAAACTTGTTCCACTTGGGAAGTCAGCACATACGGCTCATCAGTAATCAACTCTCTCCTATGGACAAGGTTTTTGAAGTTTACAAGAGTTAAGCCATACTCGTCCACCTTGTATCCCCTGTCCAATTTGTTGTTTGCCCAATCACACTTTAATAGAACATACTTCGTCTTGTCGTAATACTCCACCTCAAGTATTTGGGTTAGCTTCCCGAAGTATATTTCGCCATCAACAGTTGACACGCACACACCACTCTTTTGTGACCTCTTTCCCACATCATGTGCAAGAGTGCGAAACAACTTGCCGTTGACCACATATCTGTTATATTGGATTGCTGAGATCATTGGCCTCTACAATGCATTACTAGTTTGTGACCCATTTCCTTTCTGTGTCGATTGTTCGAACGATCAACCTGCGAGTATAATATAATGAAAGACGCATAGTTAGTGTGGTGAGGGAATAGGAATGAGAAGTAAATACTTTTAAGTTACTAGGTACACATGACATTAGTCTTACATAGTCACGGTACCAATCGCAAAATTGCTCAACATGTTGGGTTTTCAACTAATCGTCCGTCAATCGCCCCCTAGTTCTTCGTTGTCTAAGCGTATCCCTCTGCATCCTACAATTTCAAATTAAATCAAGAAATTATAATCCACAACTAAGGGTGTAAGATAAATGAACATGCTATGCTATTAACCCGACTCACATCTGTAATTGGAGAAACTCGTCCAAGTTAAACATAATATAAACAGTGAATCTGTGTCAATGTGCGTTTGTCAAGGTCGAACTCGTGTCCCTGCCCCTTTAGACCCATCCGGGTTTCTTTGCGGCCTATTGTGAAATGTTGGCACGTTACCTAAATACATCAAGCAAAACGTCACCAACTCAGTTTCAATGTAGCCCTCCGCAATGCAGCCCTCAGGAGCTGCTTTATTGAGCACATTAGATTTGAAATCCCCAAGGCTCCTACATATTTTATGAGCATTTAGTCATTGTTTTTAAATAAATGAAGGGCAACAAAATGTAAGTTTTACGTCGATTTAACTTTACCTCTCTCTCAGATACATCCACCTATATTGTATCGGTCCACCATGGTGGCATTCACGGACAAGATGCACGACAAGATGAACCATGCTCGTGAAAAACCCGGGGGAGAATACCTGTTCCATCTTGCACAGAGCGATGTAGATGTCACCCTCAATACGGTTCATATCCTCTTTACTCAATGCCGTTGAACAAATGCCTCTAAAGATTGCACACATCTCAATAAAAGGTCTAACCACGTTATCTAACATTGACGTGGCACGCAATGCAATAGGGAGAAGCTATTGCATCAGTATGTGACTGTCATGACTCTTCATAACCAAAATTGACCGTTCTTTAAGTCGTACACACCTGAGAATGTTTGAGGCATATCCGTAGGGCACCCTTACATTTCGAAGAACTATAATGAAACTAGTTTTATCTTCATTGGACATTGTGTGGCAAGCTAGAGGCAAATAGGTTTTTCCATCTTCCGTGAACGGATGAAGTGTAGGTCTTAAACTCATTTCTTGCAAGTCTTTACATGCTTCAAGGTTGTCCTTCGTTTTCCCTTTAATGTCCAGTAGTGTGCCTATTGTGTTGTCCATCACATTTTTTTCTATGTGCATGATATCAAGGTTGTGCCGTAATAAATTATTTTTCAGTATAGCAACCTAAAGAAAATACTTTTCTTCTTCCAAACTACATTATCATTAGGAGTCCTCTTCCCCTTTGACTTATCAGCAGAATTTCACTTACCAGCGCTCTTATCCTCAAATACCATCATTTTTAACTGTTTCAGGATTTCATTTCCACCTGGCACATCGGGGGCACATTCTAGTTCTTGGTTACCATCAAATGTTTTTTTTTTGTTCTACCTCCACGGATGATCAATGGGCAAGTATCGCCTATGCCCCATAAAGCAAAATTTATTCCCGTGTTTTAACCGTATAGACCTTGTTGCATGCATACAGCAAGGGCATGCCTTCCCACCTATGGTAGGCCACCCGGACAAGTCTTCGTATGTGGGGAAGTCATTAATTGTCCACATCAATTGTGCTCTGAGCATAAAATTCTTTTTCAGGGAGACATCGAATGTTCGTACCCCTACATTCCATAGTTCCTGTAATTCATCAATCAATGGTTGCAGGTAAACATCTATATCCATTCCGGGTGAACTTGGACTTGGAATAGTCAGGGATAATATGAAAGACGTTTGTTTCATGCATATCCAACGAGGTAGGTTGTATGGTACTAGCATTACAGGCCAAGTACTATGGGATGTGTTCATGTTCCCAGAAGGATTAAACCCATCCAAGGTTAGGCCAAGCCTTACGTTCCTGCTGTCAGCTAAAAAATCTGGATATAAATTATCAAACGACTTACATGCTTCATCATTGGCCGGATGCCTCAATACACCATCTTTTGTGCGGCCGTCTGCATGCTATCTCATATAGGGCGCAGTATGCTGCAACATAAACAACTTCTGTAATTGTGGTATGATTGGAAACCATCGCAACACCTTCACCGGACATTGCTTACTCGATGATATGGGGTGGCCATCCTCGTCTAAATGGATTTCATCATTCCACTTAGATACTCCACATTTAACACATGAATTTAACTCCTTATTGCCCTTCTAGAACAACATACAGTTATTACGACAAGCTGGTATCTTCTCATACCTGAGTCCCATATCCCTTAGAAACCTTTTGGCCTCATATGTATTAACTAGCAAAGCCCCATCATCTACAGGCAGCAACTGATTGTTGAACTCTAGGAAAGCCGAGAATATTGTATTACTAACTCCACCCACACACTTCAAGTTATACAAATGTAGAGTAGCACTCAGTTTGCTGTGTTTGGTCATCTCATGAAGCGGCTTGTCTGCCTTTTTAACTAAGTCCTTATACTTTCGTAAGTCACATTCATCGGTTTCATCATGCACAATGTGTTCTTCCTCACCCTGCACCTCGACCTAAAGCTCACAATTGTCTTCCCTAACTTCGTTCATGACGAATAAATGATGCAACAGGCCGTGCATATTTCCATCCTGTTCTGCGCTTTCACCCGTATCTGTGGTCAGATGGTTCGAATGAGCGCCTTCAACTGAATCTCGTATAGGCCTCTTGCTGTGATAAATCCAGTGTTGGTATTGTGGCCACATTCCTTTCCCCCCTGTCAAGTGGTCGTATACCAACCCTAGTGGGTGTTTCCTGTTTGTTGAACACGTCTTACAGGGGCACACAATAAGTCCATCTAGAGTTCTATAATTCTTAACTGCGAAGTCTACAAATGATCTATACCCATCTCTGTAGTCCTTCATACCCCTAGACTTTCATCATCCAACTCTTATCCATAGTGTTACTAAGTACATTAAATAAGTTGAGGTTAGTTTTGGAATAACCTAAGCAAAATTATTGGCCACAAATTAATTTACCTACATTTGTTATGGGGACCCTAAACAAAATTAATCTAAGTAATTTTTTTCTTTTCTTTTTATCATTTACACAATATGGATTAAAAATCTAAATTGAAATAAATCATGACCTAGCATACAAAAAAATGAAACTAGCAACCAAATGTGAAACTAATATATACCACTTAACAAAAAATAAATAAATTGTAAACATATAAAAAAAAATTGAAAAAATTGTAATTACAATTTTGCTCTCTAGCCCCCTCCCCTCTCTGCTAGTGTTTCATCTCTAGCAGCCGTCGAAGGGGGAGAACCGTCATTCTCCCCCTCCGGCCCTCCGGCCCTCCTCCCCTCTCCCTCTTTTGCCTCCCCCCTCCCCTCCCATCACCCTCTTTCGCTTAGCGAGCTAGCCTATTTACCTGATGCCCCTAGCTATTTGGGCAATTTTTTTCCTTTCCCTTCCTCTTCGCCTCTTCCCCCTCCTTTAGTCCCTAGTTGTTTTTGTTTCTTTCTGTATTTACTTTTGTTGTTTTTTCTGTTTGTTTAGGTACACTTTGTGGGTGATGCTCTTGGGGTTTCACTCAAACTTCCCCCTCCATTTGAGCGAGCCGCCGATCTACTCCGCCGCCCGCCATCTTCTGCTAGGCCTTTTCTCGTGACCCCACTGCGATCAGCTTCCAATGTCCCTTCCGTTTTCGGTTTTAAGCGAGCGTGCGATCGACTCTTCTTTCCGGCTACTGTCATCCTCTTGGTGTGCTTTTTATGTTGTTTATTTTCCTGTAATTTTGTCTGCCTTTCATTTTTTTGTTCTTTCTATCTTGTTTTGTTTCCTTATAATCGTTTTTGTTTTTGCTTGTAATAATGCTTGGTCCTCTCTCTCGATTTGCCCGCCTGATGCCCTTCGGGTTTGTTGCTTTGGTTCAGACCTTTGGGTTGTGGATGTGAACGTTATCCTACCTTTTGGGATGAGGAGGATGAGCTATGGCTTGGGATTCTTCGCCCTCAGTGCCGAGGAATAAGAGCTACCTATGCATTGGTTTGAGTATGTTTGGTGCAGATCTACTATTTAATTTGAAAATTAGTCATAGGTTAGCGGATTTTGTTTGAGTTTAGAATGTAATATGTCATCTTTGACGCTTGTAACCTCATAGCTTCGGCTATGGTTGTTTTAGAGCTTTTGCTCTGTGTTATTTGAGCATTATGCTCATTTATCAATGAATGAGACTGAATTGATTCCTTACTATATATATACCTGCAGTATGTTGTCGTAGAGGGAGAGAGTGCCGGAGAATAAGCGAGGTCGACGCCGCCGGAGTGACAGAGATTACCGAGAGGGAGACAATGCCGGTCAGAGTAGAAGAAAGAAAAATGAGAGAGGGAGAGAGCTAGAAGAAAGATCCTGTGTCGAAGAGTGAGGTGCTGTCAGCCGGAGGAGAAGAGAGAAAAAGGAGAAAAGGGAGAGGGGTGCGCGGGAGGAGAAGAAAAAGAAGGGGGAAAAAAATTGGGAAGAAGAAGGAAATGGCGCATGATCCCGATGCGTTTTAGTAACGTGCCACGTTTAACATGTTACTAATTAGTAATGTACCACACATGGCATGTTACCCATTAGTAACGTGCCACGTGAATTGGTAATGTGCCACATGTGGCATGTCACTAATTATATTAGTTTTAGTAAATATATATATATATATATATATATATATATGGCTTTTACAAACTAATTGTTTTTTTTAAAAAAATATATATACTTAAGACTAGGAAAGCACCAGGCATTTCCGTATATATATATAGTCTAGAATATTAATACTAAAAATCACAATATTATTTTTTAATAACATTGGGAGTAAATTGATCGATCGCTAGCTAGTTCATAATTGTTATATTAATTTGAGTAGTGTAACTATCAATACAATACGATAAATATATCAACTTTTTTACCAATTAATAAATTTATAATGCTAATCATTTCATCAAAGATTTATGATTCAAGCCATAGCGTCATGTATGGTATATATATGTAATAGTCATTATATGAATCGGTATGATTTTATGATTAAATTATATATATCACACCAATTCCTAGTGCCAATATCATTAAATCATATAAATCATACCAATTTTTATTAGATTATATATATGTACATTTTTCCTTCGATAATGTTAAATATTGTTTTTTGTAAGGTCGAAATAATTAACAGTATGTCCAGTATAGCAGTGTGTGATGAAATCTGCTATACTGGCCGCCACACTTATAATAATCTTACATTGTAGTAGGCACATATAAATTGGACAGCTACGTGAGATGCCTATACAAGCTCAAGCAGATCCTCTCACGGTAGAAAAAAATTTGACAGGTAAAGAAATTGATCTTTGAGTTACGTACGTACTTAATTAAAAACGAATAAACCTCAGTTCCAATAAATTATATCTTCCACCAAGACATTCAATAAGGAAGTAGAAGCTCTTTTCAAATTAAGAAGCTATTCAAGAACAAATGGAAAGCTATATATATCGGAACCGCAATTAACATTGGTGAACTTGCGTTTTTGACAGTGATTAATATGATCACCAGCATGTTTTGGGGTGGCACACTTGAAGCAGAGGAAGGGGCTAGTCTTGGAGCAGAACTTCGGGCAGTAGTGTTGCAGCTAATGATAATTCTGGGCAATCCGAATGTTTCTAATTTCTTCCCATCGCTTGCAAGATTTGACATACAAAGGGTGGAGAGGGATATGAAGAAGATATCTATTTGGATTGAGGGGATCTTTGATCTTGTAATAGATTGTCTGAAAAGATTAAAAGTAAAGAGTTAACAAAAATTGTACCATACATATGAAATAAAATATTCAAAACGATATCATAAACACAAAGTGCACCACATCTTAAAGAGTTAACAAAAATTGTACCATACATATGAAATAAAATATAAACTGGTTTGCTTAGCATTTGGCGTCCAATATGTACCCAACCTAATAGGTCAAGTATACGTACGTCACTTAACGAGTACCTGCAAATGATGAAACAAAAAAAATATATTAAATTACAAACCTATATCTAACTATTTTGGAATTGCAAACCTATATGTAACTAGATTATATTACAAGTAAGTGACACATATATGAAGATCTACACATACTTTGTGATGATCCACAATGATTGCCTTCTACATCAGCTGGACGCTCATCTTCATTTGTTAATGAATTCTCACGTACATATAATTCGTTGCAAATGTATATTACGCAATCATATATATGTTCTTAAGTCAACTACAATGTGGAAGTAACATTTTTAATTATGAAAATATAAATATAACTAATATAAGGTGTTAAAATAAACTAGAGAATATAGGGATGAAATTGAATATTATATTTCTGTGTGTTTTGAACTATATACAAAGAGGCCTATTTATAGTTGAATAAGACCAGATAAACTAGGAAATACAATCACAAAATTAATGTACAATATTGCAGAATAATATCAAAATATATATACAGGGAAAATATATCAAATCGGCAATTATGGTGAATATCAAACTATATTCAGAATATATTATATATTCTGAATATATTCTAACATCCCCCCTCAAACTCAAGGTGGTAATGTAGATGCCAACTTGAGTTTGGAAACAAGATCACGAAACCGTCTAGGTGGATGTGCTTTGGTGAACACATCGGCCAACTGATCAGCAGAAGCAATAGGATAGAGACGGAGAGTCCCCTGCAAAAGATGATGCCGTACAAAATGACAGTCGATCTCAATGTGTTTAGTACGTTCATGAAATACATCATTATGCACAATCTAAATCGCACTTCGATTGTCATAAAAGATAGGAGAACTGGAGGTTTGAGAAACACCAATATCTTGTAGGAGCCAACGGAGCTAGAAGAGCTCAGAGGTGGTGTTAGCAAGAGCACGATACTTAGCTTTAATGCTAGTGTGAGCAACAATAGACTGTTTCTTGAACAATAACCCGTGGTGGAATGATAAGTGCAAAAATATTCATATTTTCAGTCCTTATCTTACATGTTTTAATCCTTTGGTTGTAGCTAATTAGGCCATTTTAATTCCTTTTTGTGTTTTTGATGTTTTTACAGGCTTTTGGAAGAAAGTGAAGTAAAACTGGGTGATTTAGGCTCAAAAAGAGAAGATGGAAAAATTGGAGCTCCCTGGTATTGCGATCAATCGCAGGGTACCTGCGATCGAGCGCAATACCAGAAAAGATGCTGCATGAGCCAGGCTAGGAGCGATTGAGCGCAGGCCAAAAGAAGGATTGATCGCAGACCTGCGATCAAGCGCACACGGGCTGCGATCGAGCGCACCCGTGTGCAGGAGGCATTCCAAGTGGCGGCTATAATGTCCCTATTTCCATATTAGGGTTTTTTTCAAACTCCAAATTGTAATAGGATTGAAACCCTACGAAATTCCTAGGGTTTACTACTTTTCCAAGGACTTCTAAAGCCTATAAATAGACTCCTAAGCCTTTAGAATAAGCAGGCTTGGAGAAGGGAGAAGAATAGGAGCTCTCAAGTCAAGTCTCGGGTTTATTCTTTCCTTTCTTTTATTTTATTTTATGAAGATGTTTAACATCAACTCCATGTGTAGCTAATTTACTTAGTAGAACTCGATTGAAGCCCTAGTTATGTTGAATTAATATTTCAATATTGGCGTCTTGTGATGATCATGTTGTGCTATTTAACTTGATTAATACCTGCTTGCATGAATTCCTCATATGTGTATGCCTGATCAACATGTGCATGTGGTATGGACTTGTTAGTTAGATCAATTTGGATGACCGAGCCCTGGGTTTAACTTAAGTAACAAAAGAATCCACACCGCGATTCTTGGGTTAATCAACATGGGGAACCGGGATGATACACTCATGCCCTAGGCCCTGTGTGTTTGTCGATTTCCATAGAACATATGCTTTTCTAAAGAACAACTTAGTATATACCATGCTAAATCTTTTAGGAAAGAAAAGAGTTAGAGTATACACCCATGCCTAACTCGTTGCTTAGGAAAATCAATAGCTTAAGGAGTATACACCCATGCCCTTAGGTTGGCAAACATTAAATATGCATAACTTGATCAAAGCATTGGCATATTGATATACTAGTTTAATATAATTAGTGGTGGATATCAAAGCCCTACCCTTTGTTATCATCACATCAACAGTCAATTTTTATTTTACTTTTGCTTAAGGAATCTATTTTTAAACATAAAGTCAGCAATCTCCTGGGAATGATCCTGTACTTGCACCTTATACTACTATGTTGATCTTGTGCACTTGCACGTAAAACGTACAATTATTTACCTATTAATTTAGGTAGATTTTTGCACAACAAGTTTTTGGCGCCATTGCCGAGGATTGAAGCGAATTTTGTTTAAATTTATCTTCCTTTAGTTTTGTTATTTTAGTTTTCAATATTTAATTTAGTATTAGCAAAAAAAAAAAAAAAAAAAAAAAAAAAGAATTTCTTGTTTCCCTTAACTTTTCTGTTTGAACTTGCAGGTTGCGGATTGGCATTCTGTGATTGCGATCAATCGTCAGCCAAGTGCGATCGAATGCACCAGCCTGCGATCGAGCGCAGTTCCAGAAAGCATTCGGACCAGGCAGTGCTGAAGCTGCCAAGTTCATGCAAGGTCGTCGATCTCAAGCCTCAATCGTTTTTCCCCTCGATCTTGAAATTGAGCGGACAATTCGACAACGATCTAGAGACAAAGAGGTTGAAGAAGAAGTTGAAATGTAAGACTTGCAAGAAAATCCAAATGGGCCAAGACCCCTAGAAGCAAATCCACCACGAGTGAGGAGACCAATGAAGCAAGCTTACGTGCCAACAAACCTCCATCAACCCTCATGCATAGCATATCAACCAGAGGTGGATGGCAGTTATTATATCTCTCCTCGAATCCTCAATACATTGACTCACTTCAGAGGCACAGCTACTGAGGATCCCAACTTGCATCTTAAGGAATTCTTTGACTTATGCAAGTTGCAAAATGTTCAAGGCCTAACTCAAGAGAGACTCAGATTAGTTCTCTTTCCTTTTTCATTGAAAGATAATGCTAAACTGTGGTACAATTCCTTGCCTGCAGAGTCCATTCATACTTGGGAAGAATTGACCACCAAATTTCTGAAGAGGTTTTTCCCAGCCCAGAAGACAAAGCAACTTAAAAGGGAACTTCAAATGTTCCAACAACGAGACGGAGATTTGTTCTTTGAAGGATGGGATCACTTCAATTCCTTACTTTTAAAGTGTCCACATCACAACATCCCTCAAGATGAGCAAGTACAAATTTTCTATGAAGGATTAGATGATACTAACAAAGGGATGGTTGATTCAGCTTGCGGAGGAACACTTATGGAAAGGAGTAGTGAGGAAGCTGTGGAAATTTTTGAGACATTAAGTGAGCACTCATAGCAATTCTGTTCAAGAGGAAGGAGAGGAGTCAAGAGCAAGGGCATGTATGAGGTGAATCTCAGTGGAGGATCAACTAATCAGTTGGCTGCAGTAGAAAAGAAATTGGATATGCTTGTCAAGGCCATGATTGTTCAGAAAATTTCACCTCTGCAACAGGACACACAATTCCAGGTATGTGCTATTTGTTCCCATTTAGATCACACCACTGAGAAGTGTCCTTTTGCAGAACAAGAAGAGGTGAACTTTGTGGGACAAAAGAATTATCCCCACAAGAACAACCCATATTCCAATACTTACAATCCAGGATGGCGTAACCATCCCAATTTCTCCTGGAGTAATAATCAAGGACTGCAAAAAAGGCCCCAACAAGCAAATCAACCAGCTCAAGAGCCAAAGATGAACCAACTGGAGAATATGATACATAACCTGGTGACTTCCCAACAACAATTCATGGCTAATAAAAAACATGTCAATACAAAGACTGAGCAAGCCATACAAAAGATGGAAGTGCAAATGGGTCAGATGGCAAAGGAGCTGAGTGAGAGGAAGCAGGGGGAATTCCCAGCTCAAACAGTACCTAACCCAAGCAATCACTAGCAGCTGAAGGCAGTAACAGTTCATAGAGGTCCCACTCGTACAAGAGCACTTGAGCCTAATTCTGAAGAGCTCAAGTGCAGCTCTTCACACTAGGAGTCCTATAGTCACCAGTAGATGTGTTGAGCAGGCAAGAACCTCAAGCGCATCTACTCACAATAGTGGTACTAATGCCACTAGGAGGACGGTAACATTTTCTATCTTGGCTTTTCACCTGGAGTGCGATCGAGCTCACTCGGACAGCAAGGTCTGCGACCTAATTTAGATCACTTTCCCTTTGGCCCACATATCACTATTCCGGCGCAGTACAGGATCTCCACAAAACCTCCCCCACCGGCACTCATCTTCCTCCCATCTTACACCTCAGTTTCACAAATATCACCACACCACCACCACATACATCATTCTCCGGCCACCATACCACCCTCTTTCACTGAAAACCACCTCATACGGCCCATTCTCACCCCCAACCCTCAATCTCTCCGAACATTCATCCAACCTCCTATTTTTTTTCAATTTTTCTCTCAATTGTGGGTGTTTACCCACCCACATTGCCTCTATGTTGGAATTGTTTGTGTTTTTGAAGGGGGTTTGAAACATCCTAGGCCGAAGTTGTCGTTGTGGTCAATCGGAGTGCACACTACTTGTTTGACAAAAGTCCCCAACCAAGTCCCAAATGCCTAGAACACGTGCTTCATCTTCCAGAGGGTCAGGAGCTCATGATATTTCTCCCCCACCAGCTTTTGAAGAGCGGGAGCTACAGTTTGAAACCACCTTCACCATAAGAGAAGATTTTCAACACAATGAGGCGACTAAATGGGCTGTTGCCGAGTTTAGGCGAAGGGGCCTCAAGAAGCTCTTTAAACCGGTCACTTCTACCATCTACCAAAAGTTGGTCGTGGAATTCTATGCCAAGCTTTCTCATGACTGTGACAATCCGGCTGCTCTCTCCCCCAAAGTTCAAGGCCAAATTGTTCATGTGACGAGGGCCGACATAGCCGCTGCCTTGCAGTGCAATGATGAGCATCCTCCCGAAACTGCAAATCTTGCCGAGCAACTGGCCCGATATTATGTGGCGGAGATCATCGAAGACATGTGCCAAGGGGACTATGCAGATGCCCACCATAATGCTGGCAGCCGGTTCAAGTTGCCACGAAGGTTATGGTTCGTGGATTCGGTGCTTCATCACAATGTCTTCCCCTTGGGTCACAAAACTCAAAGGCGAGATCAATTTCTACAAACCCTTTACGCCTTTCACAAGGATGCCTGGTATTCCATTCCCGAAATTATCTGGAATCAAATCCATAAATTTTGGAATGGAGTGCATGTTGGGGGAGCAGAGTCCACTCACTCATGGGGGTTGCCGTTCCCATACTTGATCACATATATTCTTCGAAAAAGGGCATCAAGGGCACTGCAACGGACGAACCAGTCATGACCACTCCCATATTTGGCATTTGCCAATGGAATAAGAGTTGCTCTCATATGCCCCAAGCACTTCCAGAAGAAGAGGAAGAGGCAGAGGAGGTCCAGCCAATGGCTGAAGATGAACCGGTAGCAGAAGCTGATGAAGAGGCCTCAATTGATATTCGAGCCATCCAATACCGATCCATTTGTGAGCAAATGGACCGTCTTCGGAGAGAGCTAGCTGATCAAAGAAGGAAAGCTAGGGAAGATAAGGTTGCCATGGACAAACGTTTAGCTGCCCTGGAAAACTTGATGCGATCAATCCTAGCTCGGTTACCACCACCATCTGGAGCATCTACTTCTGGGCAACATTAAGAGGGGACCACAATCTGGCTGAAGACGTAAACCTTAGTGCTCATGGGAGGCACTCCACAACATATCCTTTTGTTTTATTTTATTTTGTTTCTGTTTGTTGTGTTTTATTTTACTTTGGTATTTTTGTCTTTTCTTACATTTTTGCATTCTGTTACTGCGATCGATCGTACCTTATGTGCAATCGAGCGTAGATTTCCATTTGTCAGTCCATCGCATTCTGTTAGTACGATCGAACGCACCATGAGTGCGATCGAGCGCACTTGGCAGAAGCCCTAATTATTTTTTGCTAAAATTTTAATTCGCTTCAGTTTTGTTCCGTGTTACTTGTTTGTGTGTTTTATTATTTTGCAGGGACAAGTGTGCTTCAATTCAAGTTTGGGGGTGTGCTATGAGCCATGCTTTCCAAGACTATGTCCACCATATCCCGGGTATATTCTTTCCTTTCTTTAGATGCATTGGGGACAATGTGTCATTTAAGTTTGGGGGTATGGGAGACACTTTACACACACTTTGTCCCAGTTTTATTTTATTTTTATTTGTGAAAAAAAATCAAAAAGAAAAAAGAAAAAAAAATATATGCATGTTCATGTTTGTCTTAAAATTTTGGTTGATCTTAAAAAAAATTATGATTTGATTTCATTGGTGAGCTTAAAATTTTGAACACATGATCTAATAATTGAGTTTTTCAGTTCGGTTACTTACTTAAGACAGTTGAGAATTCACATGTTTGATCTAATCTTACACAAGCACATTAGCACATAATTTGTGGGGTATGACATGAAAGTTTAATGTGTGTGTTTCTATGTCTTAAGTGAAACTGAATGATTTATTAGATGGATACCTTCGCATATATATATATATATGTGTGTGTGTGTGTGTGTGAAAAAGAAAAAAAAAAGAAAGAAAGAAAGAAAGAAAAATATGATCATTGCTAAACTTTTTACTGAGTAACTGGACTTCTTGCCTCAAAGCATTGAATGTTCACGTCAAAAGGTGAAGAATTTTGATTTGGTTAATGTCATGGTTAGTTTGGTTTCATAACCTTTTTGACTCAAGTTTGTAAGTCCTAGGGGTGTCTCTACACCTAATGCCCTAAAACCATCTGGTTTGGGAGTCATTGACTTAACACTCGTTACATGGGTCAATTAGAAAGCTTAAGGGAATCAAGCACTGCACAACCTGATGAAGAAAAAAAAAAAAAAAAAGAGAAAAAAAAAAGAAAAGAAGAAGAAAGAGAAAAATATGCCATTGTTGTTTATTCTAATAGGGATTTCAATGAACTTTGAGATATTGAGACATTGCACATTAGAAACAATTGGAAGCTTCATATTTATGTGCTAGTTCACTTTACCCTATTTTCAAACTTGTGATGTCTTAGCATGTCTTTTGTAAGTAATTAATTTTTAAAATTACAATTCATTGTGAAAATGGAGTTTATCTTTTTAAGCTTGCTAATGAATGAGAATCATGGTTTTGAGTGATACCTTAATTTTCGGATAGCATAAACTCTTGCATGATGTTTGTGGGTAATATTTCTGGAAAACCCTTACGAGACTTCACTCATCCACTAGGGAATTCCTAGGGGTTTAAAAGGCTTGTTGCATACGCTAAATGCAATCGTACATCCCACGAAAGATGTATTTATCTTTTTGTTTTCAGTTTCCATTTAGTTTTTAGTTTTATATTGCTAAGGGATTAGCAATTTGTAAGTTTGGGGGTGTGATAAGTGCGAATATTCATATTTTCAGCCCTTATCTTACATGTTTTAATCCTTTGGTTGTAGTTAATTAGGCCATTTTAATTCCTTTCTGTGTTTTTGATGTTTTTACAGGCTTTTGGAAGAAAGTGAAGTAAAACTAGGTGATTTAGGCTCAAAAAGAGAAGATGGAAAAATTGGAGCTCCCTGGTATTGCAATCAATCGTAGGGTACCTGCGATCGAGCGCAATACCAGAGAAGATGCTGCACAAGCCAGGCCAGGAGCGATCGAGCGCAGGCCAAAAGAAGGATCGATCGCAGACCTGCGATCGAGCGCACCCGTGCGCAGGAGGCATTCCAAGTGGCGGCTATAATGTCCCTATTTCCATATTAGGGTTTTTTTTCAAACTCCGAATTGTAATAGGATTGAAACCCTACGAAATCTCTAGGGTTTACTACTTTTCCAAGGACTTCTAAAGCCTATAAATAGACTCCAAAGCCTTTAGAATAAGCAGGCTTGGAGAAGGGACAAGAATTGGAGCTCTCAAGTCAAGTCTCGGGTTTATTCTTTCCTTTCTTTTCTTTTATTTTATGAAGATGTTTAAAATCAACTCCATGTGTAGCTAATTTACTTTGTAGGGCTAGATTGAAGCCCTAGTTATGTTAAATTAATATTTCAATATTGGCGCCGTGTGATGATCATGTTGTGCTATTTAACTTGATTAATACCTGCTTGCATGAATTCCTCATATGTGTATGCCTGATCAACATGTGCATGTGGTATGGACTTGTTAGTTAGATCAATTTGGATGACCGAGTCCTGGGTTTAACTTAAGTAACAAAAGAATCCACACCGCGATTCTTGGGTTAATCAACATGGGGAACGGGGAGTATACACCCATGCCCTAGGCCCTGTGTGTTTGTCGATTTCCATAGAACATATGCTTTTCTAAAGAAGAACTTAGTATATACCATTCTAAATCCTTTAGGAAAGAAAAGAGTTAAAGTATACACCCATGCCTAACTTGTTGCTTAGGAAAATCAATAGCTTAAGAAGTATACACCCATGCCCTTAGGTTGGCATACATTAAATATGCATAACTTGATCAAAGCATTGGCATATTGATATACTAGTTTAATATAATTAGTGGTGGATATCGAAGCCCTACCCTTTGTTGTCATCACATCAACAATCAATTTTTATTTTGCTTTTGCTTATGAAATTTATTTTTAAACATAAATTCAGCAATCCTCGTGGGAATGACCCTGCACTTGCACCTTATACTACTATGTTGACCTTGTACACTTGCAGGTAAATGTACAGTTATTTACCTAT
Source organism: Corylus avellana (assembly GCF_965113065.1). Lineage (NCBI taxonomy): Eukaryota > Viridiplantae > Streptophyta > Magnoliopsida > Fagales > Betulaceae > Corylus > Corylus avellana. The sequence continues at coordinate 15,713,183 of NC_142492.1, forward strand.
TAATTTAGGTAGATTTTTGCACAACATGGAACGACGATCAGTGGGATCACCTGCCTAATCAGCATTTGAATATACATGTAAGTCTAATGATGAGTGAGGAGAGAAATGCAAACCTTGGAACAAAGTGCCCTTCACGTAGCGAAGGATGTGAAGAACAGCCGCATAATGAATTGAGCGTGGCACGGTCATAAACTGACTAACAAAATGGACTGCATAGGCAATATCCGGTCGTGTCAAAGTAAGATAGATGAGACTTCCAACTAACTGTCGATAGAGAGTGGTATCAGAAAGTAGCTCACCATCTGTGGCATCAAGTTTGACATTTGTCACTAGAGGGCTATCAACAATTTTACAATCGGTAAGGCCAGCTCGTGAGAGGAGATCTGAAGCTTAATTGGCTTGAGAGAGATAGTAACCATTTGGATTAGAAGACACTTCCAATCCAAGAAAGTAGCTGAGAAAACCCAAATCCTTCATCTCAAATTGTTGACTCAAAAATTGTTGAAGGTTACGAATACCGACAATATTATCTCCAGTAATAATCATATCATCAACATATAGTAAAAGTAGAATGAGACTAGTATCAGATTGCCGGATAAAAAGAGCAGAGTCATAGGGGCTAGAAACAAACCCAATTTGCACAATAGTGGAATTGAATTTGGCAAACCAAGCCCGTGGAGCCTTTTTCAGACCATACAAAGCTCGGCGAAGTCGGCAAACCTTGTGTGGCGGATGATCGTAACTAGGAGGAGGTTGCATATAAACTTCTTCACTAAGATCACCATTGAGAAATGTGTTTTTCACATCCATTTGAAAATGATCCCAACGACGCACAGAAGCCACAGCAATGAGGGATCAAATAGAAGTAAGGTGAGCCACTGGCGCAAAAGTCTCCTCATAATCAATACCATACTCCTAATTGAACCCCTATGCCACACGACGTGCCTTGTATCGCTCAATAGATTCATCAGATTTTGTCTTAATCTTGTATACCCACTTGCACCCTACCGCAGTTTTGCTTGGAGGTAAATCAATGAAGTCCCAAGTATGGGTTTTGGAAGGGGCATTAAGTTCTTCAGACATAGCATTTTGCCTAAGAAGGGTTAGTATGAGCTTCACAGAAGGACTGAGGTTCATGTAGAGTAGCAAAAGCAGAATAACAGTGATAATCACGAAGGTAGGAAGGAAGAGATGTTACCCGAGTAGAACGATGAGGGACAGAGGGAGCTGGCTCAAGAAGAGATGGATCAACAGGCAGAGCAAAGTCATTGGGGTCGACTGTCGGAATGTCTTTTGGAGAGCTTGTCATCCCTGCATCAAGGTCAATAGTGTCGGGGAGCAAATCAAATGAGACATTAGTGAAGATAGGAGAAGAATTAGAGGGACTAGTAGGAAAAGACTCCATATCACTAAAGAACCTATGTTCCCAAAAAGTGACGTGCCGCGCGATGCGGAGCTGTTTGGAAATAGGATCATAACAATGATATCCTTTGTGTTCAATGCCATACCCAAGAAAACAACATCGGCGAGAACGAGCTTCTAATTTTGTTCGTTCATGGGGTGGAAGAAGCACAAAACAGACACAACCAAAGATGAGGAGGGATTGGTAATCAGGGGGAGAACCATACAGGAGTTCATAGGGGGACCTAGTGAAGGTAGTGGGAGACGGGACCCTATTAATGGTATAAACAGCAATAAGAGCGGCTTCTCCCCAAAAGTGTTCAGGGATAGAAGCAGATAGGAGCAAAACCCTAACAATGTCTAAGATGTGCCTGTGTTTACGTTCAGCACGACCATTTTGTTGAAAAGTATTTGGGCATGAGCGATGGGGAAGAGTGCCATTTTGTTCGAGGGTAGTAAGGAAGGTAGATTCACGATATTTCATGGCATTATCAGAACAAAAAAATTTTATGTTTCAGGAAAATTAGGTTTGAACCATCTGTTGAAATTCAGAGTAAATTTTTGGAAGTTCAGACTGATTTTGTAAAAGATAAAGCCATGTGTATTGAGAATAATCATCCACAAAAATTACAAAATAGCAGGATCCATCCATCGTGGGAATAGGTGCAGGGCCCCATACATCAGAATGCACCAAATCAAAAGGAGCAGAAGAAACAGATGCACTATTATTAAAAGGTAAAGCACTTTGTTTTCTAAGTTGACACGCAACACAATCAAATGACTCAGACTCAACAGACCCTAACTGACCACTTGTAGCTAAAGAAAAATACGAGTAATAGATGCATGTCCTAAACGAGAGTGCCATAAACTGAGGGTGGTAGAGGGAGACCGAGATGGAGTGGCAGCAGACACAGCAGGAGGAAGATGGAGTGATGAAAGCTCGAACAGACGTCCAATCTTACGGGTGGTCCCAATTAGCTATCCCGTCTATGGATCCTGCACATCACAACCTCGGTTAGAAAAGTGCAGTTCTAAGCCAAGTTCACAAAGTTAACCAACAGATAAAAGATTTAATGAAAGATTAGGCACCAAGTATGTATCTGACAAAGAGAGTTGATGAGTAGAAACAGACCCGACGTGACTAACATCAAGATGGGAACCATTAGCAATGTAAATGGTGGTAAGTCTAGGTAACATAGATTTTGCAGAAAAGATGGAAGAATTCGGTGTCATGTGATTACAACAAGCAGAATCAATATACCAAGAGGAATTACCTGGTGTGGTGGACATGGCGGTATTAAGATTGGACTTAGATAAAACCTGATGAATGAGAGCTTCGATTTCTGCAGGAGAAAGGGTACTGGGTTGGGGTGCAACATTGGTGTAAGACATATCTGATGTATCAGTATAAGTGACCGCAGAGACTAGGAACTCGATGATTCCCACGAGAGAGCCTTTTTTTGCATTCACTATACCTGTGGCCAAATTTCTGACAATGGTGGCACTGGATATTTCGATTGGATGAGGAAGACCTGGCAGAAATAGAATTAGGGGCACGCGTATTGCGGGATGCAGTGGCCATGACCATCTCAGAGGTGTGTAACTTCATAGTGGCGAATCGGGTCTCTTCTGAAATGAGTTCACTAAGAGCACTTTCCAAGGATGGCAGTGGTGAGCGGTGAAGAAGAGAAGCTTGAGTGTGCTCAAACTCATCTCGAATTGTTGCAAGAAACTCGACTAGGCGCATGCTATTGCGGAAACCGATGTACTCAGAGGCATCAACCTTATTCCTCCACTTAGGCTCACATAATGCTAATTGATTCCAAAGACAAGTCATTTGTGAATAAAAATCAATAATACTTTGACCTAGTTCCTGACGCATGCGATGAAGCTTGGTCATAATTTGAAACCGCTGAGCAAGATTAGTAGTGCTGTAGCGCGGAGCTAACATGTCCCAGACATCTATGCCATTGTCAAGATTGCCAAATGTCATGCTGATGGAGACGACACAAGTGTTGGAGAACCAAGAGATAATCTTGTAATGGATACTTTTCCATGTGCGGAGGCAGGTAGAGAAAGCCGCAGCGGGTTCCTCTTCTCCAGCAAGAGGTTTAGGTTCTTCACCAGAAATATACTCCCAAAGACAATGTCCTTTGATCGACCTACTCATATTTTGAGACCAAGCCGGGTAATTGGAGTCATCAAGAATAATAGGGATAGGTTGGGAAATATCCTTGGTGTTTGGGAGAGTGGTAGTAGGTACGATCTTTTTTTTTTTTTTTTTTGATTTTTTTTTTTTTTTTTTATTTTGTTTTTTGGAATATAATCCGGTGTGGTTGGGTGTAGGATAGGTTCTGTGAGCCTAGTGAGAGGATCGAATCTGGTGTGACCGAGTGTATGATAGGGGAGATGAGCTTGTTTTTAGGGGTTAAGGTTTGGTGTGGCTGAGTGTATAATAAGGAATATAGGCTTGGTTAAAAAGGGGCTGAGATCTGGTGTGACTGAGTGTATTACAAGTCTGTGGGCTCAAAAATCAGAAATAATCTAGTGTGGCCGATTGTAGTGTAACTAGGTGAGCTAAAAAAAAAAAAAACTTACAAAGGTGGCAGCATGTGGTGGTTCTTGGTGGCGAGTGCTTCAACTGGTTTGATAGATCGGCAGCCTCCGATCACGAATCTGTGATTCGTTTCTGAAAACGGCTTACAGGGGTGGTGCGTGGTGGCCGGAAACGGCACTTGCGGCGGTTCAAAATTCCACAGAAAGTTGTGGCGGCGCGTGGCGACGCATGGGGTCTCATAGTAGGGTGTGCTTTCGACAGGCCAGTAGATCGGCAACCTCCGATTTGGATTCTGGTGGTATTATTCTGAAAAACGGTTGACTAGGTGGCACGTGGTGGCCGGCGGTGGCGCGTGAGGTGTGTGAACAGTGACACAGACACTTACGATGGCGCATGAGAGCACGTTGAACTTTAGAACGATGATCTGAAAACTCCATAGGATAGATCAGACCTTTTTGAGCCTGTTGGTATAATAGTTATACCAAAACAAGATCGAAAAAGCCTTTGAATTGTGTGAAGAATGTACTGACTTCCTACTTCTCTAGACAAGGCCAAAACTTGGCTCTGATACCATGTTTAAATAAACTAGAGAATATAAGATGAAACTGAATACTATATTTCTGTGTGTTTTGAACTGTATACAAAGAGACCTATTTATAGTTGAATAAGGCCAGATAAACTAGGAAATACAATCACGGAATTAATGTACAATATTGCATAATAGTATCAAAATATATATACAGGGAAGATATATCAAATCAGCAATTATGGTGAATATCAAAATATATTTAGAATATATTATATGTTCTAAATATATTCTAACATAAGGCAATTAAGTTAATTACCCGGTCGACTAGCAATTGATGATCTCACTCTCACAACACCGGGACACTCGGTGTCATATGGAGTACACATGTTTATGTTTCTCGTTCTCTGGCTCGCCAACAAAGTTTCCATCAATTTACAGATGACGACATAGATAGATGTTAACGCGGCAATCTGTTCGTTTTGTTTGGAAATCTTTTCGTTTTGTTTGGAAATCTTTTGGTCTTGTTCATTTATACGCTCAAGTAGTGCAAGGACTTTTGTAGCTAAGGCCGATGATCTACTTGCATGTGTGCTGCCTTTGACTGGTAGATGCCCAGGTCCCATTCCTCGTATACGGCAAGTGTATTCTGCCTTCCCCATGACCTTGGCATAAGCGTCGTCAGGTGCCCAATTTACTTATCTCTGCGTCATGCTCAAGCTCGCTGCAGTGTCCTGTAAACTCAAAGTCCTCATCTTCTCCTATATATAGAATATGAAAAAGTGTTACACACCAACTAATTGACTCATAAAGACTTACCATATTACAGTGTTTTTGAAAAAATCAACACATGCATACACAAATTAAATCTACAAGTTAAACACATACAACTTTGTCCGCAATGTCTACATTGAGGAAGGTGCCATCCTTTCTCGTGTGGGTTATGTTGAAAACGACCTCCGTCGTAGGTGTTTTCCCTTTTTTCCTCTTAAAAAAGGGAGACACAATTTATTACTCACAAATATATATACTAATACAATTAAATATGTTGAAAATAACATACAATCTCGTGTGCAATATAGGTAAAGCTCATCGACCCAACCGAGTGTGGCATATTGTACTTGTCTCATATTTCCTTGTTCTTTTTAGCCATATCATACACAATTTACATTATAAATATGTTAGTCTTCATACGATTACGTCAATATGGTAACTGACTCAAAGATGACATACCATATTCTTCTTAGTCATCCATATGCCGATGGCGCTTTCCAATTCTGCTAGGTTGACTTGTCCAAAGTGCTACGTCGACTGTAGAACGCTTTCCTTCGTATCGTCATCTTGGAGTTTAAGAGATTTCTTCACCACATGCTTGTAATTTCTCAACTTTTTCCTGAAGTCCATGAATGTGCACCGTTTAATATCATCCATCTGTAGATGGGGCGGGACATAGAATCTTATCTACAAAAAGAAGGGACACAACTAGAAACATGCACAAGATAAATTGAAAACAACAATAACTTACATCAAACACATACCATCAACATGTTTTAGATTTCTTCGTTTCTGTCATCTGGAACCTGCTTCCAAGTAGGTGCACCTATGACCACAATACCACCGGAACGAACATAATTTCCAGCACACCTACGTAATTTCTGGTCGCTTAGACCAACGGGCTAACTCGCACTATTGAACTCAACGACAATCCTCTCCCCCCTTGGGATACTCCTCATATTGAGCAAACCACTTATAGTCCGCACATGAAATTTCCCTTCTTTATCTGTATTTATGTTTAACACATGAATCACGTATAAGGTTATATGTAATAATTATAGCATATGAACAACATCAATAGAAGATTTTATAACATAAATAAATACGAAATATATATGTACCTATTGTTTGGACCTCATTATGGGCTAACATAGGATCATCCGGCTCCTGTGTGTCATCTGTCGCATGATCTTGCCCATCCGGCTCCTGTGTGGCATTGCACTCATGATCCCACCCATGTGTGTAGTGAGGCCTATTCTCATCATCACCATTGAACGGATTGAATTGTGGATCAATTAACTGCTCTGTGTTAGTATATAAATGTTGATCATTAGCCCATTCACCATCATCATGAACCTGATCCTGAGGTGGTATAGGTCGGTATATTCCGGCCTGCAGGTCCTATGTATCATCGTCGTCGTTCGAAGCCAATTGTTGTGACGGCGGTCTTCTCGTCGGAATCTTTCGTACTAGTAACTTCAAGCATGCTCTTTTCCTTGGCATGTTTTTCACCCACAAGATAAACACAGAAGGTGAGATCACATTCAAATATATTAAAATAAATAAATAAATAATACACACACACACACACACACACACACACACAATTATTGTAATTATAAACAATTACAATAATTTTTTAAAAAATGGATACCCATGTCGTTTGGAGGTAGGTCGTTTGGTCTTTTGTCATTTGGAGGGTATGGGTATGTCAATTGGAGGTAGGTCGTTTCAGTAACATTCAACGACATCGTTTTGATCATTAGTAATGTATGAGTATGTGGCTGTCATGACTCTTCAAACCCACTATGGTATGTTCCTTAAGTCTGACACATCAGGAGACATTTGATGTATATCCATCCGGCACTCGTACATCTCTAATCACTTTCAAGCAATTAATTTTTTCCACATTGGACATCGTGTGGCAAGCTACGGGCAAATATATTTTCCCATTGTTGTCGGTGAATGGATGAAGTTTTTCTCTCAACCCCATTTTTTGTAGATCCTTATGGGCTTCATGCTTGTCCTTTGTCTTCCTTGTAATGTCAAGCAGTGTGCTAAGTACATTGCCCATGACATTTTTTTCTGTGTGCATCACATGAAGGTTGTGTCATAACAAATTATCTTTCCAGTATGGCAAACTGAAGAAAATACTTTCTTCTTCCACCTAACATCAACATTTGTACCAGCTATATCATGGGCGGTCTTTTGTCTCTCTATATGCGTCATGGTCCCCACTTTCAAATAATATGTTTAATTGCTTCAGGATGTCCTTGCCATTTGGCACAACAGGTGGACCATCCAATTCTTTTGTACCCTCAAAAGCTCTTTTGTTCATTCTCCACCTATTATCCATAGGCAATAATTGCCTATGCCCCATATAACAACATTTTTTCCCGTGTGTTAACCATTTAGACCATGTTGAACCCATACAAATTGGACACTCTTTTTTTTTCCTTTGTACTATATCCTGACAAATCTGTATACGCCGAGAAGTCATTTATTGTCCACATCAATGCCGATCGCAACACAAGGACTTCTTCATCGATACATCAAATGTGCTTCCCCCTACATTCCATAATTCCTATAGTTTTGATATCAGGGGCTGTAAGTAGACATCTATTGCAATTCCAGGTGAACTTGAACCTAGAATAATCAAGGATAAAATGAAATTCGGTTGTTTCATGCACAACCAAGGAGGCAAGTTGTACAGAATAACCATGACAGACGAAGTGTTGTGGGTTGTGCTCATGTTACTGAATGGATTAAATCCATCTGACGTTAGCCCAAGCCTTACATTGTGTGGATCCGATGCAAATTCTAGGTCTTTCTCATCGGATGCCTTCCATGCTTCACCGGCCGCCGGATGCCTCAACGCTCTGTCTTTTGTGCACCCATTAGCATGCTAACTCATATGGACAGCAGTATGCTGCAACATAAACAACCTTTGCAAGCGTGATATTAGTGAAAACCATCTCAACACCTTAATGGGCCGTCTTTTAGATGGTCGGGACTGCCCATCTCCAGCCACTCTAATATCATCCTTCCACTTTGATAATCCGCATTTTGTACACAAATCTAAATGCTCAGTATCCTTCCAGAATAACATACAGTCATTTTGACAAGCCAGAATCTTCTCATATCCAAGCCCCAAGTCCCTCAAAAACTTTTTGGCCTCATATGTATTTTTTGGCAAGGCTTCACCACCTGTCGGGAGCAATTGATTGATGAAATCAAGCAACGATGTGAATATAGTGTTATTCATTCCACCCATACACTTCAAATTGTGTAGATGTACAATAGCACATAGCTTGATATGTTTGGTTTTATCATGTAGTGGCTTTTTTGATTCCATATGCAAGTTGTAGTATTTTCTCGCAGTCTCATCATCAACTGCGTCCTGTACTGACTTTACAACATTAGGTTGCACTTCCATGTGACCAGCAAATTCGTCTACTCTTGACTCGTGCATGCCGAAAACATCACAAAGCATGGCATTCATAGTTCTCGACTCGTCAGGTACGAGGGGGAAGAAGATCCTTCAACTGTTGGTTCTCTTTGAGTAACAAGATAAGATATCATTTCTCCATGGAACACCCATTCAGTGTAACCAAGCAAAATACCAGTTCCACCTGTTAAATGTGTGTAAACCAGCTCTGGACTGAGACTTTTGTTGAATTTACACTTCTTACATGGGCAGATTATGTGCTCCTTATATGTAGACTTGCTAACTGCAAATTCTACAAATGACTTGGCTCCGTTCATATACTCTTCCAAACCCCTAAACTTTGCTATCAAACTCTTGTCCATAGCGTGACTACATTATAAAAGGTCTATAAGTTATAATGAATAAAACTTAGGTTTGTTTAGACTGCTGTTGAAGTACTATTATAATCTTCACATAGTTAAAGCTCCATAAACAAACAAATTCTAGAAATAATTTACTTAAAAAGATCTAAAAAATTATATCAATTTGATGCTTTGTTTTCAGTATTTCTAAATCTCAACAAGTTCTGAATCTCAATAAATCATCATTGACACTACCCTTCTTCATCCCTGTATTCCTCTAATGAAATAACATTTGTATATATAAACTGAAAACAGTCTCAGTATGACAAGCTATCTATAATTGCCTTAACAATCATCCAAGTAAAAACCCTGGAAAAGGATATTTTAAACTGAGTGATCGAGTAACACATGATATTTCTTAACAAAGAAAAATGCATTTAAGGAAATCATTCAAGAAACTTTGCAGGTAAGTGGGTATATTGACGTAGCGGAAGACTAAGGTAACTAATCAAAGAGCAGCGTCTTTGATTCTGCAAGGAGAAGCGTCTTCGTCTTCTACCCCAAAAGATAAAAACAAGCCCGCAGGCTAAAAGAAGGATAAACTCCGCAGAGTATTTGAGAGAGAATTCTCTGATTTTATAATAATTCAATTGATTGAGTTTTACATGATAGGCAAGCCTATTTATAGAAGAGAAATACTTGTAGAGAAAGTAAACCTACTTCTAGTAGAGAAAGTAAATCTAATCCTAGTAGAGAAAGTAAATCTAATCCTAGTAGGAAAGTAAACATAATCCTATAGTAGTAGTAAACCTAATCCTAATAAGGAAAGGAAATAAAGTCCTAATAAAATAAAATAAAATCCTAATATAAAATTGACAATCAGCGGGAATCGTGGCAATCTTTCCTTTTGTACTTCCATTGTTTGAGAATAGCTAAAATTCTGATCAAGCGGCGCTGCTCCAATATTATTTTTGATATTTTCTTTATTTTCGTTTTTACCGAAAATAAAGATAAATATCGTCCTACATCAGACACCCCCACTTGAAAAAAACTCGTCCTCGAGTTTTCTTTGGGACATGGCACATGTGGCTCCTCTGAAGAAAAGTACTTGGAGAAATCTATATAGATAGAATCAAGACATGATTTTTCCTTTTCGTCTACTTCCACCAAAATTCCTCCAACGATTTCTTCTTGGGTATCATCTTCAACTTCATTGTTTTCTTCAAAAGAATCGTCAATTTTTGTGATGATCGTGATGAGTTGCACCTGTGGTGTAGGTTGCATCTGTGGTAGAGGAAGTTGCACTTGTGGTGGAGAAGGTTGCATTTGTGGTGGAGAAGGTTGCACTTGTGGTGGAGGAGGTTGTAACTGTGGTAGAGGAAGTTGCACTTGTGGTGGAGGAGACGGTAGCTGTTTCTCCATTGATGTAGTCGTTGGAATCAATGATGGTGGCTGCACATATGTTTTCTCTGATGGCAACTCCACTTCTTCAACCAACTTAACATCTTCCACAACTTCTTCACCATAATTAAAATTCTCTTCATAGGCGAAGGGCCTATTTGGAGAGTTATGAAGATGATTATGGACATGTCGAAAGTGGCTTACGTCATCCTCACGGAATCGGTCAACATACAGATATCGAACGGGTTCCCTTCGGATCCCATAGTCGTCTGGTGGTAGGAACCGGGCATTGAGTAACCGCTTCATCTTAGGCCAAGATGTCACGGGTCTTTTTCCTTCCCTGGATCGAGAGAGCTTCAACCATTCCCACCAAGCGGATGCTCCACCTTTGAGCTTATAAGCCACCAACTTCACCTTCTTTTCTTCCGGAATACACATGTACTCAAAGAATCTTTCTACCTCCATTATCCAGTCAAGGTAATCTTCAATGTGAAGATAACCATCGAATGAAGGGAGATCGTTATTCATCCGGTACTCCCGAGTGTCTCTATGATTCCAATGGGCACGCATCTGCCTGCGTTCAAACGACTCCCACAATTGGCGCACCTCCTGTTCCATCATCTGCGCTGTCTGCTTGAGCTCTTGGAATTCGGTTCACCAAGGAGCCTCTGATCGCTTGATGTATCGCTGGTAGTCGGATCTCGAAACAACATCCCTCTCACGAACGGCGTCGTTATAGAAGTTGTTGTTGTAGTATAAGTTGGCCATCGAATCCGGATAATGCCGTCTCGGATACCCCATGAATTTGGCTTTCGAAAGAGCCCCTCCCCTACAAGCGGCGTTGTTGGAGAAGTTTGTCACCGTTGCGCTGATTGGCCATGATCAGGATAAAGCCTGGCTCTGATACCAACTGACGTAGCGGAAGACTAAGGTAACTAATCAAAGAGCAGCGTCTTTGATTCTGCAAGGAGAAGCGTCTTCGTCTTCTACCCCAAAAGATAAAAACAAGCCCGCAGGCTAAAAGAAGGATAAACTCCGCAGAGTATTTGAGAGAGAATTCTCTGATTTTATAATAATTCAATTGATTGAGTTTTACATGATAGGCAAGCCTATTTATAGAAGAGAAATACTTGTAGAGAAAGTAAACCTACTTCTAGTAGAGAAAGTAAATCTAATCCTAGTAGAGAAAGTAAATCTAATCCTAGTAGGAAAGTAAACATAATCCTATAGTAGTAGTAAACCTAATCCTAATAAGGAAAGGAAATAAAGTCCTAATAAAATAAAATAAAATCCTAATATAAAATTGACAATCAGCGGGAATCGTGGCAATCTTTCCTTTTGTACTTCCATTGTTTGAGAATAGCTAAAATTCTGATCAAGCGGCGCTGCTCCAATATTATTTTTGATATTTTCTTTATTTTCGTTTTTACCGAAAATAAAGATAAATATCGTCCTACATCATATATCGAAGAGAAAAGAAACAGTAATTACATGATCATAGGTATATTCCCCAGATTATACACCCAAAATACCAGATAAAGAAGTTCAGAGAAAAGTTATTAAAGACACCAAGGGACACACATAAAGTTCATTATTAGTACTTAAGATAACACAGCCAGATCACAGAGCCATCAAAATACAAAAGCTTCTTCAACAAGTCAACTAGCATCTGTCTCCACCACCCACATTATAGGGAATAGAAGAAAGTGCCTTTTCAATTAAATTTCCAGAAATCTAAATTCCTCACCCTTGAAATGCCATTGATTTTATTCCCAACCAAAGGCACCAAAATAAACATATATCTGCATGTTTATATCAAAATTTTATGAAGGGACATCAAGCTAATAAAATTCACCAAAACCTAAACCTGTACTCATGTTTGATTCTTCAAACCCAACCTCGCCCCAAAATTAGCTTAAACCCCAATCTTCACCCATAAATGAGGCCGAGCAGGTAAATTAATTAACACAACCCACTGTCATTCCGAATTAAAGATATTCATCATTTTTTTTATTATTTAGTATTGGCAGCTACTGGTTTGGAAGCATTCAATTCACATTGATAAATGAAGCATCCAAACCGCACACTACAAGAAAGAATCGGTATCAATGTAATTAATAAGTTCATTAAAAAAAAAAATAGAAATATGAAGAATGAGCAGGAAAATGTTTTTTTCTTTTCATTGAGGATAAGAATTGAATCATTAATCCAAGCAAGCACAAAGCAAAACAGAATATGTGCATGAGGCTCTTTGAAGCATCAAGCAAACTCTTCACAATTATTACTGTAGAATTAAATCTCACATGAAACTAAATCTCAGGAATTTCAAATCCCTTATACTCCTAAAAATCATAATCGAAGTTTAAAATCCCAAATTGACAACTAAGAAAGACAGAGACAAAGAGAAAGAGAGAGAGAGAGAGAGAGAGAGAGAGAGTCACTAGTGTAGGCAGAATAATCGCTGGCCAGGGAGAGAGCGAGCTTTATCTGGGCGCCAAAAAGAGAGGATATAGCTCAGGGAGATGGTGGGTGGGGTCTGGCGGGGTACTAGGCGTCGGAGAGAGAGAGAGAGAGATAGGGAATCAGAGATGGAGAGGGGCGGACTGGCGGGTAGAGGAAAAATATTGGGGGGGATCCGGAAAGTACTGGGGGCACTGGGCACCAAAAAAAAGTTTGCGCCCCGCAAAAAATAATTTCGGAGCGCCCAAGCGCAGTCGCCTTTAATTAAGGGTGCTTACCAGTCAAGGATGCCTGGCTGGCTGGCGCCCCTAATTAAGGATGCTTGTCTAAAAGACGCTCCTAATTAACTAAATTGGGGCGTGCCTTATTGGAACGCCCCTTTTAAGGGGGTGTTTTTCTGTGCAAGCGTTACTAATTTTATTTCGGGTCATTTACACATTAAAATGTCCCTATTTAGAGACATTTTACTAAAGTGCCCCTATTCCAAGCGTTAGTAAGCTTTATTTATTTTTTATTTTTTGTAGTGCGTTTAAATAGTGTCGCTTGCCAAACAACTCTAAACATGAAGTCTTTTTTGCTTGCACAACACCTCAGCAATGGTGTCCCTATTGTTCAAACATCACCTTAGGAGTAGTGACATTTGAACAGCGAAACGTCACTTTTCTTAAGGTGACTTTTCAGTATTCAACCAACACTAAATTTTAAATACCAATTTTTTTTTTTCTAAAAAAAAAAAAAATTCGGAAATGGGAAAAAATATTTTTTTTAAAAAAAAAATTGAGGGGTGGCTACAAATTGGAACCACACCCTTGAGGGGAGGGTCACTAGTGAGCCACCCCCTCCCCCTCCCCCAAGGGTGGCTGCCAATTGACAGCTACCCCTCTTTTTTTTTTTTTTTTTTTTTTTTCTAATAAGAAATAATAATTTCAAGGAGAGAGAGAGAGAGAGAGAGAGAGACATTTTGAGTAGAAAGAGAGACACATCCTATTGATAATAGCCAATTTCGAGGGCCAAATTTTTAAAAATGATTTAGTGTCGTTTGAATAGTGTCATTGTTTAAAGCCACATCTTTTGGCGCGTGAATAGTGTTGTTTGAACAGAGTTACTATTCAAAACCACAACTTCTGGCGCATGAATAGTGTCATTTGAATAATATTACTGTTCAAACCACACATTTTAACTCGTGAATAGTATCGTTTAGTGATGTTTTTCGCAAAAGATACTATCTCAGAACGTCATTAGACCCTTCTTTTTTCTTTTTTTTTTTTGTAGTGAGCTAAAGTAGAACCACAATCAATTTTTCACGAACACAAGGAAACTTAATGCCTATTTAGCTCTTGAGTTCGCTAAATAAATATCACTTTATACAGAAGAGAAACAAAAGTTTCGGTCATAAGAAGAGAACAAAAAAAAATTGGGTGAGGTGAGGAATCGGTGAAGGAGTTACAAAACTCTAACCCTAGGCGCATGGGAAGAATATTTTCGTCCCATGGCTATGTGACACAAGGGCAAGGGAGGTAATTTTCCTCCCTTTGCCATTCATCTAGTGAAACTAGGTTTAGTAAGAGTGTGGCACTTGTATTCCAATGCGGCTCCTTTCCTACCTCTTCAAGTAAAATTCCAAATCTATAAATAGATGACTCATAGAAAGGCAAAATCACAATTAGAATTCTACAAGTTCAAAGAGCCAATCATTAAGTTGTTATTGGATTGTCATGGATCGGTGATTCTTATTGAAAGCCTTGCTCTGACACCATTTGATGCGAACCTCTAGTAACAAGATATGAGAAATGATAAATGGGGCGTTCGAGGAAGCTGTGACCTCTAATGACTACTTCAAATGAGTTTTGACCTCCAATAACACATTAAACTGTATTTTAAAATAATAATCAACTCCAACTTTTGCTCTCGATAGTTCCCTCTAAATAGAGAAACAATCGACTAATAATTACATAAAAGACCAATTCGGTCTTAACTTCTAGGACTAAGACTCCGACTCTAATATGAAAAGAATCTTGTAATTATGATCACATCACAAATCTTGTATCATTGATTTTTTTTTTTTTTTTTTAAAAAAAAAACAATAATTTATTCAAAAACTATTGGATATTGTCACATCAACGTTATAATAAGATACTGGATTTGTAATATTGCACCATATAGCGTTACGGGCTACATGGACTCCAAGCGGGATGCTTCTTTCATTCCTTTTGTTTTCCATAAAGTGACAGGATGCTTCTTTTGTACCACAAAACCCTTATCTTTACCATATTAGAATCTTTACAAAATCCTTCCAATGTTAGAGTTTCTCTCTAGTAACTGCCAAACATCTAACCAGAGAGAAGGAAACAGATCTTTTACATTAAAAAAAATAAATAAAATAAATAAAAATCCAAGTTTCAAGAAGACTTGTCATTCTAATTTCTAATCAATTCTTACTTCTCTGTTTTTCTTTGATCATCAACAAAATCCGTACAAGTCGAACACTATTTCTGCCATGCGGTCGTGGTGGTGGTGGTGGGTTGCAGAGGACCAGAAACACGATGGTTCAAGAGCAACTCTCACTGCTTTTGTCTCTATATTTGCAGTGTTCTGGTTCCTACGGGCAATCATGAAATCGACAAAAGTTGTCCCTCCCCTGCCACCAGGCCCCCGTGGCTTGCCACTAGTCGGCTACCTCCCCTTTCTAGGTACAGAGCTCCATAGGAAATTTGAGGAACTGGCAATTTCCTATGGCCCCATCTACAAGCTTTTGGCTTGGGCAAAAATTGTGCGTAGTGGTTAGCTCACCATCGCTGGTGAAAGAGGTGGTTCGTGACCAGGACAGAGTGTTTGCCAACCGCGACCCGCCCATAGCCGGCCTGGCTGCCTCATATGGGGGAGGTGATATTGCGTTTGCACCATATGGGGATGATTGGAAGAAGTTGCGCAAGATATTTGTACGGGAGATGCTAAGTGGTGCAAATCTTGATGGCTCTCAAACTCTACTCAGAGAAGAGGTTAGAAAATCTATTAGAAATGTGTATGAGAAAAGTGGCAGCCCCATCGATCTTGGGGAATTGGCATTTTTGACTGTCATCAATTCCACGATTAACATGTTGTGGGGTGGAACGCTGCGAGGGGAGAAAGGGGCTGCTGTTGGGGCTCAGTTTAAGAGTGTGTTGCGGAGCAAATGGTGCTGTTTGGGAAACCAAATGTTTCTGACTTTTTCCCTGTGCTTGCGAGGTGTGATTTGCAAGGGATTGAGAGGCAAGCAAATAGGAATTTCCTGTGGATTGAAAGCATTCTTGATTCTGTCATTGAAAAACGGATGAATATGGCTAAGGAAGAGAAAGAAGGGGTTGAAGAAATGAAGGACTTTTTGCAAATTCTCTTGGAGATAAGGGATCATCAAGTTGACGCTGCAAAATCAATAAGCATGAACCAACTCAAGGCTTTGCTTCTGGTATGTCCAATTTTCTACTTTGTGCTCCATCAAATGAGGAGTCTTACACAACTTTAACTAAATCCAGCTTAATAGTTTATAGTACAATTTGGCTATTCTTTTTTATTTAATTTTATTATTGTTGTTGTTTTTGTTGTTATATGGTCTTGGTGTCCCTCGTGATCATAAAAAACTAACTTTGTTTTAGTCATTCATCTCTTTTTCACTTAAATATATTTTATCGCCTATTAAAAAGTTTTAAGCTTTTTGAATGAGGGTTAACGTTTGTTACTTGCGGGTTCAATTGATGAGTTCCTTTACCATGTTTAATAGGACGTAGTGGTGGCTGGATCGGACACCACAACAACCATGGTGGAATGGGTGATGGCGGAGCTGCTGCAACATCCGGTGGCAATGAGAATAGTGAATGAAGAATTAACAGAAATTGTGGGGGTGGATAGCTTAGTAGAAGACACCCATTTGCCCAAATTACACTATCTAGATGCTGTCATCAAAGAGGCTCTTCGTTTGTTCCCAGCCCTTCCTTTCCTAGTACCCCGTTGTCCAGGCCAATCTAGCACCATTGGAGGGTACTGGGTACCCAAAGGAACTAGGGTATTCCTAAATGTTTGGGGTATACATAAGGACCCAAAGATTTGGAAAAATCCCTTGGAATTTCAACCGGAAAGGTTCCTGAGTGATCAAAGCAAACTGGATTACTCGGGAAACAATTTTAATTATTTTCCATTTGGATCCGGGAGAAGAATATGCGCAGGGATTCCACTAGCAGAAAGGTCTCTATTGTACGTGCTAGCTTCGTTTTTGCACTCGTATGAGTGGAAGTTGCCACAGGGCACCGAGCTGAATCTTGCAGACAAATTCGGTATTGTTACTAAGAAAGCAAATCCAACGCTTGCAATTCCGACACCAAGGTTGTCTAAATCTGAGCTCTACGCACAATAATATTGTAAGATGTTTTATTTGTGATGGGCGCTCCTGATGTTTTCGTTTGTATCCTCTTAGCATTATCTGTTTGTTTCAGTGGGTTTCCTACTGGAAAGATGTTGTATTCTTCTGTGTGGAATGAAAAATATTATTCATCCAAAACACAACAAAAAAATCTTTTAATTCTCCTACTTCTGTGGCCCTATTTCAGCCCCTTATTTTTTGTTTTCAGTCTTTTAATTTTACTTTTACAGGAAGAAAAAAAAAACACAAACAAACAAACATCCCTCAATGTCGAATCCATCCAACCACATGTGGTGATTTATGCTAACGTTAAACGGTTTTGAGGATGGAATAGAATATTTGGTTTTGGGACCGAGAGACTCTATTAACATTTTTTGTTTTTTAATAGAAAAATGTTATACTTTTCAAAAATTTTCACTGTTTGATAGGACAAAAATATTTTTTATTATAACTAATTGGATATTCTCATGTTCAAATAAAATGGAGAGGATCCTAAGTCTTATTTGTAGGGACATGGTGTGCATTCATCACTTTCCATAAAAAATGGTTGACAAATATGACGTTTTTCTTTTAGGCGTGTGCTTCATGCAAGATTGTGAGGGCTAGTTGTTCTATGGGCTGGATGGGCTGAGTCCCATACTTTCCAATAGTCACCCGTTCCTTTGGATTACTTGTATATGCTTGTATATTGCAATGAAAATGAAGTGTTGGGCATGTGAATTTGGTGGGCTACGGGACTGGCCTTTGGTTCTGGTGGGTTGAGCCCTATACTTTAATTCTAATTATAAATCAAAATATTTAATGTTATGAATGCATTCATGCATTTGGTGGATGACCATTTAGTTCCATCTCTTAGAATTCTACTCATTCATGTCATCTTTTAAAATTTCTATAACATCTATGTAATACATTGATGTACCCTCTTGTTTCATATTCTTTAACCTCCCATTATGATTTCATGTCTATAAAAGAGAGTATTGAGTTGTATGTAAAACATATAATAATAGAGAAGAATCATACATAGTTCCTGAAGAACTAGTTTCACATATTGTAATCTCTTTATCTTGTCTTGTAATTTTCTTTAATTTCACAACACGTTATCAGCACGAAACTCTAGCCAATTGTTGTGTTCTTTTGATCTTCAACATCAAAAGCTATCCGTGAGGTATTCACAATTCATTGTAAGTTTCTTTAACATTTAGTAATCTTATTATCTATTTTGTTAATTAACATTCTAACATATGCTTAAAATTTTTTTATTGTTTTATGAATCATATTATAACATTTGCATATTATGATTCATGTGAGATTTATTATAAATTAGAATTTTATCATACTAATGTTATGAATATGATGTCTTATAATTTTATATGCCTGGAGCATATAAAAACTGAGTACCTTACGGTAAAGGATTCCTTGACCTTGTGGAATAATTTAAGGGAGAGATACGAGTACCAGAAGACAGTTATCCTCCCAAAAGCTCGTTATGATTTGATGCACCTGAAGTTGCAAGATTTCAAGAGTGTCAGTGACTAACTCTGAACTCTTTAAAATCAGCTAACAATTAAAATTGTATGGAGAAAAAGTCACTGATATGGATATGTTAGAAAACACATATACCAAATTTCATGCCTCGAATGTGCTCCTGCAGTAGCAATATCGAGAGCGTAATTTCACAAGATATTCTGAACTGATATCTTGTCTTCTAGTGGCTGAGCAAAACAACGAGCTATTAATGAAAAATCATCAATCTCGTGTAACGGGTTCTACACCATTTCCTAAAGCAAATGGAACATCATTTCATGGTAATAAAGGAAACCATGATAGTGGACGTAGATGTGGTAGAAAAAAAAATTATAGAGGTCAAGGTAAACGTACTCATAATTCTTACAAAAGAAATGCTCCATACCACCAGAAGTGGAGCCACACTGAGGCGAAACGAAATGAAAACAAAGGCTTACAAAATAAACCTACAAAGAACTATGAAGATAAATGTTACATGTGTGGTATGAAAAGATATTGGTCTCGTACCTGTCGTACGCCTAAACATCTGGTAGACCTATATTAAGCCTCCATAAAAGAAAAGGAGATTGAAATGAATTTTGCTAATTACAGTAATCCTGAAGATTCTTCAATTTTTCTTAATACTCTAAATGGAAAGGGTAACATTTATCTTGATATTTCTAATTTATTTGTAGACTCTAACACAAAAACTGACCTTTTGATTGGTGATGAATATGTCTACAACAATTAAAATGTTTTCATTGTGTCTTAATCACAATATGTTTACATTGTCAAATTTAATTGTATTTTGTTATTTTCTTTTTGATTAATAAAATTTAATGTATATTTTGTTTATATATGGAGGTATGGGTCATATTGATGGAATGATTAATTCCAAGATGATTGGTAAAGATTTGTGTCTAGCAGACAGTTGTACAACGCACACAATTCTTAGAGATAAGAAATATTTTCAATACTTGATATTAAACAAAGCTAGTGTCAATACAATATCAGGCTCATCAAACCTTATCGAAGGCTCTGGAAGAGCGAATATTATATTGCCAAAAGGAACAAAATTTTGTATTGACGATGCTTTGTATTCTTTTAAATCTAGAAGAAATTTAATTAGTTTTAAGGATATTCGTCTAAATGGTTATCATGTTGAAACCACTAATGAAGGCAGTGACGAATATCTTTATATTACTTTAATAATTTCGGGCCAGAAGCTCATATTGGAAAAATTGCCTGCTTTCTCTTCCGGGTTGTATTATACAACAATAAGAACAATTGAATCACATGTTGTGATGCACCAGAAGTGCTCTAATCCAAAGATGTTTATGCTTTGGCATGATTGTCTTAGACATTCGGGAACAATTATGATGCGTCGAATAATTGAGAACTCTCATGGGTATCCCTTAAAGAACCAGAAGATTCTTTTACCAAGTGATTATCCTTGTGCTGCATGTTCTCAAGGTAAACATATTATCAAACCATCTCCTTCTAAGGTAATTGTTGAATCTCCATCATTTTTACAAAGAATTCAAGAGGATATATGTGGGCCGATTCACCCTCCATGTGGGCCATTTAGATATTTTATGGTTTTAATAGATGCATCATCTAGGTGGTCACATGTTTGCATGCTTTCTACTCGTAATGTTGCATTTGCTAGACTTCTTGCTCAAATAATTAGATTACGAGCACAATTTCCTGATTATCCAATTCAATCTATTCGGATGGATAATGCGGGTGAATTTACATCTCAAGCATTTTATGGCTATTGCATGTCAATTGGAATCAATGTTGAACATCCTATTGCTCATACTCATACTCAAAATGGTTTAGCTAAATCATTTATTAAACGACTTCAATTAATTGCTCGACCTTTGCTTATGAAAACAAAATTACCTGTTTCTGCTTGGGGACATGCAATATTACATGCTGCATCATTAGTTCGGGTCAGACCAACAGCTTACCAAAAAGATTCCCCTTTTGCAACTTGCATTTGGTCAACCACCAAATATTTTTCATTTTCGTATTTTTGGTTGTGCTGTATATGTTCCAATTGCGCCACCTCAATGCACTAAGATGGGACCTCAACGTAGACTTGGAATTTTTGTTGGTTTTGATTCTCCTTCTATCATTAGATATCTTGAGCCTTTAACTGGTGATGTTTTTAAAGCACATTTTGAAGATTGTCATTTTGATGAAAACATATTCCCATCACTAGGGAGAGAAAAGTCGTTGCCAGAAGCACGACAAGAAATCACTTGGAATAATTCGACATTATCTCATTTTGATCCTCGTACAAATCAATGTAAACTAAAAGTTCAGAAGATCATTCATTTGCAGAGTATTGCAAATCAATTGCCGAATGCATTTACTGACAACAAGAAAATAATTAAGTCTCACATTCCAGCTGCTAATACTCCAGCGAAAATAGAAGTCCCTGTTGGACAATCAATTAATACAGCAGCAAATGAGTCTAAGGCACGCCTGAAGCGTAGAAGACGTATTGGTGCAAAGGATAAGATTCCTCGGAAGAGAAAAGCACAAGGAAATGAAATCAACGCTCCCGAAGAGGCCTTACCCACAAAACAGGCAACGAAAATTGATCCATCCAAACTTTCTGTAGAAAATTCTCCTGGAAAGGAATCCCCCGAAGAGGAACCTCTTGAAGAGGAATCTCCTGAAGAGTTACCTCCTGAAGAGGAACAGGTACCTGAAAATAATGAGATCTCAATAAATTATGTAAGTATAGAAGAAATATTGGATAGACACAAAATTGTTGTCGACAACATATTTTCATTTAAAGTTGCATTTAACATTACGAGAAGTAATGATGATATTGAACCATAAACCGTCGAAGAATGTCAGCGTAGAAATGATT
Source organism: Corylus avellana (assembly GCF_965113065.1). NCBI lineage: Eukaryota > Viridiplantae > Streptophyta > Magnoliopsida > Fagales > Betulaceae > Corylus > Corylus avellana. The sequence goes on from NC_142492.1 coordinate 15,734,874, forward strand.
GGCCAATGTGGAAGGAAGCAATTCAAGCAGAATTGAACTCACTAGCAAAACGCGAAGTATTTGGACCTGTAGTTCAAACAGCTGAAGGTGTATCGCCTGTTGGATACAAGTGGGTATTTGTACGAAAACGAAATGAGAAAAATGAAATTGTGAGATACAAAGCAAGACTTGTTGCACAAGGTTTCCTGCAGAAACCTGGTATTGATTATGAAGAAACATATTCCCCTATAGTGGATGCAATTACATTTAGATTTTTGATTAGCTTGGTAGTTACAGAAAGTTTGTATATGCGTTTAATGGATGTGGTTACAACATATTTATATGGATCATATGATAATGATATATACATGAAAATCCCTGAAGGATACAAAATGCATGAAGCATATAATTCGAAATCCCGAAGTATTTATTCTATCAAGCTACAAAGATCTTTATATGGGTTAAAGCAATCCGGACGCATGCGGTACAATCGTCTCAGTGAATATCTATTGAAAGAAGGATTTGAGAATAATCCAATTTGTCCATGCGTTTTCATTAAGAAATCAAAATCTAGATTTGCTATCATTGCAGTTTATGTAGATGATTTAAATCTTATTGGGACTCCAGAAGAGCTCATAAAAACTGCCACGTATTTAAAAAATGAATTTGAGATGAAAGGTCTTGGAAAGACAAAATTTTGCCTTGGCTTACAGATTGAACATTTTCCAAATGGAATTCTTGTTCATCAGTCAACATACACAGAAAAAGTCCTGAAGCACTTTTACATGGAGAAAGCTCATCCTTTGAGCACTCCAATGGTTGTTCGGTCACTTGATGTGAAAAAAGACCCTTTTCGCCCTCGAGAAGATGACGAAGAAATTCTTGGTCCTGAAGTACCATATCTTAGTGCAATTGGTGCTCTGATGTATCTTGCAAATTGCACACGACCTGATATAGCATTTTCAGTTAATTTACTAGCAAGATACAGCTTTGCACCAACTCGAAGGCATTGGAATGGGGTCAAACATGTTCTACGTTATCTTCGTGGAATAGCTGACATGGGATTATTTTATTCAAAATGTTCAAATTCACAATTAGTTGGATATGCAGATGTGGGTTTTCTTTCTGATCCGCATAAAAGTAGATCTCAAACAGGATATCTATTTACATGTGGAAGTATTGCTATTTCATGGAGATCTGTCAAGCAAACACTTGTTGCTACTTCTTCAAATCACTTGGAGCAATTCATGAAGCAAGTCGGGAATGCATATGGCTAAGATCAGTAAGTCAACACATTCGAGAAAAGTGTGGTTTATCCACAATCAAAGATAGCCCGACAATATTATATGAAGATAATGCTGCTTGTATCACACAGATCAGAGGAGGATATATTAAGGGTGATAGAACCAAACACATTTCACCAAAGTTCTTTTATACACATGAGCTCCAGAAGAGTGGTGATATAGATGTTAAACGGATACGATCAAGTGACAATTTGGCAGATTTATTTACCAAAGCATTACCAACTGCAACATTTAAGAAGTTGGTGAATAACATTGGAATGCGTCAACTGAATGATCTTTCATCATAAACAATTGAAACTCTTCATGCTAACGAGGGGGAGTAAAATGATTATGCTGATTGCACTCTTTTTCCTTCGCTAGGGTTTTTCTCACTGGGTTTTCCTTTGCTAGGTTTTAACGAGGCATATTCTTAGTGTATGGTCATCCAAGGGGGAGTGTTATGAATGCATTCATGCATTTGGTGGATGACCATTTAGTTCCATCTCTTAGAATTCTACTCATTCATTCTTTTAGAATTCCTATAACATTCATATAATACATTGATGTACCCTTTTGTTTTATATTCCCCTTTTCATATTCCTTAACCTCCCATTATGATTCCATGCCTATAAAGGGGAGTATTGAGTTGTATGTAAAACATATAATAATAGAGAAGAATCATACATAGTTCCTGAACAACTAGTTTCACATATTGCATTCTCTTTATCTTGTCTTGTCATTTTCTTTAATTTTACAACATTTAAAAAATAATATTCAATTATAAATCAAATAAAGTATTTTGGTATCATAATATTAATAGATAAAGGGTTATCATTGTTCAAATCAAATAAATAAATACAAATCAAAGAAAAAGAACGTCATTGGCAGTGCTATTTATTTATTTATTGATTTATTTTTGTGAGTACTGACCATGTTCTTAATATATGCTAACGAAAGGATCCTTCCTAAGGTTTCTCTCGGAGAATACTTAGAGGTAAGGGGAAGTCTCTTGCCAGTTTGCCGGATGTGGAGGGCTAGGTAGGCAGCGAATGGCGGACGATCAGGAGGATTTGTGTGGTGGAATATCGCTCACTGGTGGCGAGAAGGAAGGTATCACAATCTCTTAAGGAGAAATAGCGGATAGGCGCGAGCGTGGGGAAAGATGTCTAATCGGGAAGATTGGTGGGGAAAGGAAAGTGAACAAAGAAGCTTTCCAAACTGTCTTATCTAGAATCTGGAGAACTGTTGGGAGTGTCGTGTTCAAGGAGGTGCAAGATAATGTATGGATCTTCGAATTCGCTGAAGTGGATGATAAGCGACGGATTATGGAAGGAAGGCCCTAGTCTTTTGATCGACAAATATTGATCCTTAATCATCTTGAGGGCAGTCTATCACCTTCACAAATACAGTTCACACATTCTCCTTTTTGGGTGCAAGTTCATGATATGCCCCTTCTATGTATGACGAAGGGTATATGGGAAAAAATTGGGAAGTCTATGGGTGAGTTGATTGAAGTTGATGTGGCTAGGGATGGATTGGGATGGGAACAATGTTTACGTATCCGGGTGGTGATTGATCTCCGCAAACCTCTCGAACGTTGACATGCCCTGATCTTGAATGGGACCTCTCACTGGGTTGCGTTTAAATATGAGAAACTACCGATGCTATGTTTTGATTGCGGCAGGATCCTCCATGGTGCAAATGGTTGTCCCATTACCCTGACAACTGGAGAAATAAGGTGAAAGGGGTCAAAGACTGGGGCGTCTGGCTTAGAGCAGACTCAAGCAGGTGTCGTAGCAGTGTTGGTAAGCACGTCAGGGAGGAAACGGAGGGATGGTGGAGGTCATCGGAAGATGAAGGGCATCATGGCGGCTAGAAAGGACAAGAGAAAGAGCCCAGTAAAGAAAGTAGCAGAACTTCAGGAAAACCTAACCAGGTGGACCAATTGCGGAAATCTGCTAGTAACGGACATTCAGGCACTTACCATACTGAGGGCTGGGGCGTTTCAACCAAAGCAGCAGCTGTTAATGAAGGCAATTTATTTCCTTATGCAGATGCAGACATTTCAGAATCTAACGAATATGTTCATACTGATAGGGGCGATCCTGGCACGAATGTGGAAGGAATTATGGCTCACGTGCATGGAAAGCCTAAGCAAGGAAAGACTAAGCATGAGAAGGCTCCAGCTACTGGGGAGCACGTCAGCACATTTGAGAATCTCCCAGGCGGGCTTTTTTTCATTAGGCCCAAAATGCATATGGAGACAGATGCTGACAAAACATAGTTTCTCCAAAACTTGTGGAGACAACTTGCATGGATTATGTTATTAGTCCTATGGGTGAGGTAACGGAAGGCTCACGCCCAAATAATATACTTGTTCAGAGCTTGAAGAAATGGAAACAAGAAGCTCGGATTAAGCCTCCTGAGGCTGGTCCTCTTAACTATGAGGACCCACACTATCGAAAACGAAAGGGTAATGTTGGAAAGGGACAACAAGCCTTGGACAATAGACAAGAAAAGAAACAGAAACAAACAGAGGAGTCTATCAGCTCTGAACACCAAATGGCGAAGGCTAGTGCACAGCCTCGCCAGTCCCCATGATTCTCCTTAGCTGGAATTGCCGAGGGCTTGGGAACCCTCGTGCAATTCGGGACCTTTGCCGCTTGGTGAGGGAGAAGAGACCCACCATTTTGTTTCTCATGGAAACAAAATGTAGCAAACACAAGATGGAACGAGTTCGCATAAGGCTGGGCTTTGAAGGCCTTTTTGTTGTTGACCCAATCGGATGGAGCGGTGGTTTAGCATTACTATGGAAGGTGAAACATGAGATTGATGTACACAATTATACTCGTAGGCATATTAACGTGGTGGTTATGGAAATAGGCAGCACCCTTCATTGGAGGCTTACGGGATTTTATGGGCACCCAAATTGGACAAAACGGCATGAATCATGGATCCTCCTCAAACACCTCAAATGCTTTGACCCGGAACCTTGGCTTTGCATCGGTGATTTTAACGAGGTGCTTGATCAATCCGAAAAATATGGAGGAGCTTTGAGAAGAGAGGGGCAGATGCTACAATTCCGTAATGCTCTTATGGAGTGTGGCTTGAGTGATATCAATTTTAAGGGCTCACGGTTCACGTGGAAGAACTGCCATCAGGATGGAAGCTTCATCAAGGCAAGGTTGGATCCTGCTGTTGCAAATGCAGCTTGGTGCAACATGCATCAGGCGGCCAAAGTCCAAGTTCTTGCAGCTGTTTCCTCGGATCACAAGCCGCTTGTGTTAAATTCTGCTGGCTTAGCACCTGCACGTGCTCATTTTTAAAAAAGCTTTAAAGTTGAGGCCAGCTGGATGCATGATGAAGATTACAATAAGATCGTGGAAGAGGCTTCGTTAGATGAAGACAATAATGACCCAGGGGCAGTCTCGGTGTTATAGAAGCTAGCGAAGTGCCAAACCTAGCTCACCAATGCTTAAAAAGAGAACCAAGCTCCTTGAGGAGCTTTAGAGGCACAAAGGGGCTGAAAATTTGGAGGATATTCTGAGGTTGCAAGGGGAGATTGACTCTATTTTAGAGCGAGAAGACATAAAATGGAAGCAAAGGGCTAAGCAGAATTGGTACCAAAATGGAGACCGCAATACACCTTTCTTCCACACTTGGGCAGATCACAGACGGCGGATTAATCAAATTCGCCAGATTAAGGATTAGGCGGGTAGGGAGTTGAAGCATATTGAAGGAATTAGCAATGCGTTTATAGGTTTTTATCAAAACCTTTTTACGGCTGGGTCCACCTCTGGAGTGGAAATTTGCTTGGTAGATATGGGGAGGCGGGTCACAGAGGCTATGAATGTTGATTTGTTGAAGCCATTTGTGGCTGAAGAAATTGTAGTGGCTCTTGGGCAAATGCATCCTCTTAAGTCCCCTGGTCCGGATGATTTCTCCGCTTGTTTCTATCAGCGGTCTTGGGACACGGTGAAAAATGAGGTATGTCAACCTGTTCTTGATTTTTTAAATCATTGCATTTTTTATCCTACTATCATGCTACCTATATTGCTTTAATCCCAAAAGTTAAAACTCCCTCCTCCCTGACTAACTTTCGCCTTATTAGCCTCTACAATGTGCTCTATAAATTAAGTGCCAAGGTTTTAGCAAATAGGCTTAAGAAGGTGCTACCCCACATAATCTCCCTTAATCAAAGTGCCATTGTCCTTGGGCGGCTCATCGTTGATAACATTCTGGTGGCCTTTGAGACTATGCACACCATGGACAAAAAAATGAAAGGTAGAGAGGGGTACATGGCCATGAAGCTGGATATGAGCAAGGCTTTTGATAGAGTTGAATGAGATTTTTTGGAGGCCGTTATGCAGAAGTTGGGGTTTGATGCCAGGTGGATTCACTTGCTCATGACATGTGTCCGTACAGTGACTTATTCCATTCTTATTAACGGGCAGCCTTATGGTAATATTACTCCCTCTCGAGGTATTCGCCAAGGGAGCTGCTTTCTCCTTATTTTTTCATCCTGTGCGCGGAGGGACTCAGTTCCCTTCTACATAAGGCTAAAACTGATGGGAGGATCTCGGGGCTCCCCATTGTTCGAGGGGGAATGAGGTTGAATCACCTTTTCTTTGCGGACAATAGCCTCCTCTTTTGCAAAGCTAATATTCCTGAATGGCTCAATATCCAAGGTATCCTAGCAATTTATGAACATGCTTGGGGTCAAAAGATCAATAAAGAGAAGACTTCCATATTCTTTAGCAGAAATACAAAGGCAGAAACAAAACAGCACGTTCTCTCGGTGGCTGAGGTGTCCTCGACTACCCACTTTGAGAAATATCTTGGCTTGCTTGTTTTGATTGGAAAATCGAAGGTTGCAGCTTTTTCGGGGTTACAAGGCAAAATTTGGGGTCAACTGAATGGCTGGAAAGAAAAATTCTTATCTCAAGCAGGAAAAGAGGTGTTTTTGAAGGCAGTCATCCAATCCATACCCACCTATACTGATAAGAGCCAAATGTTTCACATTCAAGCCCCTTAATTTACATGTTAATTCCTTAGCATTGTTATTTGTTAGATTTTGTTTTGTTTTTGTGTTTCAGGTCTTATTTGACAAACCATTAAAAAATTGGGTTTAAAAGATCAAAAAGCTAGGCATTCTGGATCTAGGATCGAGCGCAGTTACTCTTGAGCTCGAGCGCACCTGCGCTCCAGCGTATGTAGCCAAGGATCGAGCACATTCCTGCGCTCGTGCGCATAACAGTTTGGTGCGCTCGAGCGCACAAAACTTCGGATCGACGCACTCGGGCGTATATTGCATGGCAGCAATCCTTTTCCAGCGTGGATTTGGTTTTCAGTCTCTCAATTGGACTGGGAGACTGACCTCCGATTTTCTGAGGGTTTCTAGGGTTTTTAGGGTTTTCCTAATCCCTATAAATAGGGCTCTAAACATTGTAAACAGACACATCGCTTTCTAGAGTTAAAATTTTAGTAAATTGTCTGTGGAGCTTAGAAGGTCATGAGCGGCTAAACCCAATTGTGGGGTATTGATGTAACCCTTTCCAAGCACAATGGTTTGATTGTATTTAATTTCTAGTTTTTCAATTTATGCATATTGATTGTATAACCCTGAGGATTGCTACAATTGATTTTTGTTCTTCATATTAAATGCAATTGTTCTTTAATTCCAATTCAATATTAGTAAAATTCTTATCTTGTCTTAGAAATTATTTTACTATTATTGATCTCAAATCATTCTTATTTTCTGTGATTATAAGCATGATGGTTATACAATGGTTCTTAATTGGCATGCAATCAATAGGGTTAGATAGACCATACCTAGGAAAGACGGATCGTACTACACCCTAGTTTAGTGTAATTTAGGTAGATGATCCGTGCCAACCGAAGATGGGTTGTGCTATTCCGTTGATTGTATGAAATTATTTTCGTATGTTTTCTTGTTTAAATTATAACATGCATAGAATGAATTGCTAGAATTAAATATGATTAACCATTGATGTGCGGATCGTGGTGAAATCAATACCCTACTCTCTCTCTCTCTCATATATTTACTCTTTTTATTTTTATGCACTTTGAAATTACACAACAAATCATTCTTTTTTAAATTAAGTTAACTTTAATCTTTTAAATTTTGATAATTAAACCCCTGCAGTCCTTGAGGTTCGACACCCTCAATGTAGCCCTATCCTACGGGATTCGTCCTATTGCGAGTGGTTATTTTCATTGTTGATATTTTTAGTCACAAAAATTACCATATCAATTTTTGGCGCTGTTGCCAGGGACTGCTCAACGGTTTCATTATCTAAATTTAAGGATTGATTTTAGCCTAATAATTTATTTTTCTGTTTTAAGTAGCTAATTTTAATTATGTTGTGTGTTTGGTTTTTATTTTTTATTTTTTAGAATTTGCAAACAGGTCCGTAGCTGCCTTCTCTGCGACTGCGATCGAGCGCACGGACATAATTCAGTGTTGTGCAAATATCTACCTAAATTAATAGGTAAATAATTGTACGTTTTACCTGCAAGTGCACAAGGTCAACATAGTAGTATATGGAGCAAGTATAGGATCATTCCCACGAGGATTGCTAAATTTCCGTTTAAAAATAAATTCCTTAAGTAGAATAGAGATTGATTAAGTTGATAATAATAAAAAGGTAGGGCTTTGATATCCACTGCCAATTATATTTAGCTAATATATCAATATGCCAATGTTTTGATCATATTATAAATATCTAATGTTTGTAAACCTAAGGGCATTGGTGTCTACTCCTTAAGCTATTGATTTCTCTAAGCAACGAATTAGGCATGGGTGTCTACTATAATTATTTTCTTTCTTAAAGGATTTAGCATGGGTGTCTACTAAGTTGTTCTTTGAGAAAGCATAAAAACTGTGAAAATCAACAAACACATGAGGCCTAGGGCATGGGTGTCTACTCCCGGTTCCCCATGTTGATTAACCCAAGAACCCGGTGTGGATTACTTTCGTTACTTATGTTAAACCCAGGACTCAGTCATCCAAATTGATCTAACTAACTAGTCCATACCACATGCACACGTTGATCAGGCACACACATTTGAGGAATTCATGAAACTAGGTATTAATCAAGTTAGATATCATAACATGTTCATCACAAAGGGGCCAATATTGAAATATTAAATAAACATAACTAGGGCTTCAATCTAACCCTACTAATAAATTAGCTACATATAAAATTAATGTTAAACATCTTAATAAAAGAAAAGAAAAGAATAAGCCCGAGACTTGAACTTCAAGAGCTCCTTTTCTTCTCCTTCCAAGTGTACCAATTCTAGAGGCTTAAGGGTTTATTTATAGGCTTTAGAAGTCCTAGACAAAGTAGTAAACTTAGAGAATTCGTACGGTTTTGAGACCTATTACAAATTGGAATTGGAAAACCCTAATATGGAAATATTGTCAATCCAGCCGTCACTTGATAAGTCTTCTGTGCACGGGTGCGCTCGATCGCAGTCCGTGTGCGCTCGATCGCATGTCTGCAATCGTTCCTTCTTTTGGCATGCGCTCAATCGCTCCTGGCCTATTTGCTACTATGTCCTCTCGGGTATTGCGCTCGATCGCAGGTACCCTACGATTGATCGCAGTACCAGGGAGCTCCAATTGTCTTCATTTCCTCTTTTGAGCTCAAATTACCTAGTTACACTTCTTTTTCTTCCAAAAGCCTATAAAAGTATGAAAAACACAAAAATGAATTAAAATCGCCTAATTAAGTAAAACCAAAGGAATAAAATACGCAAGTTAAGGGCTGAAAATATGAATATTTTAGCACTTATCATTCAGCAGGAATCAAGCCAGCAACGCTCGAGCCTTCCCCTCCTGCGCTCGCACCCATCTGCAACAGTACGCTCGAGCGCACCCTGCCGTGCAATCGAGCGCACTTGCGACAACCTTCATCCAAAATCCCAGCGCATCTAAGGGCCGTTTGTGAGCTTTACTTTTCTACTTTTGCTTAGTTTTTCTTTATTTTCGGTTTGGTTTATGCTCGGTCGCCATTCTTTGTCTTTTCCATTAATTTCTTGCGACCTTGAAATTGAATGCACTCTTAGACAAATTAGATCCCAAAGGACCCTTAATTTGCTAGAAGAGCGTTCTACTGAGACCATGGGAGACGGTAACCATGTAGCTTTGCAAGATCATTATCTTCCTACCACTTACACTACTACCACATGTCTCTGGCTACCGGAAATTACGACAACCCATTATGAAATTAAGCCCAGCACTATACGAAGTTTACCTTCTTTCCTAGGGCTTAGCACTGAAAATCCTTATGACATCCTCAGTGATTTCGAAGCAATTTGTGATACCACTAAAATGAATGGATTCACTGAGGATGCCCTAAGGATGCGTCTTTTTCCTTTCTCCCTCAAGGAAAAAGCCAAACATTGGTTCCAGTCCTTAACACCCAACTCTATCACTTATTGGGCTCAATTGCAACAAGAATTTCTTAAGAAGTATTACCCCATAGTAATGACCAATGACACTAGGAGAGCTATCACTACCTTCTTCCAATATGAGGGAGAAGATTTCCATGAGACTTGGGATAGGCTGCAGAGCTTGCTTCGATCATGTCCACACCACGCTGTCTCGAAATGGCAGCTAGTGCAGTGTTTTTATGATGGCCTGACCGAGTCCAATAGAAAAAATGGTGGATGCATCATGTGGGGGATCTTTCATGTTAAAAAGCGAAGATGAAGCATGGGCTATGTTTGAAAATTTGAGTAACAATTCTCTTCAATAGGTTTCCACGAGACGAAGGGCATTAGCACCTAAAGCACTCAAGACAGAGAGTTTGTATGAGGCAGGCCATTCCCCAAACATGGCTAACCAAGTAGTTGAGGCTATCACCTAGAAGCTAGACCAGTGGATGATTGCTGGTTTTGCTCCTAATGCTGCTCACACGCACACACTACCTGAACCATGTTCATTTTGTTCCAATCCTATGCATCAGGTTAATAACTGCCCTGTTACTGGAAATTATACTGATATTGCTAATGAGCAGGTTAATGCAGCTTTCTCCAGACCGGGTAATGATCCGTACTCCAATTCCTACAACCCCGGGTGGAGAAATCATCCAAATTTCTCATGGAAGAATCCAAATTTGGTCAACTCAGCCCGAGAACCACACAATCTTGCTCAATCCAACAGGCAGCCCTATCAACCTCATTCCACTTACCGGCCTCCACAGCAGTAATACCAGGCCACATATTCTAATTTTGAGGATCGGGTGCTCAAAATGATGAGTGAGCTGGTGGGCGAGATAAAGCAGACAGTCAAATCTCAGGAGGAAATAGTAAACTCACACTCTCAATCCATTGCCAAGCTAGAAGCTTAAGTCGGACAACTTGCCAACACCCTCAACAGAAGGGACGGAGGAAAGCTTCCGAGTCAGCCGGTGGTAAATCCTAAGGGGTACTATATGGTAGATGAGGGCACTTCATACCATCAGCAAGTTGAAGCCATCACCACCTTGAGAGCAGAAGAATAGTTGACAATCATATGGAGGAAAAGAAGGATGAGCACACGGAGGTTGCACAGAATCTGCAGAATGATAAATGCAAGCAAGTAAGCAATGAGGCTTCGTCATCAGTAGCTCCCACTCCAGAGATTCTATATGAGCCACGGGCCCCCTTCCTAGAATGTCTTAAAGCACCGTCCCACTTTGGGAAACAAGGAGAGAAAATATAAGGATGGATGGAGATGTTCAAACAGGTAAAAATCAATCTCCCTCTTCTTGATGCCATCGCACAAGTGTCTGCCTATGCCAAGTTCCTTAAAGACTTGTGTACTCAAAAGAGGAAGACCAGAAATAACATCCCCAAGAAAGTCCTTCTGACTGAGCAAGTGAGTTCCCTGATTAATCACAACACTCCTCCAAAGTTCAAGGACCCCGGGGCCCTTACAATTTCATGCATCATCAGAAAAAGGAAAATTGATAAGGCACTCTTAGATATAGGAGCTGGTGTGAATTTACTTCCATATTCAGTATATCAGTAGCTCGGCCTAGTGGAGCTGAAGCCCACTATAGTGATTCTACAACTAGCTGATTATTCGATTAAGAAGCCTAGAGGGATTGTAGAAGATGTGATCATCCAGGTGGATAAATGTTTCTTCCCATTCAACTTTATAGTGCTTGACACCGATCCTGTACCCAATCCTGAGAAGCTGGTTCCTGTCATCCTTAGGGGTCCTTTCTTAGCCACAGCGAATGGTTGTATCAATTGTCAAACTGGAGTCATGGAGATCTCATTTGGCAATATGAAGGTTCGGTTGAATATCTTTACTGCATTTCAGCATGCTCCCGATCAGAATGAGTGTTTCTTTTTGGACAGCATTGAAGAATATGTAGAAGATTCACTACCTAGTCTCTTGACAAAGGATCCAGTGGAAGCCTGCCTGAATTACTTCGACTTTGAAGAATTCAACACCGACCAGTACATCAAAGTGGTCCATGATTTGCTAGAAACAACCTGAATTACTTCGACTTTGAAGAATTCAACACCGACCAGTGCATCAAAGAGGTCCATGATTTGCTAGAACTAGCGCAAGTGCAGATTTCCATCCATGGAGAGTAGTAAAGGAGCCCCTACCTGTGACATCGAGGACTCCTCTTGTTCCTTCTCTACTGTCTCCACCAAAGCTTGAGTTGAAGCCCCTGCCAACAAAGCTCAAGTATGCATTTCTTGGATCTAACAACACTCTGCCGGTTATCATTGCTTCCGGCCTACAAAAGGAACAAGAAGACAGTCTGCTCGCAGTGTTAAAGAAGTACAAAGAGGCGATTGGATGGACCGTAGCAGATTTGAAAGGCATCGACCCCTCTATCTGTATGCACCGGATCCATTTGGAAGAAGATGCTTAACCCTCCCGTGAGGCACAACGCCGGTTGAATCCCAACATGAAAGAGGTAGTGATGAAAGAGGTAGTCAAGTTACTTGATGCAGGCATCATCTACCCTATCTCAGATAGCAAATGGGTGAGCCCCACTCAAGTGGTTCCAAAGAAATCTAGCATCACTGTCGTTGAGAATTCTGCTGGAGAGTTGGTTCCACAGTGCACGACCACAAGATGGCGTGTTTGCATCGACTATCGAAAGCTCAATTCCCATACCCGGAAGGATCTCTTCCCGCTCCCATTCATTGATCAAATTTTGGAGTGTCTTGTTGGCCAGAGCTACTCTTGCTTCCTAGATGGCTATTCCGAGTATAATCAGGTTGTAGTTGATCCCCAAGACCAAGAGAAGATGACGTTCACATGTCCATTCGGCACCTTTGCTTACCGACGCATGCCCTTCGGCTTATGCAATGCACTTGCCACATTCGAGAGATGTATGATCTCTATCTTCTCTGACATGGTGGAGAAATTTTTGGAGGTATTTATGGATGACTTTTCTGTTTTTGGATCTTCTTTTGATAAATGTCTCTATAATCTTTCACTTGTGCTTCAACGTTGCAAAGAAACTAACCTGATTCTAAGTTGGGAGAAGAGCCACTTCATAGTGCAGGAAGGTATAGTTTTGGGCCATATAGTGTCCAAAAGAGGTATTGAGGTGGACCGGGCTAAAGTTAAGCTAATTGAAAATCTACCACCGCCCATTTCAGTGAAGCAGATCCGTTCTTTCCTAGGGCATGCCAGCTTCTATCGGCATTTTATCAAGGACTTCAGTAAAATTGCAAGGCCCTTAGGTAACTTGCTTGCTAAGGACGCCCCTTTTCACTTTGATGAAGCATGTCACGAGGTGTTCCAGAAGCTCCTGTCTCTGTTATCTTCTGACCCCATCATGCAACCTCCTAACTGCTCTTTGCCCTTTGAAATCATATGTGATGCGTCTGACTATGTTGTGGGTGCAATTTTGGGACAACCGGTAGCAAGCTTCCTCATGTCATTTACTATGCTAGCAAGACTCTAATGGATGCTCAAGTCAATTACACAACCACTGAGAAAGAATTGCTAGCTGTGGTCTTTGCTCTGGATAAATTTCGCTCATATCTTCTGGGATCAAAAGGTTATCATTTTTTTTGATCATGCTACTCTACGACATTTGCTGGCCAAGAAGGAAACAAAGCCACGATTGATCTGCTGGATATTACTTATGCAAGAATTTGATATTGAGATTCGGGACAAGAAGGGTACTGAGAATGTTGTTGCCGACCATCTATCACGAATTTTATTTGAGACACCCCAGCCGGTTCCTGTTCATGACTCTTTCCCAGATGAGCAACTATTTAAAATCACTCCAAGAAATCTGCCATTTAAAATCACTCCAAGAAATCTGCCATGGTATGCCGATATTGTCAATTATCTAACTACAGGATGGATTCCTTCTCATTGGTCTAAGCAAGATAAGGATCGCTTCTTCAATCAAGTTCAATTCTATTTTTGGGACGATCCAAAGTTGTTCAAGTATTGTGCTGATTAGATCATCCGCCGCTGTGTCCCTGAGAGTGAATTTTCCAGCATTCTCACTTTTTGTCATTCTCTAGCTTGTGGAGGACATTTCAGTGCCAAGAAGACAACAGCCAAAGTTCTACAATGCGGATTCACATGGCCCACCTTGTTCAAAGATGCCTATGAATTTTGCCGAGCTTGTGAGAGATGTCAACGCCTAAGAGCTATGTCTCGGAGGGACATGATGCCATTGAACCCCATCCTTCTTGTTGAGATTTTTGATGTCTGGGGTATCAACTTCATGGGACCCTTCCCACCGTCTTATCGACATGAGTACATTTTGGTAGGAGTAGATTATGTCTCTAAGTGGGTAGAAGCCATTGCCACAAAGACCAATGATCACAAGGTTGTAGTGAAGTTCCTCCAAGCCAACATTTTCAGCAGATTTGGTACTCCTCGGGCTATCATCAGTGATGGAGGTAGACACTTTTGCAACCAGTTTTTCAAAGCCTTGCTTCTCAAGTACTCCGTCACACATAAGATAGCCACTCCGCACCATCCTCAAACAAGTGGCCAAGTGGAAGTTTCTAACCGGAAAATTAAGCATATTCTGGAGAAGACAGTTAGGCCAGACCGAAAGGATTGGTCCTTGCGCCTCAATGATGCACTATGGGCCTACCGCACAGCTTACAAAACCCACATTGGAATGTCGCCCTATAGGCTGGTATATGGCAAGGCATGTCACCTCCCTGTGGAATTAGAACACAAGGCTCTGTGGGCGATTAAGCAGTTCAATTTCGACATGCAAGTAGCCGGGCCCCACCGGAAACTTCAGTTGACAGAGTTGGGGGAGCTGCGGCGAGATGCATATGATAGTGCTCACCTTTACAAGGAGCAGACTAAGGCTTTTCATGACAAACATATCTTGCCCAAGACATTTATGCCGGACCAGGAAGTATGACTCTTCAATTCCAAACTCCAGCTTTTCCATGGGAAGCTCCTCTCCCGATGGGACGGCCCCTTCATAGTCACCTCGGTGTCGCCCCATGGCATCGTCGATTTTTAGGACCCAAAGGATGGCTCCTGTTCAAGGTCAACGGTCAAAGGTTGAAGCCCTGAATCTAGAACTTCGAGCCAGGTACAGACTTGGAATCCGTCAATTTGGCGAATCCCGTCTATTTCTTTTGATTGAGGCACTGGTACTCTGGGCTCGAGCGCACCCACTGTGCGCTCTATCCCAGAACACGGGCCTGCGCTCGAGCCCACCCTGAGTGGGATCGAGCGCAGCGGCTCCACACTGACACACACTTGCACGAATGCCCTCGAGCGCACCTTCAGAAGCGTTCGAGCGTGCCCCCGCCCATCCATTCAACCCTCTGTGCAAGTGCCATCGAGCGCAAGCTAGTGCCACTTGAGCGCACTCGTTCAGAGGGCTCACGTGACCTTTTTAGATCACGCCCCCTTTCTTTCCCCCATTTCCCCCCCAAGCGCCGCATACCCAAGCATCCGAATACCCCTGCACCCCATCACCGCCGCACTGCCATCACCCACCACTGCATCTCCACCACCACCAATCACCACCCCATCCCCGTCCACTCTTCTCTCCCCCATCCCACCTTCCTCAAACTCCCTACCATGCCCAATTTTTCCCATTTTTTTTGTGGAAATAGCAGTCCGTGGGTGCTCCTCCACACACGGCTTGCTCTGTGTTGTGTATTTTTCCTTTTGCAGGAGGTTAGGCAGCTGAGTATGGTGGTTCTCTACCACTTCCCTTTTGAGTTGCCCACCAGGTGTTCGACAAAAAGCCTCAATGAAGCAACATCATGCTTCAGGCAGCCGCTTCCACCTCCCGGTCTTCCCCCGCTCAGGATACCACCCCTAAAGCTCCATCCCAACCGTTACCACGCCGTGGGAAGCAGTGGAAGCTTATTTTGGAAACGTCGTTTGCCATTGACACCGTCTTCCAAAGCCTCCAAGCAACAAGTGGGCGGTCAAAGAATGCAAACGCCGCGGCCTCACAGCACTGTTCTAGCCAGTCAGGACCGTTGCTTACGAAGGCCTGGTCCGAGAATTTTATGCCCATCTCACATTTGATTATACTCGGCCGGGCATCCTCTCTTCATCGGTGGCGGGCATGGACGTTGAACTGACCATCGACGACATTGCTGCTGCTTTGCAATGTTCTCATGCTTGCCCGTCTGATATTTTGGCTCGGGATGGCTCCCGTCAGTACTCAGACCTACCATCCAATCTTACACAGAAATTCCACAGAAAGTTGTGGCGGCGCGTGGGGTCTCCTGGTGGGGCGTGCTTTCTACAGGCCAGTAGATCGGCAGCCTCCGATCTGGATTTTGGCGGTATTTTTCTGAAAAACGGTTGACTAGGCGGCACGTGGCGGCCGGTGGTGGCGCGTGAGGCGCGTGAACAGTGACACAGACACTTACGACGGCGCATGAGAGCGCGTTGAACTTCAGAACGACGATCTAAAAACTCCACAGGATAGATCAGACCTTTTTGTGCCTGTTGGTATAATAATTATACCAAAACAAGATCGAAAAAGCCTTTGAATTGCGTGAAGAACGTACTGACTTCCTACTTCTCTAGACAAGGCCAAAACTTGGCTCTGATACCATGTTTAAATAAACTAGAGAATATAGGGATGAAACTAAATACTATATTTCTATGTGTTTTGAACTGTATACAAACAGCCCTATTTATAGTTGAATAAGGCCACATAAACTAGGAAATACAATCACGAAATTAATGTACAATATTGCAGAATAATATCAAAATATATATACAGGGAAAATATATCAAATCAGCAATTATGGTGAATATCAAAATATATTCTGAATATATTATATATTCTGAATATATTCTAACATAAGGCAATTAAGTTAATTACCCGGTCGACTAGCAATTGATGATCTCGCTCTCACAACACCGGGACACTCGGTGTCATGTGGAGTACACATGCTTACGTTTCTCGTTCCTTAGCTCGCCAACAAAGTTTCCATCAATTTACATACCATGACATAGACAAATGTTAACGCGGCAATCTGTTTGTTTTGTTTGGAAATCTTTTGGTCTTGTTCATTTATACGCTCAAGTGGTGCAAGGACTTGTGTAGCTGAGGCCAATGATCTAGTTGCATGTGTGCTGCCTTTGACTGGTAGATGCCTAGGTCCCATTCCTCGTATACGGCCAGTGTATTTTGCCTTCCCCATGACCTTGGCATAAGCGTCATCAGGTGCCCAATTTACTTATCACATTCAAGAAATTAATTTTTTCCACATTGGACATCGTGTGGCAAGCTGCGGGTAAATATATTTTCCCATTGTTGCCGGTGAATGGATGAAGTTTTTCTCTCAACCCCATTTTTTGTAGATCCTTACGGGCTTCATGGTTGCCCTTTGTCTTCCTTGTAATGTCAAGCAGTGTGCTAAGTATATTGCCCATGACATTTTTTTTGCTGTGTGCATCACATGAAGGTTGTGTCATAACAAATTATCTTTCCAATATGGCAAACTGAAGAAAATACTTTCTTCTTCCACCCAACATCAACATTTGTACCAACTATATCATGCATGGTCTTTTGTCTCTCTATATGCGTCATGGTCCCCACATTCAAATAATACGTTTAATTGCTTCAGGATGCCCTTGCCATTTGGCACAACAGGCGGACCATCCAGTTCTTGTGTACCCTCAAAAGCTCTTTTATTCATTCTCCACCTATGATCTATAGGCAATAATCGCCTATGCCCCATATAACAACATTTCTTCCCGTGTGTTAACCATTTAGACCATGTTGAACCCATACAAATTGGACATTCTTTTTTTCCCTTTGTACTATATCCTGACAAATCTGTATAGGCCGAGATGTCATTTATTGTCCACATCAATCCCGATCGCAACACAAAGGACTTCTTCATCGATACATCAAATGTGCTTACCCCCCTACATTCCATCATTCCTATAGTTTTGATATCAGGTGTTGTAAGTAGACATCTATTGCAATTCTAGGTGAACTTAGATCTAGAATAATCAAGGATAAAATGAAATTCAGTTGTTTTATGCATAACCAAGGAGGCAAGTTGTACAGAATCACCATGACAGACCAAGTGTTGTGGGTTGTGCTCATGTTACTGAATGGATTAAATCCATCTAACGTTAGCCCAAGCCTTATATTGCGTGGATCCGATGCAAATTCTAGGTGTTTCTCATTGAATGCCTTCTATGTTTTACCGTCCGCCGGATGCCTCAACGCTCTTGTCCATAGCGTGACTACATTATAAAAGGTCTATAAGTTATAATGAATAAAACTTAGGTTTGTTTAGACTGCTGTTGAAGTACTATTATAATCTTCACGTAGTTAAAGCTCCATAAACAAACAAATTCTAGAAATAATTGACTTAAAAAGATCAAAAAAATTATATCAATTTGATGCTTTGTTTTCAATATTTCTAAATCTCAACAAGTTTTGAATCTCAATAAATCATCACTGACACTACCCTTCTTCATCCCCGTATTCCTCTAATGAAACAACATTTGTATATATAAACTGAAAACAGTCTCAGTATGACAAGCTATCTATAATTGCCTTAACAATCATCCAAGTAAAAACCCTAGAAAAGGATATTTTAAACTGAGTGATCGAGTAACACATGATATTTCTTAACAAAAGAAAAATGCATTTAAGGAAATAATTCAAGAAACTTTTCAGGTAAGTGGGTATATCGAAGAGAAAAGAAACAGTAATTGCATGATCATAGGTGTATTCCCCAGATTATACACCCAAAATACCATATAAAGAAGTTCAAAGAAAAGTTATTAAAGACACCAAGGGACACACATAAAGTTCATTATTAGTACTTAAGATAACACAGCCAGATCACAGAACCATCAAAATACAAAAGCTTCTTCAACAAGTCAACTAGCATCTGTCTCCACCACCCACATTATAGGAAATAGAAGAAAGTACCTTTTCAATTAAATTTCCAGAAATCTAAATTCCTCACCCTTGAAATGCCATTGATTTTATTCCCAACCAAAGGCACCAAAATAAACATATATCTGCATATTTATATCAAAATTTTATGAAGGGACATCAAGCTAATAAAATTCACCAAAACCTAAACCTGTACTCATGTTTGATTCTTCAAACCCAACCTCGCCCCAAAATTAGCTTAAACCCCAACCTTCACCCTTAAATGAGGCCGAGCAGGTAAATTAATTAACACAACCCACTGTCATTCCTAATTAAAGATATTCATCATTTTTTGATTATTTAGTATTGGCAGCTACTGGTTTGCAAGCATTCAATTCACATTGATAAATGAAGCATCCAAACCGCACACTACAAGAAAGAATCGGTATCAATGTAATTAATAAGTTCATTAAAATAAAAATAGAAATATCAAGAATGAGCAGGAAAATGTTTCTTTCTTTTCATTGAGGATAAGAATTGAATCCTTAATCCAAGCAAGCACAAAGCAAAACAGAATATGTGCATGAGGCTCTTTGAAGCATCAAGCAAACTCTTCACAATTATTACTGTAGAATAAAATCTCACATGAAACTAAATCTCAGGAATTTCAAATCCCTTATACTCCTAAAAATCATAATCGAAGTTCAAAATCCCAAATCGACAACTAAGAGAGACAGAGACAAAGAGAAAGAGAGAGAGAGAGAGAGAGAGAGAGAGAGAGAGTCACTAGTGCAGGCGGAATAATCGTTGGCCGGGAAGAGAGAGAGCTCTATCTGGGCGCCGGAAAGAGAGGATATAGGTCGGGGAGATGGAGAGGGGGGGATGGCCGGCCGGTTTTGACTAGGGGAGATGGTGCGTGGGGGCTGGCGGGGCACTAGGTGCCAGAGAGAGAGAGAGAGAGATAGGGAATCGGAGATGGAGAGGGGCGGATTGGCAAGGTAGAGGGAAAATATTGATGGGGATCGACAAAGTACTAAGGGCACTAGGCGCCAGAAATAAGTTCACGCCCCCACCCCTAGGGGTGTAAACGAGCCGAGCTTGAGCGAGCTTCCCTTGTTCAAGCTTGGCTCGTTTAAATTTTACTCGAGCTCGAGCTCGAGTTGAGCTTAAGGGCGAGCCAAAAAAATCGAGCTCGAGCTAATAATAAGTCGAGCCGAGCCAGCTCGCGAGCTGGCTCTTATATTTAATGTTTTTGTTTTTTTAAAAAAAATTTAACTTCAAGTACTCTTAAACGGCTTAAGAAGTTAGTTTGCATATGAGTATTTGCTTAGCCTGGCTAGTCGAGTATGGAGCATGAGTCAATGCAGCAAGGCATTTGGTTTCAAAGAGAGAGGATATGCATCATTTTATAGATAAGTAAACTTAGAGATTGATGTTTTCTTAACAATGTGGAACAAGTTAACAAGTTGCACTCAGACTGCATTGGGACAACGCCCCCTACAAAAAAATATTTTTTTAACGTCTCTCTCTCAATCCCCCTCACTAGTCACAACGGATCTTCCACTTGAACTCTTATTTCCCACTCTCTTACTCTCACTCACCAGACATGTAGTGATAGTATTTGGGTCTGTTTGATTCATCAATAGTTTATGCCTTTCGCAATCTCCCTCAATAGTTTCTGCTTGATTCTTCTTCATTTCGTTTGGATCTGCTCTAATTGAATCGAGGTTTTTTTAATGATTGCTCTCTCTCTTTCATCACGAATGGTCTAGAATTTTTCATTCTATTTATAATTAATTATCTATTACTTAGTTTATATATATATATATATATATATATATATATATATATATACACACACACACTCGAGTTTATACGAGCTGTTCACGAGCTTAGCCGAGTCGAGCCGAGCTTGCTTCGTTTAATATTCGAGCCAAGATTTGTGTTCATGAAGTGCTTCATTTAATATTCGAGTCGAGCACGAGCCGAGCTTATGCGAGCCGAGCCCGAGCTTGCTCGCGAGACGCTTCGCTCACTTAACAGCCCTGGGCCACCCCCCCAAACAAAAATTTCGGAGCGCCCACTCCTAGTCCCTTTAATTAAGGGTGCTTACCAGTCAAGGATGCCTGGCTGGCAGACGTCCCTAATTAAGGACACCTGTCCAGAAGACGCTCCTAATTAACTAAATGGGGTGTGCCCTATTGGAACACCGCTTTTAAGGTGGCATTTTTCTGCGCGACCGTTGCTAATTTTATTCTGGGTCGTTTACACATTAAAATGTCCCTATATAGAGACATTTTATTAAAGCACTCATATTCCAAGCGTTAGTAAGCTTTATTTTTTTTGTAGTGCGTTTAAATTGTGACGCTTGCCAAACAACACTAAACATGAAGTCTTTTTTGCTTACACAACACCTCAGCAATGGTGTCGCTATTGTTCAAACATCACCTTAGGAACAATGACATTTGAACAGTGAAACGCCACTTTTCTTAAGGTGACTTTTTACTATTCAACTGACACTAAAATTTTTATACCATTTTTTTTTTTTTAATATTTCGGGAATAGGAAAAAATGTTTTTTTTAATACTTTAAAAAAATTATTTAAAAAAAAAAAAATTGAGGGATGGCTACAAATTGGAACCACACCCTTGAGGGGAGGGTCGCCAGTGAGCCACCCCCTCCCCCAAGGGTGGTTGTCGATTGGTAGCTACCCCCCCCCTTTTTTTTTTTTTTTTTTTTTTTTTTTTCTAAAAAAGAATAATAATTTCAAGGAGAGGGAGAGACATTTCGAGCTAGAAAGAGAGACATATCCTATTTATAATAGCCAATTTCGAGGGCCAAATTTTCAAAAATGATTTAGTGTCGTTTGAATAGTGTCACTGTTTAAAGCCACATCTTTTGGGACGTGAATAGTGTCGTTTGAACAAAGTTACTGTTCAAAACCACAACTTCTGGCGCGTGAATAGTGTCATTTGAATAATATTACTGTTCAAACCACACATTTTAACTCGTGAATAGTATCGTTTAGTGATGTTTTTCGCAAAAAATCCTATCTCAAAACGTCATTAACCCCTCTTTTTTTTTGTAGTGAGCTAAAGTAGAACCATAATCAATTTTTCACGAACACAAGGAAACTTAATGCCTATTTAGCTCTTGAGTTCGCTAAATAAATATCACTTTATACGGAAGAGAAACAAAAGTTTCGGTTATAAGAAAAGAACAAAAAAAAAAAAAAAAAAAAAAAAAAAAAATTGGGTGAGGTGAGGAATCGGTGAAGGCGTTACAAAACCCTAACCCTAGGCGCATGGGGAGAATATTTTCTTCCCATGGCCGTGTGACACAAGGGCAAGGGAGGTAATTTTCCTCCCTTTGCCATTCATCTAGTGAAACTAGGTTTAGTAAGAGTGTGGCACTTGTATTCCAATGCGGCTCCTTTCCTACCTCTTCAAGTAAAATTCCAAATCTATAAATAGATGATTCATAGAAAGGCAAAATCACAATTAGAATTCTACAAGTTCAAAGAGCCTATCATTAAGTTGTTATTGGATTGTCATGGATTGGTGATTCTTATTGAAAGCCTTGCTTTGACACCATTTGATGCGAACCTCTAGTAACAAAATATGAGAAATGATAAATGGAGCGTTTAAGGAAGCTATGACCTCTAATGACTACTTCAAAGGAGCTTTGACCTCCAATAACACATAAAACTGTATTTTGAAATAATAATCAACTCCAAATTTTGCTATCGATAGTTCCCTCTAAATAGAGAAACAATCGACTAATAATTACATAAAAGACCAATTAGGTCTTAACTTCTAGGACTAAGACTCCGACTCTAATAAGAAAAGAATCTTGTAATTATGATCACATCACAAATCTTGTATCATTGAATTTTTTTTTTTTTCTTTTAAGAAAAAAAACAATAATTTATTCAAAAACTATTGGATATTGTCACATCAACGTTATAATAAGATACTGGATTTCTAATATTGCACCACGGGCAGTGACTGGCAACATGCATGCCACATACGCCGGTGCAAATTTTTTTTTTTTTTTTTAATAAAAAAAAAAAAAAAAAAATTTTTTGCACGCGGTGCCGCGTGCTGTTTTGATTTACCCTTGCACCATATATCATTACGGGCTACATGGACTCCAAGCGGGATGCTTCTTTCATTCCTTCTGTTTTTCATGAAATGACAGGATGCTTCTTTTGTACCACAAAACCCTTATCTTTACCATATTAGAATCTTTACAAAATCCTTCCCATATTAGAGTTTCTCTCTAGTAACTGCCAAACATCTAATCAGAGAGAAGGAAACAGATCTTTTACATAAAAAAAAAAAAAAAAAAAAAAAAAAAAAAAAAAAAAAAAATCCAACTTTCAAGAAGACTTGTCATTCTAATTTCTAATCAATTCTTACTTCTCTGTATTTCTTTGATCATCAACAAAATCCGTACATGTCGAACACTATTTCTGCCATGCGGTCGTGGTGGTGGTGGGTTGTAGAGGACCAGAAACACGACGGTTCCAGAGCAACTCTGACTGCGTTAGTCCCTATATTTGCAGTTTTCTGGTTCCTACGGGTAATCATGAAATCGACAAAAGTTGTCCCTCCCCTGCCACCAGGCCCCCGTGGTTTGCCACTAGTCGGCTACCTCCCCTTTCTAGGCACAGAGCTCCATAGGAAATTTGAGGAACTGGCAATTTCCTATGGCCCCATCTACAAGCTTTGGCTTGGGCAAAAATTGTGCGTAGTGGTTAGCTCACCATCGCTGGTGAAAGAGGTGGTTCGTGACAAGGACAGAGTGTTTGCCAACCGCGACACGCCCATAGCCGCCCTGGCTGGCTCATATGGGGGAGGTGATATTGCATTTGCACCATATGGGGATGATTGGAAGAAGTTGCGCAAGATATTTGTACGGGAGATGCTAAGTGGTGCAAATCTTGATGGCTCTCAAACTCTACTCGGAGAAGAGGTAAGGAAATCTATTAGAAATGTGTATGAGAAAAGAGGCAGCCCCATCGATCTTGGGGAATTGGCATTTTTGACTATCTTCAATTCCACGATTAACATGTTGTGGGGTCGAACACTGCGAGGGGAGGAAGGGGCTGCTGTTGGGGCTGAGTTTAAGAGTGTGTTGGCGGAGCAAATGGTGCTGTTTGGGAAACCAAATGTTTCTGACTTTTTCCCTGTGCTTGCGAGGTTTGATTTGCAAGGGATTGAGAGGCAAGCAAATAGGATTTTCTTGTGGATTGAAAGCATTCTTGATTCTGTCATTGAAAAACGGATGAATATGGCTAAGGAAGAGAAAGAAGGGGTTGAAGAAATGAAGGACTTTTTGCAAATTCTCTTGGAGATAAGGGATCATCAAGTTGACGCTGCAAAATTAATAAGCATGAACCAACTCAAGGCCTTGCTTCTGGTATGTCCAACTTTCAACTTTGTGCTCCATCAAATGAGGAGTCCTACACAACTTTAACTAAATCCAGCTTTATAGTTTATAGTACAATTTGGCTATTCTTTTTTATTTAATTTTATTATTGTTGTTGTTTTTGTTGTTATATGATCTTGGTGTCCCTCATGATCATAAAAAACTAACTTTGTTTTAGTCATTCATCTCTTTTTCACTTAAATATATTTTATCGCCTATTAAAAAGTTTTAAGCTTTTTGAATGAGGGTTAACGTTTGTTACTTGCGGGTTCAACTGATGAGTTCCTTTACCATGTTTAATAGGACGTAGTGGTGGCTGGATCGGACACCACAACAACCATGGTGGAATGGGTGATGGCGGAGCTGCTGCAACATCCGGCGGCAATGAGAAAAGTGAATGAAGAATTAACAGAAATTGTGGGGGTGGATAGCTTAGTAGAAGACACCCATTTGCCCAAATTACACTATCTAGATGCTGTCATCAAAGAGGCTCTTCGTTTGCACCCAGCCCTCCCTTTCCTAGTACCCCGTTGTCCAGGCCAATCTAGCACCATTGGAGGGTACTGGGTACCCAAAGGAACTAGGGTATTCCTAAATGTTTGGGGTATACATAGGGACCCAAAGATTTGGAAAAATCCCTTGGAATTTCAACCGGAAAGGTTCCTGAGTGATCAAAGCAAACTGGATTACTCGGGAAACAATTTTAATTATTTTCCATTTGGATCCGGGAGAAGAATATGCGCAGGGATTCCACTAGCAGAAAGGTCTCTATTGTACGTGCTAGCTTCGTTTTTGCACTCGTATGAGTGGAAGTTGCCACAGGGCACCGAGCTGAATCTTGCAGACAAATTCGGTATTGTTACTAAGAAAGCAAATCCAACGCTTGCAATTCCGACACCAAGGTTGTCTAAATCTGAGCTCTACACACAATAATATTTTAAGATGTTTTATTTGTGATGGGCGCTCCTGATGTTTTCGTTTGTATCCTCTAAGCATTATCTGTGTGTTTTAGTGGGTTTCCTACTGGAAAGATGTTGTATTCTTCTGTATGGAATGAAAAATATTATTCATCCAAAAAAAAACAACAAAAAAATCTTTTAAAAATCCTACTTCAGTGGCCCTATTTCAGCCCCTTATTTTTTGTTTTCAGTCTTTTAATTTTACGTTTACAGGAAGAAAAAACAAACAAACAAAGATCCCTCAATGTCGAATCCATCCCACCACATGTGGTGATTTACACTAACGTTAAACGGTTTTGAGGATGGAATAGAATATTTGGGTTTGGGACCGAGAGACTCTATTAACATTTTTTGTTTTTTAATAGAAAAATGTTACACTTTTCAAATTTTTGCACTGTTTGATAGGACAAAAATACTTTTTACTATAACTAACTGGATATTCTCATGTTCAAATAAAATGGAGAAGATCTTAAGCCTTATTTATAGGGGCGTTGGTGTGCATTCATCGCTTTCCATAAAAAATGGTTGACAAATATGGCGTTTTTCTTTTGGGCGTGTGCTTCATGCAAGGTTGTGAGGGCTAGTTGTTCTATGGGCTTGATGGGCTGAGTCCCATACTTCCTTTCCAATAGTCACCCATTCCTTTGGATTACTTGTATGTGCTTGTATATTGCAATGAAAATTAAGTGTTGGGCATGTGAATTTGGTGGGCTACGGGACCGGCCTTTGGTTCTGGTGGGTTGAGCCCTGTACTTTAATTCTAATTATAAATCAAAATATTTAAAAAATAATATTCATTTATAAATCAAAAAAGTATTTTGGTATCATAATATTAATAGATCAAGGATTATCATTGTTCAAATCAAATAAATAAATACAAATCAAAGAAAAGAACGTCATTTGCAATGTTAGTTATTTATTTATTTATTTATTGTGAGTATTGGCCATGTTATTAATATATGCTAACGAAAGGGTCCTTCCTAAGGTTTCTCTCGGAGAAAAATTAGAGGTAAGGGGAAGTCTCCTACCGGTTTGCCGGATGTGGTGGGCTAGGTAGGCAGCGAATGGCAAACAATCTGGAGGATTTGTGTGGTCGAATATCACTCACTGGTGGCGAGAAGGAAGGTACCACAATCTCTGAAGGAGAAATAGCGGATAGGCACGAGCGTGGGGAAAGATGTCTAATCGAGAAGATTGGTGGGGAGAGGAAAGTGAACAAAGAAGCTTTCCAAACTGTCTTATCTAGAATCTAAAGAACTGCCGTGTTCAAGGAGGTGCAAGATAATGTATGGATCTTCGAATTCGCTGAAGTGGATGATAAGCGACGGATTATGGAAGGAAGGCCCTGGTCGTTTGATCGATAAATATTGATCCTTAATCATCTTGAGGGCAGTCTATCACCTTCATAGATACAGTTCACACATTCTCCTTTTTGGGTGCAAGTTCATGATATGCCCCTTCTATATATGACGAAGGGTATAGGGGAAAAAATTGGGAAGTCTATGGGTGAGTTGATTGAAGTTGATGTGGTTGGGGATGGATTGGGATGGGGACGATGTTTACATATTCGAGTGGTGATTGATCTCAGCAAACCTCTCCAACGTGGACGTGCTCTGATCTTGAATGGGACCTCTCATTGGGTCACGTTTAAATATGAGAAACTACTGATGCTATGTTTTGATTGCAGCAGGATCCTCCATGGTGCAAATGGTTGCCCATTACGCCTGACAACCAGAGAAATAAGGTGAAAGGGGTCAAAGACTGGGGCGTCTGGCTTAGAGCAGACTCAGGCAGGCGTCATAGCAGAGTTGGTAAGCACGTCGGGAAGGAAACGGAGAGATGGTGGAGGTCATCGGAAGACGAAGGGCATCATGGCGGCTGGAAGGGACAAGAGAAAGAACCCAGTAAAGAAAGTAGTGGAACTTCAGGAAAACCTAACCAGGTGGACCAATTGCGGAAATCTGCTAGTAACGGACATTCGGGCACTTACCATACTGAGGGCTTGGGCGTTTCAACCAAAGTAACAGCTGTTAATGAAGGCAATTTATTTCCTTATGTAGATGCAGACATTTCAAAATCTAACGAATATGTTCATACTGATAGGGGCGATCCTGGCACGAATGTGGAAGGAATTATGGCTCACGTGCATGGAAAGCCTAAGCAAGGAAAGACTAAGCACGAGAAGGCTCCAGCTACTGGGGAGCACGTCAGCACATTCGAGAATCTCCCAGGCGGGCCTTTTTCCATTGGGCCCAAAATGTATATGGAGACAGACGCTGACGAAAACAGAGTTTCTCCAAAGCTTGTGGAGACAACTTGCATGGATTATGTTATTAGTCCTATGGGTCAGGTAACGAAAGGCTCACGCCCAAATAATATACATGTTCGGAGCTTGAAGAAATGGAAACGAGACGCTCGGAATAAGCCTCCTAAGGTTGGTCCTCTTAACCGTGAGGACCCACACTCTCGGAAACGAAAGGGTAATGTTGGAAAGGGACACCAAGCCTCGGAGAGTAGACAGGAAAAGAAACAGAAACAAACAGAGGAGTCTTTCAGCTCTGAACACCAAATGGCGAAGGTTGGTGCACAACCTCGCCAGTCCCCATGATTCTCCTTAGCTGGAATTGGCTAGGGCTTGGGAACCCTCGTGCAATTCGGGACCTTTGCCGCTTGGTGAAGGAGAAGTGACCCACCATTTTGTTTCTCATGGAAACAAAATGTAGCAAACACAAGATGGAACGAGTTCGCATAACGCTGGGCTTTGAAGGCCTTTTTGTTGTTGACCCAATCGGACGGAGAGGTGGTTTAGCATTACTATGGAAGGTGAAAGATGAGATTGACGTACACAATTATTCTCGTAGGCATATTAACGTGGTGGTTAAGGAAACAGGCAGCACCTTTCATTGGAGGCTTACGGGATTTTATGGGCACCCAAATTGGACAAAACGACATGAATCATGGACCCTCCTCAAACACCTCAACTGCTTTGACCCGGAAACTTGGCTTTGCATCGGTGATTTTAACAAGGTGGTTGATCAATTCGAAAAATATGGAGGAGCTTTGAGAAAAGAGGGGCAGATGCTACAATTCCGTAATGCTCTTATGGAGTGTGGCTTGAGTGATATATATTTTAAGGGCTCACGGTTCACGTGGACGAACTGCCATCACGATGGAAGCTTCATCAAGGCAAGGTTGGATTGTGCTGTTGCAAATGCAGCTTGGTGCAACATGCATCAGGCGGCCGAAGTCCGAGTTCTTCTAGCTGTTTCCTCGGATCACAAGCCGCTTGTGCTAAATTCTATTGGCTTAGCACTTGCACGTGTTCGTTTTAAAAAAAGCTTTAAAGTTGAGGCCAGCTGGATGCATGATGAAGATTACAATAAGATCGTGGAAGAGGCTTGGTTAGATGAAGACAATAATGACCCAAGGGCAGTCTCGGTGTTACAGAAGCTAGCAAAGTGCCAAACCTAGCTCACCAATTGGAGTTCCAGCAAATTCCGGGGTGCTGAAAAGGAGCTTAAAAAGAAAACCAAGCTCCTTGAGGAGCTTCAGAGGCACAAAGGGGCTGAAAATTGGGAGGATATTCTGAGGTTGCATGGGGAGATTGACTTTATTTTAGAGCGAGAAGACATAAAATGGAAGCAAAGAGCTAAGCAGAATTGGTACCAAAATGGAGACCGCAATACGCCTTTCTTCCACCCCTGGGCAGATCACAGACGGCGGATTAATCAAATTCGCCAGATTATGGATGAGGCGGGCAGGGAGTTGAAGCATATTAAAGGAATTAGCAATGCTTTTATAGGTTTTTATCAAAACCTTTTTACTGCTGGGTCCACCTCTGGAGTGGAAATTTGCATGGCAGATATGGGGAGGCAAATCACAGAGGCTATGAATGTTGATTTGTTGAAGCCATTTGTGTCTGAAGAAATTGTAGTGGCTCTTGGGCAAATGCATCCTTTTAAGTTCCCTGGTCCGGATGGTTTCTCCGCTTGTTTCTATCAGCGGTCTTGTGACACGGTCAAAAATGAGGTATGTCAATATGTTCTTGATTTTTTAAATCATGGCATTTTTTATCCTAGTATCAATGCTACCTATATTGCTTTAATCCCAAAAGTTAAAACTCCCTCCTCCCTGACTGACTTTCGCCCTATTAGCCTCTGTAATGTGCTCTATAAATTAAGTGCCAAGGTTTTAGCAAACAGGCTTAAGAAGGTGCTGGCCCACATAATCTCCCTTAATCAAAGTGCCTTTGTCCCTGGGCGGCTCATCACTAATAACATTCTGGTGGCCTTTGAGGCTATGCACACCATGGACAAAAAAATGAAAGGTAGAGAGGGGTACATGGCCATGAAGCTGGATATGAGCAAGGCTTTTGATAGAGTTGAATGGGATTTTTTGGAGGCCGTTGTGCAGAAGTTGGGGTTTGATGCCAGGTGGATTCACTTGCTCATGACATGTGTCCGTACAGTGACTTATTCCATTCTTATTAACTGGCAGCCTTATGGTAATATTACTCCCTCTCGAGGTATTCGCCAAGGGAGCCGCTTTCTCCTTATTTTTTCATCCTGTGCGCGGAGGGACTCAGTTCCCTTCTACATAAGGCTAAAACTGATGGGAGGATCTAGGGGCTCCCCATTGTTCGAGGGGGAATGAGGTTGAATCACCTTTTCTTTGCGGACAATAGCCTCCTCTTTTGCAAAGCTAATATTCCTGAATGGCTCAATATCCAAGGTATCCTAGCAATTTATGAACATGCTTGGGGTCAAAAGATCAATAAAGAGAAGACTTCCATATTCTTTAGCAGAAATACAAAGGCAGAAACAAAACAGCACGTTCTCTCGGTGGCTGGGGTGTCCTCGACTACCCACTTTGAGAAATATCTTGGCTTGCCTATTTTGATTGAAAAATCGAAGGTTGCAGCTTTTTCGGGGTTACAAGGCAAAATTTGGGGTCGACTGAATGGCTGGAAAGAAAACTTCTTATCTCAAGCAGGAAAAGAGGTGTTTTTGAAGGCAATCATCCAATCCATACCCACCTATACGATGAGTGTATTTCAACTGCCTAAAGGGGTGTGCGAAGAAATTAATTCTATGATGTCAAATTTCTAGTGGGGGAAGAAAGATAAAGAAGCAAGAATTGCGTGGATGAGTTGGGAAAGATTGGGTAGGGCCAAAGAGAATGGAGGAATGGGCTATTGTGATTTGGAAAGCTTTAATCAGGCTCTACTTGTTAAGCAGGGATGGAGATTATTAAAATTTCCTGACTCTTTGGTGGCAAGGGTTTTCAGCAAAAATATTATCCACATGACTCTTTTCTCAACTCCACGTTGGGTCACACCCCCTCCTATGCGTGGCGTAGCATTTGGAATGCTAAGAAATTGCTCAACAAAGGTTTGATATGGAGAGTGGGAGATGGGAGGACTATCAACATTTGGGGGGACCGCTGGATACCATCCCCTTCAACTTATGCCATCCACACCCGTAACTGACTCTTAGATGAAAACTCAAAAGTCAGCGCCTTAATAGACAAAGACACAAACTGGTGGAAGTCTTCACTGATCAAAGAACTCTTTAGTGCAAAAGAAGCTGCCCTCATCGGTAATATTCTAGTTTGTTCGTCAGGGCAGCAGGACACACTAGTATAGCTGGGGACTAAGAGTGGGATATTCACAGTTCAAAGTGCTTATCATATGGCTAGAGCTAGCATGGAGGAAGGTAGCGGCAGCAGCTCAAACCCAGTTGAAAGCAAAAGTCTTTGGAAGGAGGTCTGGAAAATGAAGGTGCCTGCTATTGTAAGAGTCTTTCTTTGGAAGGCCTATAGCAACATCCTTCCAACAAAACTCAATCTTAGGAGGAAAGGTGTCATGGAGGATTCTCTATGTCCTATTTGCAGGTTGGAAGAGGAATCAGTGGAGCACATTCTATGGAACTGTGAATCCACGCGAGACACGTGGGCTGCTTGCAACAGGAAAATCCAAAAAATATCCTACTATTGGGATGCCGTTTATTAGCATTTTTTCTTCTTTGGTTGGGCGACTGGAAGAGGAGGAATTACAGTTGGTGGCTTCTATGGCTAGATGCTTATGGTTGCAAAGAAACAGTGCTGTGTTTGGAGGAACCTTCACCTCGCCAGCCCAGGTTATCAAAACTGCATCATCTCAGCTTGAAAATTTCCAAAAAGCAGAGAGAGGAAGAAGAATGGAGAGCCCAAAGCGGCCCTGTTTGGTAAGGGGTTGGAGTTGGCCTAAATACTGTTCATCACCATTTCCCAAAAAAATTAACGTCAAAACATTTTAATTTTTTCACTTTTTATATCACATCATTCACTTTTTATTATTATTCAAATAAAAAAATCACTACAAAACAAAACTTTTTCACTTTTTCACTTTTTTATACAAAATATTCTTACTTTTTTTTTCACATCAATCTACATCAACTACAGTGTCTAGGCCAACCCATTTACCAAACACCACCAGCGTGCAGATCAACCAGCCAAGAAGTGGGAAAAGCCTCCCCTAGGTGTAGTAAAGCTTAACTGGGACGCTGCCATTGATACTGGGAAGTAAAAAATGGGAATTGGAATTATAGCACGCGACCATACTGGTAATGTCGTTTTATGTGCGTCGACACCTCTTGTTACTGACCCAGCCGTTGCAGAAGCCATAGCTGCATGGAAAGCCACGGATGTCTGCATGAGCATGGGTTTCTCTAAGGTGTAAGTACAGGATCATTCCCACGAGGATTGCTGAATTTATGTTTAAAAATAGATTCCTTAAGCAAAAGCAAAAAAAAAATTGATTGTTGATGTGATGATAACAAAGGGTAGGGCTTTAATATCCATCACTAATTATATTAAACTAGTATTTCAATATGCCAATGCTTTGATCAAGTTATGCATATTTAATGTTTGCCAACCTAAGGGCATGAGTGTATACTCCTTAAGCTATTGATTTCCCTAAGCAACGAGTTAGACATGGGTGTATACTCTAACTCTTTTCTTTCCTAAAGAATTTAGCATGGTATATACTAAGCTGTTCTTTAGAAAAGCATATGTTCTATGAAAATCGACAAACACACAGGGCCTAGGGCATGGGTGTATACTCCTAGTTCCCTATGTTGATTAACCCAAAAATCGCAATGTGGATTCTTTTGTTACTTAAGTTAAACCCAAGACCCGGTCATCCAAATTGATCTAACTAACAAGTCCATACCACATACACATGTTGATCAGGCATACACATATGAGGAATTTATGCAAGCAGGTATTAATCAAGTTAAATAGCACAACATGATCATCACAAGGCGCCAATATTGAAATATTAATTTAACATAACTAGGGCTTCAATCTAACCCTACTGAGTAAATTAGCTCCACATAGAGTTGATGTTAAACATCTTCATAAAAGAAAAGAAAAGAAAGGAAAGAATAAACCTGAGACTTGACTTGAGAGCTCCTATTCTTCTCCCTTCTCCAAGCCCTCCTATTCTAAAGGCTTAAAAGTCTATTTATAGGCTTTAGAAGTCCTTGAAAAAGTAGTAAACCCTAGGGATTTCGTAGGGTTTCAGTCCTATTACAATTTGGAGTTTGAAAAACCCTAATATGGAAATAGGGACATTATAGCCGCCACTTGGAATGCCTCCTGCGCACGGGTGCGCTCGATCGCAGGTCTGCGATCGATCCTTCTTTTGCCCTGCACTCGATCGCTCCTGGCGTGGCTCGTGCAGCATCTTCTCTGGTATTGCGCTCGATCGCAGGTACCCTGCGATTGATCGCAGTACCAGGGAGCTCCAATTTTTCCATCTTCTCTTTTTGAGCCTAAATCACCCAGTTTTACTTCACTTTCTTCCAAAAGCTTGTGAAAACATCAAAAACACAAAAGGGAATTAAAATGGCCTAATTAACTACAACCAAAGGATTAAAACATGTAAGATAAGGGCTGAAAATATGAATACTTTAGCGCTTATCAGACCCCCAAACTTACATATTGCTAGTCCCTTAGCAATACAAAACTAAAAACTAAAAGGAAACTGAAAACAAAAAGGTAAATCCATCTTTCGTGGGATGTACGATTGTATTTAGCATATGCAACAAGCCTTTTAAACTACTAGGAATTCCCTAGTGGACGAGTGAAGTCTCGTGAGGGTTTTCCAGAAATGTTACCCACACAAACATC
Organism: Corylus avellana; assembly: GCF_965113065.1. Classification (NCBI taxonomy): domain Eukaryota; kingdom Viridiplantae; phylum Streptophyta; class Magnoliopsida; order Fagales; family Betulaceae; genus Corylus; species Corylus avellana. The sequence goes on from NC_142492.1 coordinate 15,768,060, forward strand.
ATGCACAGTTCATGTCATCCAAAAATTAAAGCATTACTTCAAGATCATGATTTTTATTCATTAGCAAGCTTAAAAAGATGAACTCCATCTTCACAATGAATTGGAATCTCAAAGTGCAATTACTTACAAAGGACAGGCTAAAATATCACAAGTTTGAAAATAGTGTAAAGTGAAGTAGCACAAAATTATGAGGCTTCCAAATCTTTCCAATATGTAAATGTCTCCAAATCTCAAAATTCACTGAAATTCTTATTAGAATGACACAAGGCATTTTTTTTTTTTTTTTTTTCACTTTTTTGGTCAGGTTGTGCAATGTTGGTTCTCTTAAGCTTTCTAATTGACCCTTGTAGCAAGTGTTAAGTCAATGGCTCCCAAACCAGGTGGTTTTAGGGCATTAGGTGTAGAGACACCCTTAAGGACCTACTAACTCGAGTCAAAAAGGCTACAAAACCAACTAACCATGACAATGATCAAATCCAAATTTTTCACCTTTTCACATGAACACTCAATGCTTTGAGACAAGAGGTCCAGTTACTCAGTAAAAAACCATCAATGATCATTTATTTCACTTTCTTTTTTTTTAATTATTATTATTATTATTTTTTTCATATATGCCATAGTGTCATCTAATAACTCATCCAATTCATCTATGATGCAGAAACATACATATCAGATCTCATGTCATACCTCACAGATTATGTGCTAATGTGCTTGTGTGATTAGATCAAACATGTGATTTTTCAACTGTCCTAAACAAGTAACCAACCTAACAAATTCACTCATCAGATCATGTGTTCCAAATTTTAAGCTCATTGATGAATTCAAGCCACAATTCTTTCTAGATCAACCTAAAATTTTAGGACAAACATGAACATGCATAATTTTTTTTTTTTTTTTAACACAAACAATACTCAAAACAGACAATTAACATAAACTTAGGACAAAGTGTGTGTGAACATGTGTGCCCATACCTCCAAACTTAAATGACACATTGTCCCTGATAAGCGCTAAAATATTCATATTTTCAGCCTTTATCTTACATGTTTTAATCCTTTAGTTTTGGTTAATTAGGTCATTTTACTTCATTTTTGTGTTTTTGATGTTTTTATAGGCTTTTGAAAGAAAGTGAAGTAAAACTGGGTGATTTAGGCTCAAAAAGAGAATCTGGGAAAATTGGAGCTCCCTGGTATTGCGCTCGATCGTAATACCAAAGGAGATGCTGCACGAGCCAGGCCAGGAGCGATCGAGCGCAAGCAAAAGAGGCATCGATAGCAGATGTGCGATCGAGCGCACACGAGCTGCGATCGTGCGCAGGAGGCATTCTAAGTGGCGGCTACAATGTCCCTATTTCCATATTAGGGTTTTTCAAACTCCAAATTGTAATAGGACTGAAACCCTGCGAAAACCCTAGGGTTTACTACCTTTCCAAGGACTTCTAAAGCCTATAAATAGATTCCTAAGCCTTTAGAATTGGGAGGCTAGGAGAAGGGAGAAGAATAGGAGCTCTCTAGTTAAATCTCGGGTTTATTCTTTCTTTTCTTTTCTTTTATTTTATGGAGATGTTTAATATCAACTCTATGTGTAGCTAACTTATTTAGTAGGGCTAGATTGAAGCCCTAATTATGTTAAATTAATATTTCAATATTGGCGCCTTGTGATGATCATGTTGTGCTATTTAACTTGATTAATGCCTGCTTGCATGAATTCCTCATATGTGTATGCCTGATCAACATGGGTATGTGGTGTGGACTTGTTAGTTAGATCAATTTGGATGGCCGAGTCTTGGGTTTAACTTAAGTAACAAAAGAATCCACACCGCGATTCTTGGGTTAATCAACATAGGGAACTAGGAGTATGTGTTCATGCCCTAGGCCTTGTGTGTTTGTCAATTTCCATAGAACATATGCTTTTCTAAAGAACAACTAGTATAGATATGCTAAATCCTTTAGGAAAGAAAAGAATTAGAGCATGGACCAAGTGACTAATTCGTTGCTTAGGGAAGTCAATAGCTTAAGGAGTTAGAGTTTAACCCTTAGGTTGGCAAACATTAAATATGCATAACTTGATCAAAGCATTGGCATTTTGTTATATTAATTGAGCATAATTAGTGGTGGATATCAAAGCCCTACCCTTTATTATCATCTCATCAATAATCAATCTTAGTTTACTTTTGCTTAAGGAATTTATTTTTAAATATAAATTTAACAATTCTCGTGGGAATGATCCTGTACTTGCACTATATACTACTCTGTTGACCTTGTGCACTTGCAGGTAAAACGTACAATTATTTACCTATTAATTTAGGTATATTTTTGCACAATAGTCCCCAATGTGTCTAAATTAAGGAAAGAGTGTACCCGGAAGATGGTCGACCATGTCTTGGAAAGCATGACTCATAGTACACCCCCAAACTTGAATTGAAGCACACTTGTCCCTACAAAACACACAAACAGGTAAAAAGAAACAACACTAAAACGAAGTAAAAATGAACAGAAAAGGAATAATAAAAATAACTACGAGATGCTGCCAAGTGCGCTCGATCGCACATGTTGTGCGTTCGATCGCACTAACAGAGTGCGGCAGCCTCACAGATGGAGACCTGGGCTTGATCACATGTGTGGTGCGATCGATCGCAATAATAGAATTGAAAAACATGACAAAAGACTTGAAACACTAACACACCAAAGTAAAATAAAACACAAAGGAAAACAAAAATAAAATAAACATCATAGTAAAAAGGATATGCTATGGGGTGCCTCCCATGAGCGCTAAGTTTAACATCTTCAGCCAGACTTTGGTCCTCTCTCAGTGTTGCCTAGAAGTAGATGCTCCATTTTGGATGGAGTGGAGTGCCAAATCTTCATCTCTTGGTACCAATTTTACTTCAAGATATGGCTTGACTCTCTGTCCGTTGACCTTGAATGATTGGTCGGTTTGGGGGTCGTGAATTTCCAAGGCTCCATGAGGGAATACTTGTGTAACAATGCAGGGCCCAGACCATCTTGATTTAAGCTTTCCAGGGAAGAGTTTCAATCTTGAATTATAGATCAAAACCTTTTGTCCTACTTGAAACTCCTTCCTAATCAGTTGTTTGTCATGGTATGCTTTGGTTCTGTCCTTGTAGAGTTTGGCATTCTCATATGCATCAAGCCTTAATTCCTCCAGTTCATTTAGTTGGAGCTTCCTTGTGTCACCAGCTTGCTTCATATCGAAGTTAAACTTCTTGATGGCCCAATATGCTTTGTGTTCCAATTCCACTAGTAGATGGCATGCTTTCCCAAAAACCAATCGATATGGAGACATGCCGATAGGTGTCTTGTAAGCAGTCCTGTAAGCCCATAGTGCATCGTTCAAGCGTAGTGACCAATCCTTCCTATTGGGGTTTACTGTCCTTTCGAGGATGCCTTTGATTTCTCTGTTGCTGATCTCCACTTGGCCATTGGTTTGAGGATGATATGGAGTGCCAACCTTATGAGTGATGCCATATTTCTTCATCACAGAAGTAAAAGCATAGTTGTTAAAGTGGCTTCCCCCATCACTAATGATTGCCCTGGGTGTTCCAAATCTAGCAAAAATGTTTTCCTACAAAAACTTCACAACCACTTTGTGATCATTAGTCCTTGAGGGGATAGCCTCGACCCATTTAGACACATAATCTACACCCACAAGAATATATGAATAGCCAAATGAATGAGGAAATGGTCCCACGAAATCAATTCCCCACACATCGAAGAGTTCTACAACCTGAATATTTTGCAATGGCATTTGATTTCTGAAGGAGATGTTACCTGTCCTTTGACATTTATCACAAGAGCTGCAAAACAAGAAAGCGTCTTTAAACATATTGGGCCAATAAAAACCAGATTGTAATACCTTAAGCGTTGTTCTTTTTGCCCCAAAGTGTCCACCACAAGCAAACTGGTGACAGTGCTGCAAAATACTCAAGTGCTCATCTTCTAGGACATATCTTCTAATGATTTGATCAGGGCAGAATTTGAATAAATAGGGGTCGTCCCAATGGTATTGTCTAGATGTAGATATTAATCTCTTCCTTTCTTGGCTAGACATATTTGGAGGAAAGACCTTGGCAGTGATGTAATTCATTATATCTGCATACTATGGGAGTTGGATATCAACTGCAAGCAACAGCTCATCTAGAAAATTTTCATTTAGTGGGAGCTCATCTCCTTCCTCCTCATGGAGTAATCTGGATAAATGATCTGCCACCACATTCTCACTGCCCCTCTTGTCTCTAATCTCAAGGTCAAATTCTTGTAGTAGTAATACCCATCTGATCAGTCTTGGTTTGGCATCTTTCTTGGTAAACAAATATCTCAATGCAGCATGATCAGTGAATACAATAACCTTAAAACCAATTAGGTATGGCCTGAACTTCTCCAAAGCAAATATGACAACTAATAATTCTTTCTCAGTAGTAGAATAATTCAGCTGGGCATCATTTAATGTTCTAGAGGCATAATAAATGGCATGAGGTACCTTATTGATCCTTTGACCCAAAACGGCTCCCATGGCAAAGTCACTAGCATCACACATGAGCTCAAAGGGTAAGCTCCAATTAGGTGCTCGCATAATTGGTGCAGAAGTGAGCTGCATTTTTAGTGTGTTGAAGGCCGTCATGCATTCTTTGGTCCAGTCAAACTTGGCTTCCTTCCCAAGCAATGCATAGAGGGGTTTAGAGATCTTGGAGAAATCCTTGATAAACCTTCTATAGAACCCGGCATGTCCAAGAAAACTCCTTACCTCCTTGACTGTCAGAGGTGGGGGAAGTTTGGAGATGATTTCTATCTTGGCCTTATCCACTTCTATGCCCTTGCTTGAAATAGCATGACCCAATACAATGCCTTGTTGAACTATGAAGTGGCATTTTTCCCAATTGAGCACTAGGTTGCATTCTTCACACCGCTTGAGAACGTTTTTCAAATGGTGTAGACATTCATCAAAACTAGACCCAAAAACACTAAAGTCATCCATAAAGACCTCAATGGTTTTCGCTACCATGTTTGAAAAAAATACTCATCATGCATCTCTGGAATGTAGTTGGGGCATTGCATAAACCAAATGGCATCCTTCTGTAGGCGAATGTGCCAAAAGGACATGTGAAGGTGGTCTTCTCCTAATCCTCTGGTGCTATTGCAATCTGATTATAACCACTATATCCATCCAAAAAACAGTAGTGGCTATGGCTAGCTAATCTCTCTAGCATTTGGTCAATGAACGGTAATGGAAAGTGGTCTTTTCTTGTTACCTTGTTTAGTCTTCTGTAATCGATGCATACCCTCCACCCAGTGGTTACTCTTGTGGGTATCAGTTCATCATCTTCATTCTTCACCACTATGATCCCACTTTTTTTTTGGCACTACTTGAACTGGGCTGACCCATTTGCTGTCTAAGATGGGATAGATGATGCCCACATCTAGTAGTTTTAATACCTCTGCCTTGACTACCTCCTTCATGTGTGGGTTGAGTCTTCTTTGTGCATCCCTGGTTGGCTTTACTTCGTCTTCAAGGAAGATTTGATGCATGCACTTAGCTGGACTTATTCCTTTGATGTCAGCAATGGTCCATCCCAAGGCAGTTTTATGTTCTCTCAGAATTCTCAACAACTTTTCTTCTTCCCCACAACTCAGATTTGCAGCAATGATGACTGGTAGTGTCTTGTTTTCTCCCAAGTATGCATATTTTAAGTGCTCCGGTAATTGTTTCAAATCCAGCCTGGGTGCGTATACAACAGAGGGAACAAGAGAGGTGTTAGTGGGCTCAAGAATTTCAAAGGGATGAGTATACTTACTTGAGTATTTAGGAGAGGCCTCAAGGTGATGCACTGTTTCCATAACATCACTAGTGATCTCTTCCAGTTCTGACTCAATATCCTGCCTTGTGAGACTCTGGGTGAGGGTGGTCTCCAATGGATCTTTATGATGGTCCTGCAAAACTGTCTCACTAACATTTTGGATCACACAAACATCAAAACATTCTAAATCTTCTTGAGGTACTTTCAATGCATCGAATATTTTGAATTCGATTGTCTCACCATTTACCTTCATACTCACAATACCCTTTTTCACCCCTATTGTAGTATCGGCAGTTCTTATAAAGGGTCTTCCTAAGATAATAGGTAACGGTGATGGCATAGGGGATTCTTCCACCTCTAATACAAGAAAATCAACAGGTGAAATAAATGTTCCTACCTTTACCAACACATCCTCCAGTATACCTCTTGGTCGTTTGATGCTTCTGTCTTCCAATTGCAAGGTGATAGAGGTTGGTTGAAGCTCCCCCAATCCCAGCTTTTCATATACAGTGTAAGGCAGCAAATTCACCTCTACTCCTAGATCCAGTAGCGCCTTTTCAAAGGAATGGTCTCATATCCTGCAGGGAATGGTAAAGCTACCTGGATCTGTTAGCTTTGGTGGCAATTTCCTTAACAAGACTACACTTACCTCTTCTGTTAAGGCCACTATCTCATACTCCTTAAACTTCCTTTTGTTGGTGCAACAATCCTTTAAAAATTTGGCATATGAAGGAATTTGTTTAATTGCATCTAATAAAGAAATGTAGATTTCTACTTTCCTAAAAGTTTCAAAGATATCCCTGAGTTGCTCTTCTTTCTTTGGTTTGACTAGCCTTTGAGGAAAGGGTGGTGCATTTACCTTCTCCATTTTGTTTACCTTGGAAGTTGATGGTCCTTCTGGATTTTCTTGAGGTGGCTCTTCAGTTCCAATGACCTTGCCATTTATGAGAACTGTGACTGCTTCGAGCTGCTGACGATCCCCTGGATTGGGTATTATTGGAGCTGGAAATTCTTCCTACTTCCTCTCACTCAGCTCCTTTGCCATCAGACCCATTTGTACTTCCAGTTTTTGTATGACTTGTTTTTGATCAGCCATAAACTGCTGCTGTAAAGTCACCAGTTGTCGTACAAGAACCTTTAGGTCATCATTTTCTGGCTTTTGAGCTGGTGTGTCCTGTTGCAGAGGTGAAATTTTCTGAGTAGTCATGGCTTTGACAATCATGTCCAACTTCAGTTCCACAGCAGACATTTGATTTTTCATTTCGCCATTTTCGTCACTCTTGCCCTTGCTCCTTACATCTTTCCTCCTTCTGGATGGGAATTGTTGAGTATGTTCACTCAACCCTTCAAAGATCTCTATGGCTTCCTCACTGCTCTTCTCCATGAGCATACCTCCACAAGCTGTATCAACCATCCCTCTATTAGTATAATCTAAACCTTCATAAAAAAATTTGCACCTGATCATCTTGAGGGATGTTGTGATGTGGACACTTTATAAGTAAGGAATTGAAGTGATCCCATGCTTCAAAGAACACATCTCCGTCTCGTTGTTGGAACATTTGAAGTTCCCTTTTAAGTTGCTTTGTCTTCTGGGCTGGGAAAAACTTCTTCAGAAATTTGGTGGTCAATTCTTCCCAAGTATGAATGGACTCTGCAGGCAAGGAATTGTACCACAGTTTAGCATTATCTTTCAAGGAAAAAGGAAAGAGAACTTACGTGAGTCTCTCTTGAGTTAGGCCTTGAACATTCTGCAACTTGCATAAGTCAAAGAATTCCTTAAGATGCAAGTTGGGATCCTCAATAGCTGTGCCTCTGAAGTGGGTCAATGCATTGAGAATTTGAGGAGAGATATAATAACTGCCGTCCACCTCCGGTTGATATGCTATGCATGAGGGTTGATGGAGGTTTGTTGGCACGTATGCTTGCTTCATTGGTCTCCTCACACGTGGTGGATTTGCTTCTAGGGGTCTTGGCCCAATTGGATTGTCTGGCACGTCTTCCATTTCAACTTCTTCTTCTCCTTCTTTGTCTCTAGGTCGTTGTCAAATTGTCTGCTCAATTTCAGGATCGAGGGGAAAAACGGTTGAGGCTTGAGATTGACGACCTTGCATGAACTTGGCAGCTTCAGCATTGCCTGGTCCGAATGCTCTCTAGAACTACGCTCGATCGCAGATTGGTGCGTTCGATCATAGTGCGCTCGATCGCACTTGGCTGACGATTGATTGCAATCACAGAATGCCAATCCGCAACCTGCAACAGAAAAGTTAAGGGAAAGAAGAAATTCTTTTTGATTCTTTTTGCTAATATTAAATTAAAAATTGAAAATTAAAATAACAAAACTAAAGGAAGATAAATTTAAACAAAATTCGCCGCAATCCCCAGCAACAGCGCCAAAAACTTGTTGTGCAAAAATCTACCTAAATTAATAGGTAAATAATTGTACGTTTTACCTGCAAATGCACAAGGTCAACATGGTAGTATAAGGTGCAAGTACAGGATCATTCCCACGAGGATTGCTGAATTTATGTTTAAAAATAGATTCCTTAAGCGAAAGCAAAATAAAAATTGATTGTTGATGTGATGATAACAAAGGGTAGGGCTTTGATATCCACCACTAATTATATTAAACTAGTATTTCAATATGACAATGCTTTGATCAAGTTATGCATATTTAATGTTTGCCAACCTAAGGGCATGGGTGTATACTCCTTAAGCTATTGATTTCCCTAAGCAACGAGTTAGGCATGGGTGTATACTCTAACTCTTCTCTTTCCTAAAGGATTTAGCATGGTATATACTAAGTTGTTCTTTAGAAAAGCATATGTTCTATGGAAATCGACAAACACACAAGGCTTAGGGCATGAGTGTATACTCCTAGTTCCCTATGTTGATTAACCCAAGAATCGCGGTGTGGATTCTTTTGTTACTTAAGTTAAACCCAGGACTCGGTCATCCAAATTGGTCTAAGTAACAAGTCCATACCACATGCACATGTTGATCAGGCATACACATATGAGGAATTTATGCAAGCAGGTATTAATCAAGTTAAATAGCACAACATGATCATCATAAGGCGCCAATATTGAAATATTAATTTAACATAACTAGGGCTTCAATCTAGCCCTACTAAGTAAATTAGCTACACATAGAGTTGATGTTAAACATCTTCATAAAAGAAAATAAAAGAAAGGAAAGAATAAACCCGAGACTTGACTTGAGAGCTCCTATTCTTCTCCCTTCTCCAAGCCCTCCTATTCTAAAGGCTTAAGAGTCTATTTATAGGCTTTAGAAGTCCTTGGAAAAGTAGTAAACCCTAGGGGTTTCGTAGGGTTTCAGTCCTATTACAATTTGGAGTTTGAAAAACCCTAATATGGAAATAGGGACATTATAGCCGCCACTTGGAATGCCTTTTGCGCATAGGTGCGCTTGATCGCAACCTATGTGCTCGATCGCAGGTCTGCGATCGATCTTTCTTTTGCCCTGCGATCGATCGCTCCTGGCCTGGCTCGTGCAGCATCTTCTCTGGTATTGCGCTCGATCGCAGGTACCCTGTGATTGATCGCAGTATCAGGGAGCTCCAATTTTTCCATCTTGTCTTTTTGAGCCTAAATCACCCAGTTTTACTTCACTTTCTTCCAAAAGCCTATAAAAACATCAAAAACACAAAAATGAATTAAAATGGCCTAATTAATTACAATCAAAGGATTAAAACATGTAAGATAAGGGCTGAAAATATAAATATTTTAGCGCTTATCAATTCTCTACGACCATAATGAAAAAGTAGAATAATTTGACAACAGAAGAACCCACCATGAACATGTTGGTGGTTGAAACTAATTACTGATAAACCAATGAAGCAGCTCAATTTAGAAACTGGCAAATTGGGTAATAATTATATACAAGGTACCAATTTCCTTCGTTTTCAAGGAGCCTAGAAATTTAAATAGCGTAATTATAGAAATCATTCGTGTGTTACTCTAAGAATAAAATGATTTTTAAAATCACCATTTAATTAAAATTCAATAATAATCAATCATAAGGCAACGATGATTTTAGAAGTTACATCATTTTTTGAGTAACTCCTAGCAGATGATAGGCTGATAGCACCTTTCAAAAATACTGCACCAATTATTTAACCTTAGAATTATCTACAAAATTCCAACTACTAAAGAAAAGCTATACCTTTCAACCAACTCTTTTTTTTTTTTTTTTTTTTTTTTTTTTTTTGTAATAAGTAGTCGATCTTCATTATCAAAATCAAATCGAGAGTATAAAACTTTAAACAAAAAGAGCAACCTGCTCTGAGAAGGCAGTGTCATAGATTTAAGAAGGAATTTCTTCCATCCACACCCTATCCATAACCTCCCTTACTGCTTCCTTTGCTAGTCTGTGGGTTGCGATGTTTTAGAACCGTTTTACGTGTTTTATCTCCCAGCTCCTAAAGGATCTGAAAACCACCTTTATATCAGCCCCTATTTGCCTGAACCGACTCTAGCAAGCCTCCTGATCTTGGATCATGTTAACAATTTGGAGTGAGTCACCTTCAAGAATGATGTCTTGCAACCCAAGATCCCAGCTGAACTCCACCGCCTATAGCGCCGCCAACGCTTCCCCGACCACCAATTCCTAGAACGAGATCAAAGTTTTGCTTTGGGCTGCACTGACCCTCCCCAATTCATCACAGACAACAATCTCAACACCATGCATTTCGTTTTTGGGTTAAGAGTAACATCCCAATTGACTTTGAACTTGTCAAGTGTTTCAATCAGCTCTTGGATTTATTTTTTTAACGATTAATAGTGATTCAATGATTGGTTGAGACTGTCACATCAACATTGTAGAATAAAAATATGGTGGGTTAATAACTTTTTTGGTACCTAAGTTCGCACCTTTTTATTTTTTCCTCCCTAAGTTTTAAAATAGTGTAAAATCTAGTACCCAACCTATGGGAAAAGATAGAATCAGTACCTCCGTTAGTTCAGTCAATGAAATTAGCACGTGTCACTCCCATAATACGCCACGTGGCATAAAAATTAAAAATAATAAAATAATAATTACAAGAAAAAAAAAAGAAAACAATTTGGGGGTGGCTCAAGGTGGCCACCCCACGGAGCCAAGGGGGTGGCCGAAACCACCCCCAAACACCTATTGGGGGTGGTTTCGGCAACCCCCAGTCCCCACTGGGGGTGGTTTCAACCTCCCCTGGACTGGCCACCCCCATCTGGCCGAATGGGCCACCCCCAAATGGCCAAGGGGGTGGCTCGGCTACCCCCAATTTTTTTTTTTAATTATTATTTTATTATTTTAAATTTTTTTACGCCACGTGGCATATTATGGGAGTGACACGTGCTAATTTCGTTGACTGAACTGACAGAGGTACTGATTCTGTCTTTTCTCATAAGTTGGGTACTAGATTTATACGGTTTTAAAACTCAGGGAGGAAAAAATAAAAAAGTGCAAACTCAGGTACTAAAAAAGTTATTAACCCAAATATGGTATATAACATTACTCTTACCTCACCAATAACCAAAATTTAATATTTTAAATGATTTTACGACTAGTAAAATTGTTAATAGGCCAAAACATTCCAACGTACAATTTCATACTTGGGTGTATATACGTTCAATATCTTTGCAAAAAATTCACCGACAACGATTAATAAAAATATTGGGATCGATGTGTATGTTTGTGAGAGTTAGGAAAAGTATCAAAGTGAATTGGACCATTAAATAGAGAAGATTGTATCATACCAAGTATACTTGTCTGAAAATTAACAAACCTAGCATCACGAAGACATAACGAAACAGAAGCATTAATACCTAGTATGGTTAATGGTTTAACAGCAACTTGAACAGATCCAATGTGTAAAAACTTAAACCCTTTTACCAAAGAATCATTAATAAATTTTTTACCAAACCAGAAGCAACCTAAGTGTTACATAAGATATATTGAAAATGCAGTTACATTACTTAGTACACGAAACAACCAAATAAACACCTTCGAATATGTTTCTCACATGGTATTCTTTGCATACGGTGGAAATTAAGCATTAGACCAGTAAATATCTAATTTGCCCTACTTATTTTTTGGCACTCCCAAAGGCCTTCCAAATAGCTTGAGAGGCATCAACGATATTGTTGTTGGAAATTGCCTTGAATTAATCATGCCATGAATCCCACATGGGTCAAATGGTCGGTGGAGTTCACTAACCAAGCCGTCAAAGCAATAGTGAAAGGTTGTTGCACCAACCAAGCCATCGGAGGAATAGTGCATGGTTTTTGCACCAACCATTCTCACCAACCCTTCTACACCATATATAAGGAGCATCAAGCTTCAATGTTTCATGTGTGCTAAGACAAGAAAAGTATAGAGAGAGAAAAAAAGAAGGAAAGGTTGATAGAAAAAGGTATAGAGAGATAAGTCTAGTGTTAGGCATATAAGAATTGCAGATCACAACATAGAAGAGTTGTGTGCAATCTCTCTCTGAAATATCTCTTGTAAAGTCTCCCCGTTATTTTCTACCAAAATAGTGAAATCTCTGCAACTTGGTGGATGTAGGCAGTATTGGATGAACCACGTATAAATTTCTTGTCTTGTGTATGTTTGTGCATGTTTATAGTACTAATAAAAAATACACGTGTATGTTCTGTCTAGGAAAGATTGGATTTTAAGTGAGACCGGTGTGACTCCTCCAATCTTACCTGGGAACGTACCGAGCTGTATCTTTGGTAAAATACTATTTATCGTACTTGTGTGTGATAAGTGCCAAATATTGCATATTTGGACCTCTTTATTTACATTAGTTAATCCTTTAGCTGTGTCGTTATTTAATATTTTGTGTTAGTTTTGTGTTTTTAGTGTTTTGTAGGTCATTAAAGAAAAACTACAGCTTTAAAGGGAAAAATGCAAAGTTTGGAAGGAAGCATACTTTGAGAAGACCTAGATGATGTGGTTAAGTCTAACCAAATCCAAGAAAAGGTTAAATCAGATTAAACTTCAAATTGGATAAGATTTCGGATCGGATTCAAATTCAGATTCTGTATATGTCTTGATATTTTGACCATAACTCTCCGCTCAAATTTCGGATTGAAGTGATTCAAATGGAATTGGAAAGCTAACTCAAAATACTACAATTCGTTGTGAAATAGGATTTTCCTAATTCGTACAGTTACTATGTCAAAATTGCCCCACAATTAAGAGACACAAATCTGGACGAATCCTATTCTGATTTCAGACTTCTATTTTGACTGGGAGACAGACCTCCGAATTATCTAGGTTTAATAAGGTTTTTAGGACTTTCCTAAGCCTATAAATAGACTTCTTTGCATTCAAGAAAAGGGACACAAACCTAGAGAGCAAAATTCTTTTGTTTAGTTTTTCTTTAGGTTTAGGTTTAAGTTTAGATTTTATTTTTATGTGGAGCTAAATTCTCAACTAAGGTTGGGGATGAAGCCTCACTGATGAAGAACAACATCACTTTTATGTAAGTTTTTATTATTCTAATTTTATTGGGTTTTATATTTCAATTGTTTTACTTCTAATCAATTGTATGGAGTGATTCTTGGATATCTCTTGTGATTCAGGGATACATGTGATGATTTGAGATAATTTCATATGATTGATTGCTTGGCTTTTAACTCATAAAAATTGGATATCCCTTGTGATTTGTTCTACGGATACATCTGGTGTTTCAATTGAATTTGGATTCCTTTTGTGATTTGGTCAATGAATGGATACATGAGATGGTTTTGATTAATTCTTTGAAGCATAGTAAAATATATCTATGATTTAATTTGTGAGAACTTCGGATTAATATTGATGAACATAAAGTATGTTGTTATGATTTGGTGAGTGTGAATTCCCAAACCTTAGTACCTTTATCCTTAGATATACTTATTTTATTTAGTTTATGTTTATCCTTTAATTTTCAAAACTCAAAAATCAAAACCCTTTTGGAACTAGATTAGGATTTAATTAATTTAGATATAAATTGCTCTTTCAAAAATACAATTCTCTGCGGGATCGACCTCGCACTTGCAATCCATTAAACTACAATTGATTCGTGCACTTGCGAGTTAAATAAATTTGCACAACAGTGTGTTGTTGTCTTCTTAACAGATTGGATCCCAAGATCCTCAAGAGGAATTAGTGGCGCCTAATTTCCTAACAATTGGTATCAGAGCGAGTTTGCGGATTTCTACTCGTTAAGAAGAAATGCAGTCCTTGAAGTTTGAGATTGATAGGTTCGACGGGAAAATGAACTTTGGCTTGTGGCAAATACAAGTCAAGGACATCCTAATCCAATCTGGGCTACACAAAACGTTGAGAGGTATACCCGCCTCTAGTCCTAGTGATGATGACGAAAAATCTGGTACTAGCGACGTAGATTGGGAGGATTTGGATCTGAAGGCGGCGAGTTCCATTCGGTTGTGTCTGGCTAAGAACGTTCTTGCTAATGTGCAAGGGACGTCAACAGAAAAGGAGCTTTGGGAGAAGCTCGAGGAGATGTATCAGAAGAAGGGAGTCTCTAACCGGGTGTACCTGAAGGAGTAGTTTCATACACTGCGAATGGCTGAGGGTACGACTATTTCAGACCATTTGAGTGTTCTCAATGGAATCGTCTCTGAACTCGAAGCTCTAGGAGTTCAAATGGACGATGAAGATAAGGCCTTGAGGCTTATCTGGTCTCTTCCATCTTCCTATGAACATATGAAGCCAATTTTGATTCATGGGAAGGAGAAGATTTTCTTCTTAGAAGTTACCAGCAAACTTCTGTCAGAGGAAAGAAGGCTGAGTGGTGGACATAATTCTACACTTGAGAACTCGGCGTTGGTAGTTGCAAATTGGAAGAAAAAGAACCCTGTGAAGGGAAATCTTGTATGCTGGGGGTGCGGGCAATCTGGACACCTTAAAAGAAATTGCCCAAAGAAAGGAGCAGGTTCGGCAGGTTGCTCCAAAAACACTAATAGTGTTTCTCTCGCTGCAGTGAGAGATGATTATGATGATGCTCTTTGATAAAGGCATGTACATCCTCTGGCATAACCGCTAAAAATGTCAGGATAATGGATGTGTTCTATTAGCAGGTCCACAATTGCATACGGGACATTGGTTTGGTCTTTGATGTCGGGTATGTGGTGGAAAAGGGTGTCGATGGCTGATGAACTTCCGGGGGAACCAAACATGGAAGTTGCACCATATTTTTCAGCAGGATTTTTTCGATATGTGCCTGAAAGGAAAATTCTTAGAATTGTTTAATTCTAAGTGCATGTGCTTTTTATGGTGGAGCATGATAATTCTTGTAGAATTATGACTGTTGGTGTAGACAGTGTTTTGTACGACATCCCAAGGAGTGGGGATGGGCATCGGTCAAGATGCTGACCTGAGGTCTCAGGTGGAGGTTGCAAAATTCAAGTCATGGTAGAGATTGTAGCGACTTTATGGAATTCAAGTCAAGGTGGAGATTGTTGGAAATTGCCTTGAATTAATCAAGCCATGAATCCCACATGGGTCAAATGGTTGGTGGAGTTCACCAACAAGCCGTCAAAGCAATAGTGAAAGGTTGTTGCACCAACCAAGCCGTCGGAGGAATAGTGCATGGTTGTTTGCACCAACCATTCTCACCAACCTTTCTACACCATATATAAGGAGCATCAAGCTTCAATGTTTCATGTGTGCTAAGACAAGAAAAGTATAGAGAGAGAAAAAAAGAAGGAAAGGTTGAGAGAAAAAGGTATAGAGAGATAAGTCTAGTGTTAGGCATATAAGAATTGCAGATCACAACATAGAAGAGTTGTGTGCAATCTCTCTCTGAAATATCTTTTGTAAAGTCTCCCCGTTATTTTCTACCAAAATAGTGAAATCTCTGCAACTTGGTGGATGTAGGCAGTATTGGCCGAACCACTTATAAATTTCTTGTCTTGTGTATGTTTGTGCATGTTTATAGTACTAATCAAAAATACACGTGTATGTTATGTCTAGGAAAGATTGGATTTTAAGTGAGACCGGTGTGACTCCTCCAATCTTACCTGGGAACGTACCGAGCTGTATCTTTGGTAAAATACTATTTATCGTACTTGTGTGTTGTTGTCTTCTTGACAGATTGGATCCCAAGATCCTCAAGAGAAATTAGTGGCGCCTAATTTCCTAACAATTGTTAGGACATGGAGGTTGTTAATCATGGTTAGCATCAGACCCCATAGTGGAATCACACTCATCAACCACTTTCGCCTTAACATTCTTTCCATTGCTGTGGATGGTAATATACTTTAAACATCTCCGCTTATGGTTGAACCATCCCGTTGAGAGCGCCGCCACAGGGGTGTCGTTCGAGTGGTATTTGTTGTCACATTCCGATGGTGTACCTCCATCCCCACCTTTCTCAAAGCTGTTGATAGTTAGCATGGCCTTTGTACGACTAGATACAGGTGGTGAACACTTGTAAGTTGTGTAAGACTTGCCTTTCACACAACACACAGAGTCATTCTCTTCGTTACACTGTCCTAAAGGAGCCTTTTCTCTTCGTTACACTGTCCTAAAGGAGCCTTTTTACCCCTTATATCACCACTGGGCTTGCAAGTCTGAGCATCAGCTAGCGCTTGACCACTTTGTAACAAGAAGAAGAAAGAGGAAGAGAACAAAGACAGTGGAAGAAATTTGGTTCTGCATCTTCAATATATTCCCTCTCCCTCTCTCTGGTTATGTTTTTGTGTGAGGAACATAAACTGGCAGTGGGCTATATATAGAGATCATATTAACCACTCAAAATAGATATCTTTAATGTAAAATTAGGACGTGTTTGCAGTCTTCTTTTGCAGGTTTCTTTGAAATATTAGTTGGTATTTTTTTAAAGTATGATGGACAAGAACAACTCGAGACAAAATGGGGAAAACGATATAAAAGGGCGTGTTGATTACGCCACGATATATACTTTTACAATTGCCTTAGTTTTGAATCTTCTCGTGATTGTCGTTTGTGCATCTGTATCACATGATTCAGATCCCTTAATTAACTCAACGAGACAAAACTGTATATCCTTAATTTACCCTTAGAATCTTTCGGCAGCCAATGAGGCTTCATGCAAATGAGCTTAAATAAATCTAAATATATTAACTTTTTATATGTTCAGAATCTCAAAATTTCATCGCAAAACTCGCCTTGAAGAAAGGGTGTATCTTTTTTGTCTTAAAGTGCATGTTCCAGCCACCAACGTGACAAGAAACACAGCAAAAGCTTCATGAACGTGGTGAATTTTTTAATTTAATTTCACTGCTTTTTTTTTTTTTTTTTTTTTTTAAGTTTTCCATTTGCGGATCTAAAATGTTTTTTATGTTTAGTTAACAAATGGATAATCAAAATATCAGTGGAAAGGTATCTTTATCTTTTAACCAAAGCTTAAATTCTTTTAAGGAATAATGAGAATTGTTAACACAATTTCCGGTCACCCTAAAAGATTAAGGTTAGACTGGGATTGAGTCGTGCATGAGCTGGGGTCGTGCCAGAGGAAAAAGAGTTTGGACAGTATAAGAGCAAGATTTTATGAATTAATTCCTCCTCCTTATTAATGGTGCATGCCATATATATATATATACACATGTGTCAGACTACAACACGCACACAGTGAAAGAATCTCTTCTATCAAAAAAAAAAAACGCACACACAGTACAATATCTTACAAAGGATGGTCAATATCTTTCATCAGGAGGTGCAGGGACATGCGTTTGTCAGGATGGACATCCCCTTTGTACGAGTGTCCTTGCGATTGGTGTGGTCTTACCTTGCTGTGGGCCCATCTCCATCATGGGAGGAATGTGCTCGAGTCAGGTTTGCATGCGGTGACTACCATGGATGACAGGATTGTGCAAATAAGTGGGACGGCCTTGGTGGGGCCTTTGGGACACGTCTACCAGGCAATGGAGGGCTTGATGAGCGACCTGCTATAGTGCTACTGGAGACCCCTCGCCTCGTCTCTGGCGGGCTGATTTTCTCTCCAACAAGAATGAAAATGAATATTTTGCCATGCATGCTCATCACTGCCAAAACAGTATAAAATTATTGTCGGACAAGAGATTCTTCGATCCACAAACATCCAATGGAAAACACCTAGTACACAATGGGAAATCCTAGAAAAGAAGGATCCTAGCTAGCTAGATCAAGGTTTGTTTTTGTTATTTTTTAATCGGATGGAGAAAATTTGCTGTCTCCCCTACATGTCCTAGAACCATAATTCTGGTTAATGTTATAGCACCTGGCATATATTACAATCAAATATGTTATCACAAAGCAAAAGACAGGAAAATAGTGGTCAGAATTTTTTACCCCCCCAAAACTCGGAAACAAAATGGTCTATCAACTGAGCCTAATACATTAGTTTGAGTTAATTGAGACAATTTCCGTGGCATCTGGAATCCCAAAAACCATAAACCACAACAGGACATTTTCCTTTGTTTTTGTTCAGATTATCGAAAGAAAAAATTCTGCTTTCCTAAAAAGTGCTTGAGATTAGTTTACAATGAATAATGCTCATTCAAGTATGATAATTATTCAAACTAAATTTCCATTAAGCTACAAAAACAATGAGTACAACCCCATTGTCTGTGATGGGTAAATGAAGTCAAAAGTTATCGGTTCCCAAGAGGTAACTCAATCGGCTGAGAACCATGCCTTATAAAACGGAGGTCACTAGTTTGAATTCTACTTCCCCCTTTTGTGTGGACATGTCAATGAAAAAAAAAAAAGTCAAGGGTTATCTAAGCCAAAATCAACTGCCTTCCTGTCATTGGAACATCAAGAAAATCAGATTCAAGTGAAATTTATGTACAATGCTCATGTATCTATCAACCTAAGATCATTGAGCTCATACTCCACGCATAAACTTAAGCTTTGTCCTAATGTCATATTAAATCATTATTTATCTTAAAAAAGTCAGCAGAGTTTCGGGGATTAATGAACTGAAAAGTAAAAGACACATAATAATAGCTTCTATTAGATCAGAAAGCATGTAAGAACAATATCAATTTTCTTAGTCAATTCCTGTTGTAAATTGACTAAATTCTGGATATATTACTTTTGGGTTCGCATGGTAGTCCACGACTTTCAGAACAAATTGCTGTTTCCTTGAGTATTGAAAAATCTGAAATTAAAAGCTGCAGACACCAATAGTAATTGATTAGAGAAAATCCAATTGCAATGGTGATGATATGTGGAGTAAAACCCATTCCAGCCCAACCCGACAGCCATTCACCTATCAAAACAATCAATCATTTGTTACATCATTCACATACTTGGAGGTGCTCGCATGATAAAGAAACAGATACATATCAAATGAATATTCTCAAGCTCACTCCACATGGAGGAATGTATTCTCACAGACACAACTAAATGATCAGAAAAAAGAAACCAGGCAGAGCTAATATTTTACATTCTGGCCATATAATTGGCTTAGGAAAATCAAATAATAAAATTGTGAAATTGAGATTTCCACACATAATAAAAATAATATAAGTTGTCAGTGATCCAATAAAATGAATCTCAGAGTACATGCAGATAAATATAGCAGTAAACAAAATAAAAGCATCTATCTACTGTCCTTCACATATGTACATAATTTTGTTAAGATTTTAACAACTCATGCTCTGTCCTTCAGCTCCTTTAAAAGGTTTTACAGTGGATGACGGTTCCTGATCACTACACAAATCTGGAATATTTAATCTGCAGTTAATGCTCCTACAAATTCTCAGTGGAGTTCCATCAATTTTGTCTGAGAATATAAAGATCTAACTGTACATGACTGAAAAAAATTTCTCAAAGAATGGGCAGCTTGATAGCTACTTTCCTCTTAAAACCGACCTAGAAATGTCTTCCCATTTGAGTTTTTTGCGCCTAAAAGTTGCACACCAATTTCTCAAATCTAAGTTATCAAACATAATTTTCCAGGAAAAAAAAAAATTACACGTTGACCAAGGTTTAAGAATAGTCAATATAGACACATTATTTCAAACATGTTGGTTCTATGAAATTCCTGAAAAGTTGTTAATTCATTATATCTACATGCATATAAATAACGTGTCTCTTAAAATTTGAAATATCATGGAAAATGAGCACAATATAGAGCAAACTGAAGAGAAGGTGGGTGGGTAGAATCCACCGGTGAACCCATAGGTCAGAAATTTTTTTTTAAAAAAAAAAATTATTTTTTAAGAAAAAATGTTGGCATTTTAGGATTTTCACCCCCCTCCATTAGGATTTAACAAAAAATCCTAACGGGAGGTGGGCAATTGAAAAAAGTCAAAAGATCGATAAACCAAAGTAAGAGTTTTTAAACTTTGAAAAAATGTTTACAAAATGTGTAACATTTCACGGGTAAAGTAAAGTTACCCCATTTAAGTATTAGCAAATTGCAATGACAAGGATACAATATACTTAGCAATATGCGAGATGAGTTGAATGGACTTAAAACACTTATTTTGAATGACAATTTGTTTGCCTATTATGTTCATTACTTTGCACATCAGCTTCAACTGACTTTAGTTGTTGTTGCTAAAAATCACATCTAAATTGCAACTTTTTTTAGTTTGGTTAAAATATTTTGAATGTTGTTGGAGTATCACGTAAACGTCGTGATGTACTTCATGAAAAACGAATTGCTAAAGTAGCGGAAGTACTACAAAATAATGAAATGTCTACTGGCCGTTGCTTGAATTAATAAATGAATCTAGAGAGACCTAGTGATACATGTTGGAGTTCTCATTATGGTGTTGTTATTCTTGTTACCATGTTTTCTTTTGTCATCGATATAGTTGAAAATATTGTTGAAGATAGTTTAAATTTTGAAAAGAGAGTAAAAGCAAATATACTAATTCAGTCACTCTAGACTTTTGATTTTGCTTTCATTTACATTTGATGAAAAATGTTTTGGGGATTACAAATGAGTTATCTCAAACTCAACAACGAAAATATCAAGATATTCTGAATGCAATGAAGTTAGTTGAAATTTCAAAGCTGCATTTACAGGCTATGAGAGAAGATTTGTGGAATTCTTTATTTGAAGAAGTTTCTAAGTTTTGTGCAAAAAAAAAATATTGTTGTCCCCAAGATGGATGAGCTTTACCAAGTCATTTCAAAGCTACATTTACAGGCATGATAAATTTACATCATTACCATGTGAAGCTTTATTATACTATTATATACATGCAAATCCAAGAACTTAAAAGTCACTTTAATGAGGCAAGTTCCGAATTATTACTTTGTGTTGCATGCTTAAGTCCAAATGACTTGTTTGTTGTTTTTAACAATGAGAAATTACTTCGACTTGCTCAATTCTATCTGAATGATTTTTCAGAAGTTCAACTTATCACCCTAAACAACTAGCTTGAAACATATATTTTTGACATGCTGAGAATTCGCAACACTCAAAGGGATTGGACAACTTGCTGAGAAATTGGTAGAGATGAAAAAGAATATCGTATATCCATTGGTTTATTTATCGGTAACATTGTCATTGATTACAGCTAATTGCGACAACAAAGGTTAAGAGAGCATTTCAGGAATAAATATTGTTAAAAATCATTTACATAACTGAATGGTAGATTAGTGGATAAATGATTGTTTGGTTACATACATTGAGAAAGATATATTCAAGACTATTAGTAATGAAGAAATCATGCATCGATTTCAAGGTATGAAAACTCGTTGAGGACAATTGAATTAATGCTAGCCGTAACAAAATAAATTATAAGTTATATTTATATGTTTTAGAACATAATTAAATTTTGTTGAATTATTTCCTTATTCCGTTAGTTATATTTTTTTAATACTTTCAATTAATTTTTGTTTAACTTTATTTTTTTATTCATCAAAATTTTTTTGCCCCCCTTGAATGAACGTTCAGGCTTCGAATTTATGTATTCATGTAAGTTCATCCCCCCACAATACAAATCTTGGATCCACCCTTTCTTGTAGGGTAGTTAGGAGGCAAACGATACACGTTTAGATTGAACTTATGATGTTTTACTCATAATCCCCAATTGCTTAAACAACATCAAATCGACATTTGACCAAATCCGAATGTCCCTAGCTTATCTGAATACTCATCCTCAGCCTTTGTTCAATGAAGAAGGAAGGAAATTTGTGAGTGGTAATGGGTTGTGATTGGTGAGTTAGGACATATGGTGGTTACCATGTTTACAGTTTTTCCGACCATGGATGAGTATACTGAGATCTGGAGAGCCAATCTTCATAATGTTTCCATCATTTTCTCAAGTCCTGTTGAACTGTTGAAATTCTTTTTGAGTAGATGAATAAAGATGAGAGTTTTGAAGAAATTTTGAAGATCAGGAAAACAAAGTTTGGGCCAAGCATGCCGAACATAAAGGCCTAATGGGCAAAACTAGAATGTTCAACTGATCCAAAATCATATAATAGTTGGTGATCATAATTAATTGCACAGCGATATCTTGGAGGGCCTAAATTAAGCTCTTAGCCTTCCAATAAAGACACATTTCGGCATCATCTGATGCAAATAAAGCTCAACTCCAGTGAACATGTTACATCACATTTATGAAAAGTAACATCGTTTAGAGATGTAAAAAGTAAAAGATTAAACAAAATTGTGAATGACGCTGAGAAAACATACCATGCAACCCAAAAATGGAGATATCAAGGAGTGTTTTTGAATTTATTTGTACCACAAAAATCTAGGTGTCATTCAAACTGGACATTAGCTTGCACTCATGTATGTGAGAAGGAAATTTTCCACAAGTCTACTTCTCCGCTGAACTCACTTGCTGCCTAGCTCTGCGAATACAATCTTCAAAGGTTTTAACCAGAGGCGAACATTTCAGGGAGTCTTTGGCATGCTCCTTGTAGCAGGCCAACCAAGCA
Organism: Corylus avellana; assembly: GCF_965113065.1. Classification (NCBI taxonomy): domain Eukaryota; kingdom Viridiplantae; phylum Streptophyta; class Magnoliopsida; order Fagales; family Betulaceae; genus Corylus; species Corylus avellana. The sequence goes on from NC_142492.1 coordinate 15,790,750, forward strand.
TCATTCTCAGCCAAGCAGGGCATGGGCTTCTGGTATGGAAGCTTGAACTCCTTGTCACGGAGATCCTTTGCTCTTTGTGTTACTTCCTGCACCATGTTCTCCTCCTGCTTCTGCAACCTCTCCAAAACCCTCTCACTATCGTGAATGACAGATCGAATTGCATCCAATTCTGTGTAGGTAGATTGTGCAGGAGGGTTTACTGGTAGGAACAATGGAGGCTGCAATGGCCATCCTGGAGGAGGAGCAGCCCCCTTGGACGGTTCAGAATCACCAGAAATCTGCTTCTGGTTTACCTTAGTTTGGGGCTGTCTAGGCTCCTGTGGTACCTTAGCTTTAGACCTTCTAGTTTTCTTCTTCAACTTTTCGGTGTCATCAGCAAGCCGATTAAGAAGGTTGCTGCTAATCTGAATTGAAAAGTCACCCATAACTAGGGCGACTCCCACACAAAATACCTGAAAACATTCATGGAAGTGATTGTGTGGGATTAGAAACATACAATGCAAACTTTCCTTTTTATACTTTCCGTGTCAGTAATGAGTTCTTTCATTAGGTATCTAGCTCATAATAATAGAGTGACAAATGAACACGACAGGGGTTCTCAAGCCACAATAAGCATAGCAAGCTTGCAATGAGTGGGAAACTTTTCCAAGAAAGAGCCTTAATATTGTGGAAAGAAACTTGAGCATGAAAGTATGAAAATCAGTAAAGGGAGGCCTGGATTGCTGTTTTCCTGTTCAATGTACAGTTTTATCATTATTCAAATAATCCAGGTGTCTCTATATCACAAAATTGTCAAAAGACAGAAAAATCACTGGCAATCAGGTATATACTGGGAGAAGAGATCTCCCATCAAAACTTAACTCTTAGAAAGAATATTATATCATCCAAAACTCACATGAGGTATATGAATGTATCAAGCACACACATGTAAGTGGTTCATATGGCAATAGTTGAGCTTAAACTCATAGGCTTAAGCTTTTGGGTTTGGTGATGCCTTAACATGCTATATTATGGTCTTACTAGAAGATTTCTCATGATGTTAATCTCCCAAACAAGTAGTATCAGAGCCTATAGTGATATGATGACATGGTACAGGTAAAGATGAGGGTCCTAGAGTAGGGGCAAAATGTGCTTGGTGCCAGTACAGATGAAGGTCCCTGTTGTAGGAAAAAAGATTGCATAGTGCAAGCAAAGACAAGGGTTTGTAGAGTAGGGAAAAAGGTGCATGGTGCAAACACAAATAAATGAGAGTAGCAATATGGTTGTGGACTCACATATAAGAAGAAGATTGTAGAGTATACACGTGTGAGCGTAAAAAGAGTTTAGTTCCACATTGGAAAGTGTCCCATATTAGGAAGAAGAGTAGCCCACATAGAAAGTGTGTGGTTTATAAAGATACTCATGAGTGTTAAATTCTACATTGTCTAATTACTAGGTGAAACTGGACTTTATGAAGAATTCTAAGAAAGCTCCAAATTTGCTAGTCCTTTTGGGGATATAACGCAAATGTGGCTAATTCTTTTTCCTAGATTGTTATAAATGGTATCAGAATCACCTAGTATAGTCATGAGTGCTAAGTCCCACATTGCCTAGTTACTAGGTGAAATTGAGCTTCATAAAAAATTATAGGAAATTTTCAAATTGACAAGTCATTTTGGGGCGATAGTGCAGATGTGGCTAGTCTTGTTTCCTAAATCGTTATAGAAAGATGCTACATTATAGTCTTACTAGAGGTCTCTAAAAGATTCAATCTCCCAAATAAGTGGCACCAGAGCCAATGGTGGTGTACGAAATGATGAAGTGTCGCGGGCATGGATAAGGTTCCTTAGAGTAGGGGCAAAAGGTGTGTAACATCCCCATTATGACACAATTATGGATGAGGGTCCCTAGAATAGGGACAAATATGCATAGCACGGGTATGGACGAGGATCCATAAAGTAAGGATAAAACTGTATGGTGCGGACACAAACGAGGCTTTTGGAGTAGGGGCAAAGGGGCATGGCACGAGCAAGCCCACATAGCACACTAGTGATCATAGAGATGACCCATAAGATAGATTTAAAAAAGAGGCTTCTGGTTAAGGGTGAGTATAAAAATGTGGTGATGGATACACATGGAAAAATTGATAAGTACACACGCGCGAAAAAACAGAAGTTGTGTTGCTCTTTGTAATTTGGAAAAGACAGACGTTTGTACTCCAAGACCAATGAACTAGGCGATCCCCATCAAGAGAAAAAATAAAAGCAACAGACGGACTTATTGAACCATAACTTCCAATTAAGATGTTGGAAGACATAAAAATTGTCACAAGAAACTTTGAACCATCACATGCCCAAATGATGCAATGTTGAACTGCTAATACAGAGACAGAGGCGACTTAGTTAGGTGTTAAGTTTAGTGTACAAAGTAAAAATAAATTAACTAGTAGTTTAACAATCCCAGTGGAGACATATAACTAAATATGGAGGCATTGACGCATAGCTTTGTAGTTGACGTCCTACAAAAATCGAAGGAAGCCCATCAGGGCCCCAAGTCTAGCCTAAGCTTATACAGTTCATTACATAAAACTCAATATGAGCTTAATTGCAAGAAACATCAACATTATGCCACCAACCCCCATTCTTGTTCGCTTGGATGATCCCATAACAAGCTCTCTTGCCCCAGTCGTTCTTTCATTTAGAAAACCTGAAAAACTTAAAAATTACAAAGAAAAGATTGACACAACTGGTACCCTTGCGGAGTTTTCCCCAATACCCACAAACAAAAACAGCGTTTTTCCAAATCACAAACAGTTGTTTTCCCAGATACCAAGAGCCCTAGAACCAACCAAGGCCAAAAATTTCAGGAATTATAGAAATTGTGTAAACCTAACAAACATTGTAAAATCAAACTATATAATTCGACTAACGATGCTTCATTTTTGGTTGAAGAGTGCCTTAGATCTCCAACAATAGAAAATTAAAAAGAGAAGGGAGACAGAAAGAGGATCTAACCAGAACTCGGCAGAGTAGTCGGCGCCGGTGGGAATCGTCTCTGGCTACTGACAACTCGGAAAAGCGTGGGAGTTCTCCAGAGACACAGGACGGGGATTCAAGCAGGGCTTCTTATTTTTATTTTTATTTTTTAAGAGACTCCTGAGCAAAGAAGGTGGATTGGACTTTGGAAGTGCAAAAGATTTGGATTTTTTACATTGGGCCCCCGGAAAGCTGAGAGATTCGATCAGTGGACTTGTATTGGGCCCATTTAATCTGCTCTCAGGCCCAATAGATTAGATTTGAAAATGTAATTTTTTGAAATATAGTTAAGCGTTTAACAAAATTGTCTTTTTAAAAAAGTACATCCTTACCGACTTGACCTGTGATTTGAAAAGTATAGATTTTGTGCATTTTCAAATCGCAACTTTTTTAAAACACAATCCCAAACAATTTATTTTATGTAATGTAGTTTAAAGTCCAACTTTTTTGTCTATAAAATCACAATGCCAATCGTGTTCACGGACTCTTTATTACTATGTCCTTATGAAATTGGGGTAGTTATGACTCAATCTCTGCTTATATAATTCTCTCCCTGTCCTTAAGTTCATTTAGAATAATTCGTGGTTACTCATTCCCCACCCAACCCCCCACCCACTTTTTTTTTTTTTTTTTTTTTTTTTTTAGGCTGTAGCTCAGGTTTTTACATTTAATTGTTTGTTTGTTTGTTTTTTTATTAAAAAAAGAAATATTTCAAAAATTACGTATTTTATTATAATTGAGTCGCGAATTAATCTGTTTATTGAGTCTTTAAGTTTGGCCTATTCCAGTAACTTTTCGGTTGCCGTGCGAAAAATGGAGTCATAATTTCAAACATTGCACTTGATATTATATATATATATATATATATATATATGGGAAAAAATATAAAAAAGCCTCTTAAATTATCAGTTGTTTTCGATTTATCCCCTTAATGTTTCAAAAGTGATAAAGTAACTACCCAAACTACCAAACTATTGCATTTTGGTCATTCTGTTAGTCAAAACCGTCAGTTTGAACGAAAACTGCAAAACAACGTCGTTTTGTTATGGGTAAATTACTACAATGCCCTTTTATGAAAAAAAAAAATTTGGAAAAAATATAAAAAAGCCCCCCAAACTACCAGCCGTTTTCATTTTAGCCCCTTAATGTTCAGAAAGTGATAAAGTAGCCCCCAACAAAACAACGTTGTTTTGCAGTTTCCATCCAAACTAACAGTTTTGACTAACGGAATAGCCAAAATGCAATAGTTTGGTAGTTTGGGGAGCTACTTTATCACTTTTGAAACATTAAAGGGCTAAATCGAAAACGGCTAATAATTTGGGGAGTTTTTTTATATTTTTCCTATATATATATATATATATATATATATATATATATAGAAAAGTAAATAGTAAGAAATGTGGTAATATCCCTAGTAATAGTAATAGTAATAGTATTACTTCTCTTCAAAGACATGCTTCATCTCTACACAGAGAAAAGTAGAAAACAACGCCTTGTCGGCTAAATTTTTGACCCGACAATTAGTATTATTTTCCAAGGCTGCTACTAAATATATTACTTCAAGAAAACAAGGTCTGGCTTTAGACAATTTTTTTTTTCTTTTTTTTTTTTTTTTTTTAGACCATGTATAAGAAAAATATAATTTTTCAAATCCTGGGTTGACTTTCAAACTCCAAATTTATGAGGAAAAATACTATTACTCTACAAGATAATTAATTAAAGAGAACTCTTTTTAGTCGTTCTCCTGATCATTTCACATTCAACTTTTTTAAATTTAATTATTGGATATGAAAGATCTATACCTTTATTCATGAGAATCCTATACAGATTTAATAGTTAATTTTTTTTAAAATTGAATGAAAGAATAATTGAAGAATGATGTTTAGACTTTCCCTTAATTAACTTTAAGTTAATGTAAGTACATTACATAAAATTTATATTCTACTCACATTATTCTAGCATTAACCTTTTTTTTTTTTTTAGTTTAAAAGCCGGGCTATGCAATAACCAATAGAGTAATTTTCTCCTATCCAGAAACCCCCATGCCACGAGAATTTATCATATATTTTTCTAAGTGTTAAAAGGCGCAGCCTGTAACACCTCCAATCCCCATCTAACTTGTGGCCTAATACTGCGTCTCATCCTTGCACACAAACCGAATGAGCGAAAACTCGATAAGTAATATTCCCCAACCAATTTAAAATTGGTTGGTTAAAAACAATTTTCCTTCAAAAAGTTTTCTAAAAGATATTTATTCATCATAAAAAGTGTTAGGTCGAGTTGATGACAGTTTTCCGAGGAGTGACGTGGCACAATGTTCGAGGAGTCATCGAGGTGCAAAGAATAACAAAGAATTGAATAAAAGCTGCTGAGGTATGCCGGTGGGAGATAGCTTCGATGCCTAAGTTAGCAAGTGATTTTGAGAGGGAGAGAATAATGAACAATGAGAGCTTGTGAGAGAATTCATATTACCAAATAATGAATTGGAGCTTCCCTTTTATAGGATCAGGTAGCAGTTGTCTTCCCGAAATCATTGGCCCCACATTCCCGAGGATCCACGTGTGCCATGTCAGCGAAGTGGATCGTGGGTTGTGGGCCACAATCATGAGATCGTGGAATAAGTGGGTGGCTTGGCCACGTTTGTGTCGGACGTGGGTGCCTAAGTAATCCTCGGGTGCACGCGTCTTGATTAGGTGCTGACAGTTGTGCCACGTTCTGGCGAACGTGGGTGTTGTCCCACGTTTGAGTAGTGAATGTGGGTTTTTGTAGCATGTGGGAGAACCGTTGTATCCTCAGTAAAGGACCATTATACCCTCGGTAGGCTGACCATGCATCGGGCTGGGCCGACTAAGTCTCGGCCTGAGCCTAGAGGCCTGTTGGGCTTTATGTGGCCAATCCATCACCCATCAGGTTTTATTTGGCCTTATTCAATGAGCAAAACACATATTTGTAATTTTCCATTCCTTTCCTTGTGTTAAAGGTAAAGATTGGAGGTGTTTTTTGAGTTTTGTCATTAAATGGCCAAATGGGGAGATTGTCAGGTTTAGTTTGGCCTTATTTAATGATGAAATCATTTGTTTGTATTTTCTCATTCTTCCCCAAGTGTCGGGTTGAAGATTGGATATTTGTTAGAATTCTTCGCCTTCCTCGTTGAATGGGGTGTTAGAACGAGCTCGTGACAACACTGAATGAGTGCTCTCTGGTTTCCTGTCAGGAACCCCGTCAGGACGGGACATGTAACGGGAAGTTTCTGCTTTCTCGTCAGAAGTCGTGTCAGAATGGGACATGTAATGGGCGGCTACTTGTTCCTCATCAGGAACCTCGTCAGAACGGGACAAGTGACGAGAGCATTTCTTGTTAGGAACCTCATCAGAACGGGACAAGTGATGAGAGCATTTCTTGTTAGGAAGCTCATCAGAACAAGACAAGTGACGGGAGCAAAATTGAAGCCTCTGTTTTCTCGTCAGGAACCTCGTCAGGACGGGACATGTAACGGGACCAAAGTTAGACTCCTTGATTTCCCGTCAGCTGGTGCACCATGATAGGCTCGTGATGGCTATTTAGATCTAATTTTTTACTCGTTGCTTCCTAACGAGGATTAACTCCCATTATGACGGGAATGGCTCAAAATGTTAGATTTTGGCCTTCCTGTCCTAACAGAAGAAAATCCCCGTTAAGACGGAAAGAAGTAAAGCTATAGATCTATAAATACCTGTCTTATTTCTGCAGAACTTTTTGAACCTCTCCATTTCCATTTATGCTCCTTTTAGCTTGGAGGTTTCCGGTGAAGAAAGGGTTGCTACTATCACTTTTGAAAGTGATACCTGTTGTGCAAATTTATTTAACTCGCAAGTGCACGAATCGATTGTAGTTTAATGGATTGCAAGTGCGAGATCGAACCCATAGGGAATTGTATTCTTGAAAGCAATATTAAATCTAAACTAATTAAATCCTAATCTAGTTCCAAAAGGGTTTTGATTTTTGAGTTTTGAAAATTAAAGGATAAACATAAACTAAATAAAATAAGTAAATCTAAGGATAAAGGTACTAAGGTTTGGGAATTCACACTCACCAAATCATAACAACATACTTTATGTTCATCAATATTAATCCGAAGTTCTCACAAATTAAATCATAGATATGTTTTACTATGCTTCAAAGAATTAATCAAAACAATCCCATGTATCCATTCATTGACCAAATCACAAAAGGAATCCAAATTCAATTGAAACACCAGATGTATCCGTAGAACAAATCACAAGGGATATCCAATTTTTATGAGTTAAAAGCCAAGCAATCAATCATATGAAATTATCTCAAATCATCACATGTATCCTTGAATCACAAGAGATATCCAAGAATCAATCAATACAATTGATTAAAAGTAAAACAATTGAAATAAAAAACCCAATAAAATCATAATAATAAAAACTTACATAAAGGTGATGTTGTTCTTCATCGGTGAGGCTTCATCCCCAACCTTAGTTGGGAATTTAGCTCCACATAAAAAATAAAATATAAACCTAAACCTAAACCTAAAGAAAAACTAAACAAAAGAATTTTGCTCTCTGGGATTGTGTATCTTTTCTTGAATGCAAAGAAGTCTATTTATAGGCTTAGGGAAGTCCTAGAAGCCCAAGTAAACCTAGATAATTCGGAGGTCTGTCTCCTAGTTAAAATAGAAGTCTGAAATCGGAATAGAATTCGTCCAGATTTGTGTCCTTTAATTGCGGGGCGATTTTGACATAGAAACTCTCAGAATTACGAAAATTCTATTTCACAACAAATTGTAGTATTTTGAGCTAGCTTTCCAATGCCGTTTGAATCACTTCAATCAGATATTTGAGTGGAGAGTTAGGGTCAAAATACTAAGACGTATGCAGAATCTGAATTTGAATCCGATCTGAAATCTTATCCAATCTGAACTTTAATCTGATTTAACCTTTTCTTGGATTTGATTAGACTTAACCACATCATCTAGGTCTTCTCAAAGTATGCTTTCTTCCAAACTTCGCATTTTTCCCTTTAAAGCTGCAGTTTTTCTTCAATGACCTACAAAATACTAAAAACACAAAACTAACACAAAATATTAAATAACGACACAACTAAAGGATTAACTAATGTAAATAAAGGGGTCTAAATATGCAATATTTGGCACTTATCAATACCCTTCACCGTTTGTGTACCACGAAAGGTTGCCTAAAAAGCTTCATGCTTTCTCGCCTACTTAGGGTTTTTTGTTTCTGCTGTTTTCAAACCACACTATACACATCACTCAATCACAAAGAAGTCTACCGAAGGGGTCAGTAAGGAGATGAGCTACATAAAGGTGGTCACGATGGAGACAAGCTGGGATGCTTATTGTTTACAAGTCTAGAGGTCCTCTAGGGAGTGAGTATTGTATAGTCTGTAACTGTGAATCTTCATATAGTGATTTCCTGCGTTTGGCTGCCCCGGAGTGGTTTTTCCTTTGAGGTGCTCAAAGGGTTTTCCACTTCGTGAACAACATCTTGTGTTGTGGTTGTGTGAATGTTCTTCATTTTTGTGTTGGTTGACTTTTAAGCATAGTGATAAGTGCTTAAATAGTCATATTTTAGCCCTTAATTTACATATGTTAGGCTCTTAGTTTTGTTATTATTTGACGTTTTGTTTCCTTTTTGTGTTTTATGTCTTTTTATAGGTTTTTGAAGAAAATGAAGTATTTCTGGAAAATTCAGACTCAAAGGGTATTTTTGGAAAAATCTGGAGGTTGAGATCGAGCACATGAAGACTAAGCTCGAGCACATGCAGGCATGTGCTCGAGCGCACATACGCCTAGGCTCGAGCGCAGCAGCGCTCGAGCGCCAGAGAACAAGGAGCAAGCGCAGTAGCCGCGCTCACGCGCACACAAAGAAGGATCGAGCACTTTAGCGCTCGAGCGCACACGGGCAAGGATCGAGCACAGGCTTGCACTCGTGCGCATCGTACCTGGGATCGAGCGCACTCGTGCGTTGGAGAAGAATCAGATGCGACCAAGACTCCTTTTTCAACCCAAATTTGGTTTTCAAAGTCCTACTTGTGCTCGGAAATAAACCTCCAATTTTATTAGGTTTTCTAGGGATTCTATGTTTTCCTAAGCCTATAAATAGACCTCTAAGCCTCTAAGAAAAATGGTGGAGAAGCAGACACAAGCTCTGGAAAAGAATTGAAGGCTAGATCAAGAGGAATTTGGGTTTTTCTTCTCTTCCACCTTTTATTTTGTTATGTAGTTTAGTATTTTAATTAGGGCTAGTTTGAAGCCTTAATCATGTCTCTTTAGGGTTGCAATATTGGCGCATTTGCTACAATTATCTTTTGGGTGTTTAATTTGATTACTTCCTGTTTACTTGAATTCTTGACATGAATGTGTTTGATCATATGCATGTGTTTGGATTTATGTTATTTAACTCAATTTGGATGGCCGAGTCCTGGACTGAATAAAGTGACAAAAGAACCCCATTACAGGTTCTTGGGCTAATCAACATGGGAAACCGGGAGTAAATACCATGCCCTAGGCCTTGTGTGGTTGTCAATTTTCATGGATTTATGCTTCCTTAAAGAACAACTTAGTAGATACCATGCTAAATCCTTTGGGGAAGAAAAGAACTAGAGTAGATACCATGCCTAGTTCGTTGTTTAGGAAAATCAATAGCTTAAAGAGTAGATACCATGCCCTTAGGTTGACAAACATTGAATATCTAGAGATCATTGGAATATTGGCATATTGTTAGTCTTATTTGAGTATGGTTAGCGGTGGATTTCAAAACCCTAATCCTTTTTAGTTTTAGTATTTCTTTAGTTTAATTCAACTTGCAACAATTGTTTTAAACCCGTTAATTAAATAGGAAATTTCTAAACATAATTTACCAATCCTCGTGGGAATGATTTCGTATTTGCCTGCTATGCTATCATTTTGATCTTATGCACTTGCGACTAAAACATAACAGATATTTGCCTATTAATTTAGGTGGGTATTTGTCACAACACATAGCTTTTTATTTTCCTTATATAAATCGCTTATGCATTTGATTTGGGGGTAGAACACAATCCTTGTTGTTCTTTCAATTGGTATTAGAGCAGGTACGCTCGGTTTAGACTCACGTCTTGAGTGTGTTCGATGACCCCCACTGTTTTGGGACGATCTACCTCTATTCCAAGTGCTCCTTCCATTTTCATTGGAAGTGATTTTGCACTTTGGAAGGTTCGTTTATGAGCCATGTTTAAGAGGTTTATTTGTCTATTTTTGTTTAGCATGACTAGAAGGTTTATTGCCTATCTTATTGCATTCTGGTGCATGCTTTGGGTTTTTTCTTTCTTTTTTTTTTTTTTTTTTTTTTTAATTTTTTTTTATGAGTTTTTCTCTTGTTGGTTTTTTAAGTTTTTTTTGTTTGTTTGTTATGGTGTGTCTTTCTTTGGGAGTGCTCTCTCTCTAGATCTTGTTGAGTACTTTTTTCAAACACTTATTGTGCTCTTTATGAATCTCTCATTATTACTAACCTGTGTTATACTGGCTATTGAAGGTGTCTTATATGATGGTTTGAGAGTTTGTGTGTGTGCTTTGATGCTTATGTTCATTCTAAGCCTTGTCCTATTTATGCACACTCTTTTCACAAATTTTGAGGGATTTCACATCTGTTAGTTTGGGCAGAAACTCTTATGAGTATTTTTGAGTTTCCCTATGCAAATTGGCCTTGCAAGTCAACCTCAAAACTTAATTGTTCATGGCATCACCTCTATCAATGACAAGAAAAATATGATCAAAGATCAAATGTTTAACAAAAGTGTGACTAAACATATTTTTATAAATTTGCTTTTGAAATCCCTATAGAAAGAGCCGGTGTCATAATCATTGCGGAAAAGGTGAAACACCCATGGGGTTTAATTTGTATAAATTCTCTTGAACAATTGAAGAGGAATGTGAGTATGAATTTTTATTAAAGTTGAGGAAAAAGGGTTTAACTTTTGCGTTAAGGGTCACCATTTTTCTTATGAGATGTGATTGCTCCATGCCTATGTGACTTGTGCCTTCTCTTGTGAAATGGTCCACACATTTCACTATGACATGTTTTAGTATGTTCATTTGCATCATTGTCATAATCATTCTTTCTATGGACCATCATGTTTGTTCATACTTGGATTAAACTGAAGAACATGTTAGTTTTTGAAGAGATGGTTTCTCTCATGTGTTAATAAGTGTTTGTTGTGAGTGCTCACGTTGATTAGGTGAGAGTATTTGAGCTTTTTTGGTTTTAAAAAGGAAAAGGAAAGGGTGAAGAGGATTGTTTCCTTACACTCTGTTTTTTTTTTTTAATTTTTTTAATGAAAATTGTTGTTGCTTCACTCAAGATCTCTCTCCCAAGGGATTTTTTATTTAGTCTCTGATATGCTGTTTGGTCCTTCTTGAAGGTATATGTCTTGTATGATTATTGTGCATTTTGGTACACATTGTGACTCTAATAGGTGCACTCATTCATATGATCATCACAAGTATGTTCTTGTGTTGTTTTGAAAAGGGCATATGTTTTTCTTGAAAAGCAAGTATGTTGCTTTTCAAAACATGATTGAGATGTGTTTGTCCTCAATCTTTGTCTTTCTCTCAACAAAATTTGTTCTTTTATTTCAAAACCTTTTTGTTGATTGTGTGTGCTTGCATTTAGAGTCTTGATTATGTCTTGAGTCTCTCTTTATGCCTTCTAGAATCATAATGTGCATACTTCCCTGGTTTGGATATCCTCCTTGAAGGTGGTTGTTGGTTGTGTCCCTCACCTTCCTCTGCTAGGATGTGTTGTGCTTATTAATCTGGTTGCTCTTAGGTTGTTTGGATTGTATTCTCTTAGTTCTTTGCAGTAATGTTGTCTCTTCCTTCCTCCCAGAGAGAAAGAGTAGATGTTGGTCCTACACCTCCTATGGCTCATGCTGAAGTTGAAGATTGTATTTGCCAAGAGATTTGGGACTGGCAATGGCTAAGCTATGTTCCCTTCCTAGAAGCTCAATCGCAAAAAAAGGTAAAGGTTATCTTGACCTTAATCTTTTTGTTCACACACATACAATCTTATATGTTTGTGCATCACCTTTGCGTAGGTGATTGAATTCCTTTGTGATTGCAATATATTGTGTCTAATGCATGCTTGTTATCCCTGTGATTATGTTGTTGAAATTTGGGTGATCCTTTGGTTATTCACTTTCAATATTTGGGATTTTTTTTTTTTGTTCTTTGACTTTATTTTGTTCTGTGCTTGTGTCTTTTGTTTTTGGATGATTTGGGGGCTCCTCGACTTACATGATCATGTTTTTCAGATGTACGATTGGCATTTCATGTTCTTGTCTCGCACATTTGATACTCCTCTTTGGATTTGTTTTTGAGGAGAATGTAGGGTTCACAATTTATGGTTGTGGACCTTCCATACTTTAACGTGTTTGGGTCGTTTTGAAACTGCATTTTCATGCAGTGTATCTTGATAACATGTTAATTTGTTGGGATAAATGCAAAATTGGTCCATGTGGTTGGCCTAATTTACAAATCACTTCCTATGGTTTAAAAAATAATTTATAGGTCCATAGGGTAGGCCAAAATAACATTTTACTCCCTGAACTCATTTTCCGTTAAATGAATAAACAGAAACCGTTTTATTACCACCTCACACCTAATAAAAATAAGACACGTGTTCTTTTTTATTTATGCTTTCAAAAAATGACAAATAAGCTTTTCCATGTCATTTTGAGGCTCTAGCACACACTCTACGTCAAATTAAATAAATCTAATCCCTCTATATCTCCCCTGTGTTGCCATCATCTTCATCTTCCCCACCGATTCATTGTCCATGCCGTCATCTTCATGTCTAATTCTGAGAGTTGAAAATCCACAAAAACAAAAACAAAAATTGACTGCCAGCCATCACCCAATTTTTTCCTCTTTTATTTATTTATTTATTTTTTATTTTTTCCTTTCCTAAGACACTCTTTTGTGGTATCCACCATTCGTACTTTGTGCTTGATGTTACTCCAAAATGAAGATATTACTCCAAAATGATATTTGATGTTCATCATTGTGCCTACCAGTTTGTGCTTGCCATAGAACAAAAATAAAAACAAAAAAATGGCACACAGAGAGAGAGAGGGATAGATTGTTTCTGATGCCCAGAAACAATTTTTGAAGATGCTTCAATGCCCAAAAACAAATCCGAATTTCCATAGAAAGACTGCCCAAAAACACACTACTCCAAAAATGCAAATGCCAAAAAATATCAGAGTAATTCACAGATCGAAGATGCTCAAAATCTTAAAAGCGGAAGTAAAAAAGCTCCAAAGCAAGGTGGCTTGATTACCATTATGACGTTTTCGGCAATTCTTTGGCAGCGATTTCAGTCGTGCTATGAAGTCCAATAGCTCACCTGGAGATGGACGCAAGAATCGGTGGGGAAGATGAAGACGACGACATGGACAGTGAATTGGTGGGGAAGATGAAGACGGCGGCACGAGGGGGATATAGAGGGATTAAGTTTATTTAATTTGACGTGGAGAGTGTGCTGGAGCCTCAAAATAATGTGGAAAAGCTTATTTGTCATTTTTTAAAAGCATAAATGAAAAAGAACATGCGTCTTATTTTTACTGGGTGTGAGGTGGTATTGAAACGGTTCATGTTAAGTCATTTAATGGGAAATGAGTTCAGGAAGTAAAATGTTATTTTGGCCTACCTTAGGGACCTATAAATTATTTTTTAAACCATAGGGAATGATTTGTAAATTAGGCCAATGACAGGGATCAATTTTGCATTTATCCCTAATTTGTTTCTTGCTTCTCCCATATCATATTTCCATAATATGTGAAATTGGTGACAATTGCCCTTTTGATTGTGTGTTGAGTTATTGCAATTGTTCATTCACATTTTGTGATTGCGGGTTTATGATCTTGTTGGTTTGTGCTTAAGATTTGCAAATGCCATGTTAGTTGTGCTAATTTTTGTTTTCATGCATCTCAACCTTGTTTGGATGACATGAATTGGGCATTTGAATAGGAGTTTCTTTGGACTCACTTGCACTTTCATGTGTTTAGTTATAGCATTTCATGCTCTCATGTTGTGTTGTGTGTATGTCCTGACTTGAGCCTTTTCTGTTCCTACTGTGGTCTTTTGTACTGCCTTGTTTATACCTTCCAAAGATACAAGTGATGCCACTTAAGTTCCTTCATCTGCCTGTGTCGATAGAAATGGAGAGAATGTGATTTGTGGGGACATTTGTTAGGGAGAGGTTACTCATGTTAAGGGGGAGTAACATTAGAGCTATTTTTGTTTGTGTGATATCTTTCATATATCTTGTTTTCTTGACATTTTATATGAGATATCTTGGCTCAATATGCTTTATGACACATGCTTGGTTATATGTGATTCTTTGTTTAAATTCTTTCACATGTGTCTTTCTTATTGTTGTATATTCTCCTTCCTCTTGAGTTATTAATTTGGGGAGAATGTGTTTCATTCATATGCCCCTTTGACGATTCAGACAAAAATGGGGAGAGAGTATTTTATGTGAAGTGAACAAGGAACTTGCGCTTTTTGTTGACTTGTTTGGTGCGTAGATCTTTGTATCTTGCAAACAATGTTTTGTTTGGTGCTTTGATATCTGTATCTGAACTTGCCTTTTGTTGACTTGTTTGGTGCATTGATCTTTGTATCTCACAAACAAGGTTTTGTTTGGTGCTTTGATCTCTGTAATCTGAACTTTCTTGTTATTGACTTGTTTGGTGTTTTGATCTTTGTATCTCACAAACAAGGTTTTGTTTGGTACTTTGATCCCGTATCTTTCCTTTTGTTGACATTTTTGGTGCTTTGATCTTTGTATCTCACAAACAAGGTTTTGTTTGGTACTTTGATCTCTGTATCTCACAAACAAGATTTTGTGTTCCTCTATTTTATTGGCATGTTGCCTTGTGTTCTCTAGTTATTCTCTTATTAGCATGTTGCCTTGTGTTCTGCAGTTTTTCTCTTGTTGGCATGTTGCCTTGTTTGTTCTTCTCTTGTTTTTGTACGTTTACATATAACATGGGTTATATGTTTTTCTTAATACAAACTCATGTGAGTAGGTGTTGATGCACGTTTTTCCCTCAACAGTTTCCACTGGTGTGATCTTTACATTCTTCGAGGCATCTGTGATTATCAATCTTTGGGCTCCTACAAAATAATAAGAGTGTCAAATAGGTTTATGGGGAAGGCCCCGTAGACCCTCCGATGCTTAAGTTAGCAGTCGTATATGGGGTCAAAATGTAGCCGGAGCTAGCATTGTATATAGAAAAGATCCTTTTACCGATGTCTTTAGTTCCCTTTTATAGGGTTTTTCTATGTAACTACTTCCTTGATCTTCTCCTTTCAGATGATTGAAGAATCATTTGAAATAGTGGGGAGATAATGTGAGGTAGTTGAGATAATGTAGGACCTTATGAGATAATTAAGGGTTGTTGAGAGATAGTGGGACCCATGGTGGATTTTATCCCCAACAGTTACCCACTGATTCTCATGGTTGACTTGTCCAACTAGTTGGGCATCGGGAATCTTAGATTTACTTGCGACCGAAACCCTGGAGCTCATGAAGTTGGCCTTTCTAAGGCTAAAGATTTTGTAAAAAAAACTTTGAAACATTGACTATTCGTAAAATTTGTTTGAACTCTTAATGAAAAGAATCTCTATCAATCTGTTAGCTATTTCTTTACCATGAAAGATTGTTTGCACAACCTTTCTTCTTTGTTTAATATGCGATTTTAGAAAATAACATAAATTTAATATTTATGGAAACACCTCTAGAAATCTTAAAAATAATTTTGAAATTACCTGTGATTGCTTGGCAGAGTGCTTGACCCTAGAGAATGTCTCAGGACCTCCTGTCAGAGTTTTTGTTCTGAGTACTCTGCTTTGGTTGGACCGTTGAACATTTCTTGATGAAGTACTTTATGTTCAAAACGGTTTTGTCTCACAAACATTCACAAACATTCTGCTGAGGGTTTCATGTCCGAAGGGTTTAGTCGAGAAGATCCTTGGATGCTTCCTCTAATTCCCTTTGGAAAACCTGCCCGAGGGCTTAGTTGAGAGGATCAAGTATAGTCTCTTCGACTGTTTCCTCTAAGTACCTTCGGAAACCTGTCCAAGAAATGAGTTAAGAGGTGAGTTGTAGTCTCTTCGACTGTCTCTCTCTAACTACCTTCGGAAACCTGTCGGAGAAGTAAGTTGAGAGGTGAGTTATAGTCGCTTCGACTATCTCTCTCTAACAACCTTCGAAAACCTGTCCGAGAAGTAATTAGAGAAGTGAGTTATAGTCTCTTCGACTGTCTCTCTTTAACTACCTTCGGAAACATGTCTGAGAAGTAAGTTGCGAGGTGAGTTATAGTCTCTTTGACTGTTTCCTCTAACTACCTTCGGAAACCTGTACGAGAAGTGAGTTAAGAGGTGAGTTATAGTCTCTTTGACTGTCTCTCTCTAACTACATTCAGAAACCTGTCTGATAAGTAAGTTGAGAGATGAGTTATAGTCTCTTCGACTGTCTCTCTCTAACTACCTTCAGAAACCTGTCTGAGAAGTAAGTTGGGAGGTGAGTTATAGTCTCTTCAACTGTCTCTCTCTAACTACCTTCGAATACCTATTCAAGAAGCAAGTTGAGAGGTGAGTTATAGTCTCTTCGACTGTCTCTCTCTAACTACCTTCGGAAACCTGTCCGAGAAGTAAGTTGAGAGGTGAGTTATAGTCTCTTCGACTGTCTCTCTCTAACTACCTATGGAAACCTGTCCAAGAAGTAAGTTGAGAGGTGATTTATAGTCTTTTCGACTGTCTCTCTCTAACTACCTTCAGAAACATGTCAGAGAAGTAAGTTGAGAGGTGAGTTATAGTCTCTTCGACTGTCTCTCTCTAACTACCTTCGGAAACCTGTCCGAGAAGTAAGTTGAGAGGTGAGTTATAGTCTCTTCAACTGTCTCTCTCTAACTGCGTTTGGAAACCTGTTCGAGAAGTAAGTTGAGAGGTGAGTTATAGTCTCTTCAACTTTCTCTCTCTAACTACCTTCGGAAACCTATCCGAGAAGTAAGTTGAGAGGTGAGTTATAGTCTCTTTGAATGTCTCTCTCTAACTACCTTCAGAAATCTATCCGAGAAGTAAGTTAAGAGGTGAGTTATAGTCTCTTCGACTGTGTTTTTCTCGCAAATGTCCTTGGGAAAGCACCTCGAGTATCTCACCGAGTTGTTCTCGGGGAATGTGTCTTGGCTATGTTCTATCGAGGAGCCTTTTTGATTGAAGTGCCAAGCTACTCACTCCTGTTATGTTACCATGGTTTCTTCGGACTAGTTCCACTTCTCCTACAGCATGTCAAGGTGTAGCTTAAGGCTTTCATCATTGCACTCGAGCCGAAACGCTTCTCGATCCAACCTTGGCTAGGATGATTGCCTCCTTTGCGCTCACCAAGCCATTTCTTCAAATTTCAGAGATGATCTTCAAACTAGATACGCCCCATTCTTGGATATGTGTTTCTTGGGATCCTTTTGTTCGGATTCCTAGGAAATCTCGAGATCACATGAACTTTCGGCAAGATCCGGCGATAGTGAACGAGGGCGAGGCTATCATGGACTCAGCAGGGAGTGGCGAAGCTCAGCGAGGCTTGGCCTTGGTGCGGTAAAGTGATGCTCGGCCATGGTGAGGCGGAGTTATGCGCTTGGCTATATAGAGGGGGAGCGATGCTCGGTCATATGAGGTGGATGGATGCTCAGCCGTATGAGGAGGAGTGATGTTCGGCCGTATGAGGCAGAGTGATGATTGGCCATATAAGGTGGAGTGAACTCGGTCGTATGAGGCGGAGTGATGCTCGGCCGTATGAGGATGAGTGAACTCGGCCGTATGAGGTGAAGTGATGCTTGGCCATATGAGGCAGAGTGAACTCGGCCGTATGAGGCAAAGTGATCTTGGCCGTATGAGGCGGGGTGATGCTTGGCCGTATGATGCTGAGTGAACTCGGCTGTATGAGGCAGAGTGATGCTCGGCTGTATGAGGCGGAGTGAACTCGGCCGTATGCTTAGGAACAAACTCCTCATACATTGAGCTTTTCCTGCATGTATGCATGTAATATGTACCTCCCATTTCTATATGGCAGAAGTGGTGTCAATGGCGAGATACTCAAATTGTGAATTGAGTTCAGTGGAGAGGAGTTGCTTTGGCTGATGCATTCTCGCTGATATTGATTTTGGCCCTTAGATGTTATTGCTTGGCTTTTGTCGAGTTATTGCTGACAGGCATGCTGAATCAACATTTCCTTCTAGGTGAACAATGATGACATTCGTATCATGACAAGGGTATGCTTTCGGGCAGTCTTATGCCATAGCAGGGTAGGACCTACTCTTGGGCTGCTAGGTGCTCCGTGGATACAGGAGTTTCTTTGTCTTAATGAGAGACCCCCCGTGGAGGGTCCGCTTGTCTCGTTGAAGTCGGGCTTCAATGAAAGCATCTTGCTGTGTGGACAGATGGTTGAAGTTCTTGACTTTCTCAGCTTTGGGTGACACACCACTAGCCGCGTAAGATGAGGGGTATACCCCCCAAATTTAGCGATTTTCACTAGTAGCTCAAAGGTCCGGCGATTGCTGACGTGATAATGCCATCCCTTTTCCTCTACAGTTCAAAGCCTGTGGTTGGTAACCCCAGAAGAGCTTGATGCAAGGTCCGAGCTTGAAGTCAAGCGAATCTTGAGGTTCTGTCGGCCATGGCGAGGAGGAGTGAGGCTTGGGCCTTGGCCATGGTAAGGTGGTGCGAGACTCGGGACTCGGCCATGGTGAGGCGGAGTGAGACTCGGGCCTTTGCCATGGTGGTGCAAAGTTCTTTTTCTACTCTAAGCCACATTGTGCTCATTTTCCTTTGTTATTCATGATCACTGCACAAAGTTGAAAGAGGAGATATAGAGCATGTTGCACTAAAATTGTGTAATAGCATGCCTTTTTACAGTGCATGAAACACAATTGACTGTTATCAAGCCCATGCAATCATAATCCTAGGAAATCAGAATTAAGGATGTAGAATGCTATTAAAGCTAAAATATGACAATGTTGTTCTCATGAGAGGAGCATGCCTCTCACAAAAGGACAAATTAGAGCCCCAATGATTTTTGAATTGCGAATGGCTTTCACCAAGATCAAAATTCAGTATTATTCTAATCAAGCATGCATTTGTTTTAACTTATTAAAGTACATTTTCAATAGAGACATTCTTGGATTATTGTCTTTTCATCAAAGTCATGAGCATATGTATTTAGATTTGTAAATTGTGCTTCGATTTTAGTACAAAAGTATTTACAATAATATATATACATATACTTATTCATGACAATTAATGTAAAAAGAAATACCACATATTTCACATCTAAATAAAATCAGTTCATAGGGACTTATCTAGCGGGGCGAGGCTTGGCCCTAGGGAAGCAGAGTGATGCTCGAACTTCGGGAGGTGAAGTGATGGTCGGGCCTCGGGAGCTGGAGTGATCCTTGGATTTTTGCTCCTTGGATTTCGCTTATCAGATTTTTTTTTCCTAGGCTCTCGGAATTTTTCACTCCTCGGGCTCTCCGATTTTTTCTTCGGAAAATAGTTCTCGAGTTTGTCTCAAAATTTCATTCTCGGACTTGGAATTTTTCTTCGGAAAATTTCTTGGAGTTTCTCGGAATTTTTCATCCTTGGACCCTTGGACTTGGACTCTTCATCCTTAGACCCTCAATCTCGGACTCTTGGGCCTTTTCTTGCACAAAATGAGAAGTGCATGCCTCCAAGCAAAATATAATTAATAATTATAAATCCGAGGAGAGGGGTCAGTGAACCTGTGGTTGAAGAGGACCGATGCTCGACGGCCCTACATGCAGCTCGGGTCATCCAGATGAACCCAAGATACAGACTCGGGCCTCGGCAAAGCTTAGAAGCTCGGACATGGCGAGTCTGAGGATTAGCACGCAAGAGGGAGTATGATCTCCTTGGAAAGGGCCACTTTCCTCTACAGCAGGCTTAGCCCAGACTCCTCGGAATTCATCTTGTGACTTCTTTGCAAGCAACCTGAGGCAAGGTCTGTGACCTTCGTCAAAGCTTGAGGAGGGGTCGGCAACCCCAAGGCAGGAGCTGTGACCTGGGCTGAAACCACTGTGTTGAGGAGTCAGCAAACCCGAGTAAGTGTCAGCGACTTTGAGGTTTGTTGATGTAGATTGGAATTCAAGGCTTATCTTATCTTATCTTTTAGTCTTTTATTAGGTTTCTTTATTAGTCGTTTATTATATCTTATCTTTCAGTCTTTATTTGAATTAGGTTTCTTTGTTAGTCTTTTATTTGGTTTAGTTGTCTTTCGTAAACTTTTAAATTAACTTTATTTTATTGTTATCTTAGGACTAGGAGTCTTGGGCTATAAATATATGATTATAGCCTTTAATAATTCAGTTTATGATTATTATTGAGTTTGTTTAATAAGAATTACTCAGAGTTGAGTTTCTTTGTGTTTTTTCTTAAACCATAGATAGAATCTATAGTTTTTAAGAAGATTTCTTTGATTCTTGTGATAGTCTCACAATCTTAGAAATATTTATCCATTTTACTTGCTGTTTTTCTTGTTCACCACAATCCTACGCTGCATCAGTTGGTATTAGAGCTTCAGTTTTCTTTCCATGGCACCGCCAAACACAAGAAGAAGGGGCAACCGCTTTGCAAATCAGGAGGACGTGTATGAACGTAAGGAAGCAGTCGGTGAAACACGCTCAAAGGAGCAGTGGCAACGCATGGTGGATGAGGTGGAGATGCTGCAGAAAACATTAAAGGCGAATCAAGCGGCGAATCATTGGCAACGCATGGTGGATGAGGTGGAACTACTACGGAAAGAAATAGAGATCTTCACAACCCGAGTTGACAACCGGGGCAGCCCTAAAGTTCGTCACCATCGAACGAATCAAAGCTTTGTGGATGAGGATAATGTGGTTGTCAGTCATAGGGTTCATTCTGAAAAACGGAGAGCACGATTTGAGACGGAGATGCCGCGACAAGCCAACTTGACCATTATTCATGAGCCTCAAATCCATCAACCAAATCCATATCCTGTGGATGAGGAAAAGAAATCTGTGGATGAAGAGTTTCAGGAATCCGAGTTCATTGATGAAGAATTCAGACATAAAGATGTTGAAGACCCTTCAGGAGTTGGGGATTGGGATTCACCACCAACCTATGATGAGGAGCCCGAAGAAGATGACTCATGGGAAGAGGAAAGGCCTACGGAGGAGCACGAAAAAGATGGATTTTTCCCCATGTTTGGTGGTCTCTATCCAGAAGAAGATGGCCAATTGGAAGAGGAAGGACCCACAGATGTCATCGCCAATTATGAAGAGGATGGCATCACCAATTATGAAGAAGTTGAAGAAGACCTTCCAAGTGCATTACCTAATTTTAGTGATGAAGAATTAGGTTATGTTGATTTCCTTGGTATTAAAGATATTTTAAATTCTCCTAACGAAGATTATGGTGAGTTTTATGCGGATGAGAAAAATTATATGTTCACAAGGGAAACAATGGTTGACTCATTCTTGAGTATCTTCATGGCACATGGAAGGGAGAAGGAACGAACGAAGAGCCAATCTGCAGTATTGCCAAATGGTGTATGGGGCTTTCATGACAACCATCAAAGTATTTCGATGATGAGAAGCGTCACATTTATTTTGGGGTGTTGCCTTGTTGCGATCTTAAGGAACAGAGAATGGAACGAGTTAACAGGGCACCCGAAGGACCGTGGAAAAGACAATCCGAATTCGAGGGCGAATTCTCTCCAACCTAGGGAGGATGATGTAGATTGGAATTCAAGGCTTATCTTATCTTTTAGTCTTTTATTAGGTTTCTTTATTAGTCGTTTATTATATCTTATCTTTCAGTCTTTATTTGAATTAGGTTTCTTTGTTAGTCTTTTATTTGGTTTAGTTGTCTTTCGTAGACTTCTAAATTAACTTTATTTCATTGTTATCTTAGGACTAGGAGTCTTGGGCTATAAATATATGATTATAGCCTTTAATAATTCAGTTTATGATTATTATTGAGTTTGTTTAATAAGAATTACTCAGAGTTGAGTTTCTTTGTGTTTTTTCTTAAACCATAGATAGAATCTATAGTTTTTAAGAAGATTTCTTTGATTCTTGTGATAGTCTCACAATCTTAGAAATATTTATCCATTTTACTTACTGTTTTTCTTGTTCACCACAATCCTACGCTGCATCATTTGTCCATGGCGAGTCTAGCGATTCTGTGTTAGTAGAGGTTTGGCAAAGGCAAATCTGAAAATGACACCCGGCGAACCTGAAATGGCTTGAAGGGTGCACCGGCACCGAGCTTGACGCCTTAAATGGCTTGAAATGGCTTGAAGGGTGTGCTGGAGAGAGCCTGGCTATCGGTGATCCTGGAGATTGCCACCTGGGTATTGGTGGTTCGGGGGGGAGGTTTTTATCTGTGCCTGTCCAAGCGAACTCCAGGAAGGGTCGGCCATGGCAAGCCCGAGGAATGGTCGGCCATGGCTCGTCCGAGTAGTAGTGCGCCACGTTCCTTTGCAGCGGGTTGGCCTAGACTCGTCTAGCATGAAAGCACTAGAGACCGGCGTGGATTTTGGTGCGGTGCTTGGTCGGCGGTGGAGGGCTTGCTACTTTCGCCTGCGAATACCGTACATGTTGCTCGCGTGGACAGGTGCTCACTATGGGGCTGTGAGTTGGAGGTTCGCAGAGAAACTGAAGGTAAGACCGAGAATGGGTCGGCAGCTAGCTCTGTTGCGCCCTTGGAAAGCGAGGCCCGGCGACGCGGCCGAGGGAGAAGTATGTACCCCTATTCTCGGAGAGTCTGTTTTGGAGAATTCTCACTTGGGGGGACGTGGCCAGGTGAGAGGACCTGCATGGCCAAAGTCGCATCTTCTCTTGCTTTTGAGCAACCTACATATATGGTTTATTCAAGACTTTCTTTCCAAGGTTAGAGAAGACAAAAAATAATGGCATGATTGTAATTTACAAACAATGTGGTGAGGAAACACAAAAGGTGTCCCCTAACACCTGGCATTCGCATAATCTTGTGTGCGAATGCACACAATTTAAGAGAATTTAATTGTTTTTCTTTTCTTTGCTGCAGTTTTTTTTTTTTTTTTTTTTTAAATTCACACATGGCTTTCTTCTTGTTGGGAGGGACCACGTCACTTTCCCTTGAAAGAATGAAATTGTGGAACAATAGACACCTTTCTTATTTCTGGTAAGAGTCCCACGTGATATGGCCGCTTTCACATATATTTTTATGATTTTTGAATTTGCAAAAAGTTAACAATTATAAAATAATCGAAAAATCATAAATAATCAAAGTAGGCCAAGACTTACGCAATTCCGTGTCATGCAGTTGTTCATGATGCAATAACAGCAAAAACATTATTCCCCACTTTCATGAATTTAGCAGGAATGGAAAAAAAGAAATGTGAACTTATCTGGGTATACGCCAATTTCAAGGGGTGTCCCACTGTGGACGCTAATTCGTGTTTGTTTGAATTGAGCACAGATTTGAGATGTGCGCGAACAGATCCTTGCGGATCTGACGAAAGCAAACACCGATGTGGTGTACGCAGATCGCAACAGTGTGGATGTAGGATCCATGACTATAGATCTGTATAGGCTGGTTGATATATCGCCCAAATGCTTGATCACCACCATAATGGATTTTGATTTTTGCAAGAACATAGTTGTTCCCACAAACGGCACCAAACTATTGATGCACATTTTTCCCTCAATAGTTTTTGACTGGTGTGATCTTCACATTCTCTGAGGCGTCTATGATTATCAATCTTTGGGCTCCTACAAAATAATAAGAGCGTCAAAGGGGTCTACGGGGAAGGCCCCATAGACCCTCTGATACTTAAGTTAGCAGTCGTATATGGGGTCAAATTGAAGCCAGAGCTAGCATTGTATATAGAAAAGATCCTCTTACCGATGTCTTTAGTTCCCTTTTATAGGGTTTTTCTATGTAACTGCTTCCTTGATCTTCTCCTTTCAGATGATTGAAGAATCATTTGAAATAGTGGGGACATAATATGAGGTAGTTGAGATAAGGTAGGACCTTATGAGATAATGTAGGACCTTATGAGATAATTAAGGGTTGTTGAGAGATAGTGGGACCCATGGTGGATTTTATCCCCAACAATAGGTTATTAGATAATAGTGTTGGAGGTGTCTCCCACTTTATGTTTTAATGCTATGCTTGTAATGATTTTGTAATTGTTTTCAAAGAATAGGTACATTAGCATATTCCATCAATCAAAGTCTAGTAGTATTTTGCTAGGCTGGTGAAGTACAAATTTAATTGTACTCGCAAGTGCACTAGTCGTGTGCAGTAAAGTGTGTGTGCAAGTGTGAGGTCGAATCCACAGGGAAACGTGTTTGCAAAAATCAATTTTCTAGTTTAAACTAATTTTATCTTAACCTAGTTCCAAATTGTGTATTTCTGTCATGCAAAAGGCATAAACTAAACTAAATGATTTGAAAATAATTAATGGGAAAAGTACTAAGGTTATCCGAATCCGCCCCACCAAATCAAACAACATGCACGCACATTAAATCATTCGATGAATTGAGATCAAATCATTTAATTGAGATCAAATCATCCACTGTATCCGTAGATCACAATGGATATTAGTCTCAACCCAATCATTCGATGTACCCCGAGATGAAACACAACGAATATAAAATTTAGCATGAATAAAAGAACAACATTCAATCAAATGAAATTAATCAAACAATTGAATTGACTTTGAACAACAATTTAATTAAAAATCACATTGTATACATAAAACGACAAGAACATGAATGTTTATCAATGACGAGGCTTCATCTTCAACCTTAGTTGAAGATTTAGCCTCTCATGACAAAAAAGATCATAAAGAAACTAAATTAACTTCATTAAAATCAAATACTTACAAAAGAATTCGAATTCCAAGTGACAAAATGCCCAGAAAACACGAAAACGACAAAGAATGGTGCCTCTAGCGCGCCTCCGTACATTTACAATAAAAAAAAATTGGTATTTATAAGCTAATTTTAGGGTTTTAGTGCTGCCAGGCCAGCTGAGTGCGCTCGATCACACTCGTGCAACATGTCTCCTGCAGCGTAGGGCGTGAGTGCGCTTGATCGCACTCTAGGTACGATCGATCGCACTCGTGCAACATGTCTCCTGCTGTGCAGGGCGCGAGTGCGCTCGATTGCACTAAACATGCGCTCAAGCGCACTACCAGTCAGAATTAGCCTACTCTTGTGAGCCATGACTTTGTAGATCTTTGAGTTAGCTTTCCAATGACACCAAGATCGCTTCAATTCAAGCACTACAACTCTAGATATTGCCTTTTTAGTGTGACTCGTTGGGTGCGAAGCATCAGTCGATCCAAATTTGCTACCAATGCTCCCTGAAGTGTCTTAAGCCCCAAAATTAATGGATTTTCCCTTTAAAGGCATTGTTTTTCCTTAGCGACCTACAAAACATTAAAACACCAAAACTAACCAAAACATCATAAAATAATAAAGCTAAAAGTTTAGCAAATACAAATTAAGGGATCCAAATATGCAATATTTGGCACTCATCAAATACCCCCAAACTTACATTTTGCTAGTCCCTTAGCAAAACAAAATGAAAAACAAAATGAAAGCAAGAAACATAAGTCCGCTCTTGTGGGAGAGACGATTGCATTTAGCATATGCAACATGCCTTTTAAACCCCTAAGCATCCCTAGTGGACGAGTGAAGTCTCGTGAGGGTTTAACAGGAATGATACCCATAAACATTGTAAGTGCTATGTCATTGAAAAGAATAAAGTTTCACACAAACCATGGATCTCATTCATAAGCAAGCTTAACAAGACAAACACTATCATCACAATCCTTGGGAAACCCAGAATCAAAGAACACATAAATGGACGGTTGAGACAACAAATGCTCAGATAGGTGCAAAGTGAAATTATCATACAGCCATGAGGCTTCAATTTATTCTTAAGATAAATACCTCAAAATTCGTTGGAATCGCTATCAAATGAAACAACCAAGGCAAGATATGCTTTTTTCTTTTTTTAGCTGTGCCATGCTTAACTCCTTTAAGCTTTCTAATTGACCCATGTAATGAGTGTTAGGCTAATGACTCCCAAACGAGATGGTTTTAGTGCACTAGATGTAAAACATCCCTAAGGGCTTAATGACTCAAGTAAAAAAGGCTACAAAGCCAAACTAGCCGTACAATCAACCAATCTTGAGTTTCACACCTTTCTACGCAAACACTCAATGCTTAATGAGGCAAGAGGTCCGGTTACTCAGTAAAGACTCGAAATGATGATTTTTTTTTATTTTTTTATTTTCATGCCAAGTTTATTCATTAACGAATCATCCAACAAATCTAAAGATACACATGATTCAGTTCAAATTTTATACCTCACAAACTATATGCTAATGTGCTCGTGACAATCAACTCAAACAAATGAAGTCTCTCTAGCCCAAAAACAAGTAAAATGACCCAAATAGATTCCAAATGATATGATGGTGTGTTCAAAATGTTAAACAAGACAATGAAAATCAAACCACAGCTACAGCTAACTCATGCTTAACAACAACATAGCAAAATTTTATTATTATTATTTTTTGATATAAAAACAAACAAATAACACAAACAAACAAAAAGACACAAACAAACAAATAGACAATGTGTTTGTCCACACCACCAAACTTAAATGACACATTGTCCCAATGTGGCAAGAGATATAATACCGTTGATAAGTGCTAAAATATTCATATTTTCAGCCCTTAACTTACATGTTCTAATCCTTTGGTTTTGATTAATTAGGTCATTTTAATTCGTTTTTGTGTTTTTCATACTTTTGTAGGCTTTTGGAAGAAAATGAAGTAAATCTAGATGATTTGGGCTCAAAGAGAGAAGATGGGAAAATTGGGAGCTCTCTGACACGGGTACCTGCGATCGAGCGCAATACCCGAGAAGATCAAACACAAATCAGGCTAGGAGCGATCGAGCGTAGGACAAAAAAAGGATCGATCGCAAACCTGCAATCGCGCGCACACAGGTTGCGATCGATCGCACCAGCACGCATGAGACACATCAAGTGGCGGCCAGAATGTCTCTCTTTCCATATTAGGGTTTTCTAACTCCCAATTGTAATAGGTTTTGAAACCCTACGAAATCCCTAGGTTTACTACTTTGTCAAGGACTTTTAAAGCCTATAAATAGACCCTTAATCCTCTAGAATAGATATACTTTGTAAGGAGAAGAATAGGAGCTCTTCAAGTTCAAGTCTTTGGTTTATTCTTTTCCTTTCTTTTCTTTTCTTTATGAAGATGTTTAACATCAATTTTATGTGTAGCTAATTTAATTAGTAGGGCTAGATTGAAGCCCTAGTTATGTTTAGTTAATATTTCAATATTGGCACCCTTGTAATGATCTTGTTGTGCTATTTAACTTAATTAACACCTACTTGCATGAATTCCTCATATGTGTGTACCTGATCAACATATGCATGTGGTATGGACTAGTTAATTAAATCAATTTGGATGACCGAGTCATGGGTTTAATAGAAGTAACAAAAGAATCCATACCGCGATTCTTGGGTTAATCAACATGGGGAACCAGGAGTATACGCCATGCCCTCGGCCTCATGTGTTTGTCGATTTCCATAGAACATATGCTTTCCTAAGGAACAACTTAGTATACATCATGCTAAATTGCTTAGAAAAGAAAAGAGTTAGAGTATACGCCATGCCTAACTCGTTGCTTATGAAAATTTATAGTCTTACGAGTATACGCCATGCCCTTAGGTTGACAAACATTAGATATGGATAACATGATTAAAGCATTGGCATATTGTTATATTAGCTAAATATAATTATTGGTGGATATCAAAGCCCTACCTTTTATTATCATCACTTAGACAATTAATCTTTGTTTTACTTAAGGAATTTATTTTGAAATAAAAATTCAGCAATCCTCGTGGGAATGATCCTGTACTTGCACCATATACTACTATGTTGACCTTGTGCACTTGTAGGTAAAACGTATAATTATTTACCTATTAATTTAGGTAGATATTTGCACAACAACCGTGAGATGAGGAACCGAAGTGTGCAAAAGGCGAGGGCGTCCCCCAAACTTGAACACCAAAACACTTGTCAAAATCTAACAGCAATATTTCCTTATAGAAACAAACATCAAACGATTAATTGCTGTTAGAGATAGAAAATGAAATGACAAGAAATGAAACGACAAAAAGGAAAAGAAATCAAAAATAAAGTGCAGAAAATAAAAAGAAAGAAAGAATACTGCACTTTCCTCGATCATTTGGGTGTCCAACCAATCCCTTACACCCTTTCTTCTTAAGAATTTGATAGCCCTCTAGAAGGATGTTTAGCCGTCTCAGGTAGCCTAGTTGCTTGCTTCGAAGGATCTTCTTAGGAACGTGGTTCCTATATTTGTGACCTTATGTGCATAGATCCTTGAGAATTTTTGCATGAGACGGCTCTTTGAGACATTGAAGAACTGAAGCTTGGGGTTCATGAATTGTCTCAAGAGGGATTTTGATGAAGGAGTGAGCTTCAGTACTCACTTCCCTGTCATTGGATTGATTTGGAGTTGACGGGGGCTCAATGTGCTCAACCTGCTCCTCTTTTTCCGCCTCATGGATATCCATAATGAGAGGCTTAGCTGATGAAGATGATTTAGATGATGATATCTTAGTGGTTTCCCCATTTTTAGTTCGCATCTTAGGACTCGAGTCCAATAAGGCATCAGCTTGCTCAAGTAACTTGTCTTGGTCTAGGTCACATCCAAATTGAGCAAAGCACTTTCCCAATGGGTTCTCTAGACTTGGCTCATCAATAGTCTCCTCATCTTTTTCGTCACCCCCATCCCCGTTAAGATGGAAAGAAGTAAAGCTGTTGATATATAAATACCTATCTAATTTCTGTAGAACTTTTTGAACCTCTCCGTTTTCCATTTATGCTCCTCGTTCCCGGTGAAGAAAGGGTTGCTACTATCACTCTTGGAAGTGATACCCTTCATCGTTTGTGTACCAAGAAAGGCTGCCTAAAAAGCTTCATGCTTTCTCGCCTACTTGGGGTTTTTTTTTTTTTTTTTTTTTTTTTTTTCTATTTTCAAACCACACCATACACATCACTCAAACGCAAAGAAGTCTACCGAGGAGTCGGTAAGGAGATGAGCTGCATGAAGGTGGTCATGATGGATGCTTGTTGTTCTTACAAGTCTAGAGGTCCTCCAGGGAGTGAGTATTGTCTAGTCTATAACTATGAATCTTCATATAGTGATTTCTTGGGTTTGGATGCCCCGTAGTAGTTTTTCCCTTGAGGTGCTCAAAGGGTTTTCCACTTTGTCAACAAAATCTTGTATTGTGGTTGTGTGAATGTTCTTTATTTTTGTGTTGGTTTATTTTTAAGCATAACTTTTTATTTTCCTTATATAAATCGCTTATGCGTTTGATTTGGGGGCAGACATGATCCTCGTTGTTCTTTCAAAAAGAAAAGAAAAAAAATCCTTCATTCTTTTGAAAAATTGAACATAAGAAACTTTCATTCTTGATCTCTTGTTATAGCCTACAAACTCTTGCCATAATGCCTCCAAAATTAGACTGAACCATTTTGGTAGGGTTACTGGCAATTCCTTTAGTTCAATTAACTGGTAACTAACTGAAGGATCGCTCGTCTAACTAACTAAGGCTAATTATAAGCGGAAGGTGAAAGTGACAGATTTGAAATATTTAAAAATCATAAAGTATGCGGGTATTACCATCGATCATAGACTTGGAACTTCTAACCAAAATGTTTACTCTAACATAGATAACATGGTATTGCGGAATAGACTCCTGGCTTCCTTCTCTTACAAAATACTCTTAACATAGATAACATGATAAACCGCAAATACGGCGTAAGTCCAAGACTTAGTAAGTAACTCTCACAATGTAGTATGAAAAGAGCTCCCATTATATGCATAAGTAAACATGTATTTTCACAAGTATATTGGATGGTGCCTTTGTTATTACACACTAAAAGAATAATTTTGTTTTTTAAAAAGTGTAGGTGTAATCCCAACATCAATCTCTTGTAAATTTTAATGCAGAAAAACTAATGTTATTATAATACCCCAAAAATAAATTAGGGTTAAATACACTCTAATTATGATTTACGGATGAGAGGGTTGGTTCTCATTTGGTAAAGTGTAAGACCTTGGACTTTTTAAAGATTTTACTGTTGTACCGAACATTCAACAAAGCTACCGAATGTTTGATGCTTGCAGTACTGAAGAATCAGCTCATCCTTATCCTTAACCCTTTTTGTAAATATATGGTAACCAGATGGAAATGATTAGGATAATGAGTATGAAATCAATTATAGTGTGAAAGTTAAGGAATAATTCCTAAAGGATAGGAAAGAATTGGAAACACCATCATAAAAGGGACATATTAGATTTTTCAAATCCGAAGAAGACACTCAAAAATATTGGAATGGATGCCATAACATTCATCTCGGAAAGCGATGCCGGACGTGCGTTCGTGGTTCCCACTAAAGAAAAAAAAAAAGCTTTTATTTATTTATTTTATAATCCTTTCCCTATTAGAATTATGTTTACTTTCCCTACTAGGATTATGTTTACTTTCCCTATTAGGATTAGATTTACTTTCTCTACTAGAAGTAGGTTTACTTTATTATAAGGATTTCTCTTCTATAAATAGGCTAGCTTATTATGTAAAAATTCTCATTGAATTATTATCAAATAAGAGAATTTTCTCTCAAATACTCTGCGGAGTTTTATCTTTCTTTTAGCCTGCATGCTTGTTTTATCTTTTGGATAGAAGACGAAGATACTTCTCCTTGCAGAATCAAAAACAATGCTATTTGATTAGTTACATTAGTCTTCCGCTACGACAGTTGGTATCAAAGCAGGCTTTATCCTGATCATGACCAATCAGAGCAATGGTGACAATCCCCTTAATAATGTTGCTCGTGACAGGGAGGCTCCTTCTAGAGCTGAATTCCCAGATCTCTAGCATATCCAGCAAATGATACAATAGGAGATGCGCAAGATGTGGGAGTTGATGGAGCACATGCACATAGGTTCTAATCGTAATCATAGGGACAATGATGCGCATGATGACGATGGGATCCAAGTGAGGCCTATTCCTCACCAACGACCTGCACCCATATACTGACCACCGGTGTATGAAATTAGTAACGATGAAGATTTCGTTGAAGGAGTGTTCGGACAGAACGTTGGAGTAGATCAATGGGGTGAAGGACGTAGGGGCGCCGGTCGTGGCGGTACAGGCTTCAGACGCTATGAGTGAGTTGGCACTGGCCATATGGGGAATGTCTATGAAGGCACCTACTACCAGGATGCTTACGGATAGCAACCCAGATGTCAGGATTACGGTAGGGAGGAATCCCGCGAATACCAGATGAAGATTGATCTCCTATCATTCAACGGGCATCTTCACATCGAAGATTTCTTTGATTGGGTGATGGAGGTAGAAAGGTTCTTTGATTATATCAGTATTCACGAGGATCGTAAGGTAAATTTAGTGGCATACAAGTTCAAAGGAGGAGCTTCTGCTTGGTGGGAACAATTACAGATTTCTTGATCCCGACATGGGAAGGGAACTGTAACTTCATGGTTGAAGATGAAGTGGCTACTCAAAGCACGATTTTTACCACCAAACTTTATGCAACGGCTGTTCCAACAATACCAAAACTATCAACAAGGAGATTGAACCATCTAGGCATATGTTGATGATTTTTATCGTCTATCCTCCCTGAATGATCTTATGGAGATAGAAGCACAACAAGTTACAAGGTTTATTGGTTGATTGCATGTGGCAATACAAGATAAGGTTTCTATGCCTCCTATATTTACTTTGACTTAGGCAGTAAGTTTGGCAACCCCAGCAAAGAAGCAACTTGAGAGGCCTA
Organism: Corylus avellana; assembly: GCF_965113065.1. Classification (NCBI taxonomy): domain Eukaryota; kingdom Viridiplantae; phylum Streptophyta; class Magnoliopsida; order Fagales; family Betulaceae; genus Corylus; species Corylus avellana. Next base: position 15,822,782 of record NC_142492.1, read on the forward strand.
GAGCACCAACCTTGGAGCAAAACTCGAGAGATTCAGTGAGACCGACACATGGTCGAGGAAAGCAACCTCTAGTCCCAACAGTTACACCAAGTCAACAAGTGACTTCTACGGGAAGATAAGCCAACAATAGTTCAAACATTTGGAGACAACCAACCAACAATTCGTTCGCACAACCTGGTCCAGACAAGTGTTTCAAATGCAACCAACTGGGACATAGGTCACATCAATGTCTTCGGAGGTAAATGGTAAACTTGATCGAACTTGAGCCAGAAGGAGTCGAGAATGGAGAGGATGATACACCCGAGTATGAGGAAGAGGATTTGGCTGACGCTAATGAGGGAATCCCACTTTCCCAATCCTTAGTAATTCAACGTTTACTCTTGAACCTGAGGCTAGAGGATCAATCTTAATGGCATAAGATTTCTTGTACTCGCTGCACAATCAACGAGAGGGCATGTGATGTGATTATTGATGGTAGTAGCGGGGAGAAGCTGGTGTCTAAGGGGATGGTTTCAAAGTTGGGTTTGAAAACTAAGAAGCACCTAGCCCCATACAACATCGGATGGATCAAGCGGGGAATTGAGACACTAGTAACCGAGAGATGTCATTTCACATTTTTTATCGGTAAGCATTACTCGGATTCTATTTTGTGTGATGTAGTGAAGATGGACGTGTGCCACTTAATTCTGGGAAGACCTTGGTAGTTTGACGTGGAGGCCTAGCAGACTGGAAGAGATAACATCTACACCATCTTTTGGGATGGTCGAAAGATAACATTTTGACCCTTACAAGAAGTAGAAAATTCTACTCATTCCAAGGGTAAGCCGGTCCTCCTATCCACTGGATCAAAATTTATAGAATAAGCTAAGGAGGCCCAAGATATCATTGTATAGGTGACCGAGAGAACCTCGTGCTCCGTCTCACAAGAAGTTCCCTTACAATGTGACCAATGTTAGAAGAATTCCAAGACATCATGCCTGAAGAGATGCCCGAAGGACTGCCGCCCATGAGAGATATCCAACACTATATTGACTTACTGTCGGGAGCAAGTCTCCAGAACTTGCCACATTACCGAATGAGCCCAAAGGAGAATGCTATTTTGCAAGAGCAGGTAGAGAGGTTAATTTGGAAGGGACACTTGCGAGAGAGTATGAGTCCATGCAAAGTACCGGCCCTACTTGTATCAAAGAAAGATGGGAGTTGGCAAATGTGCATGGATAGCTTGGCAATAAACAAGATCATGGTTAAGTATCGGTTTCCTCTTCCCCGAATAGGTGACATGTTTAATATGCTATTTGAGGCTAAGATTTTTTCGAAGATTGACTTGAGGAGTGGATATCACCAAATCCGTATTCAACCAAGAGATGAATGGAAAATTGTGTTCAAGACTAAAGAGGTGCTTTATGAGTGGATGGTGATACCTTTGGGTCTTTCAAATGCACCAAGCACTATCATGCGACTCATGAATTAGGTACTGAAAGCTTTTACTGGAAAATTTGTCATCGTCTATTTCAATGGTATTCTTATCTATAGTCGCCACCTAGTGAATCTCATGGATCATGTGAGGAAAGTGTTGGAGGTCCTCCATGAAAATAAGTTTATCAACTTAAAGAAGTGTAGTTTCATGATGGATCAATTAATTTTCCTCGGATTTGTAGTTAGTGTCGATGGAATAAGAGTGGATGAAGAGAAGGTGAGAGCAATCCGAGAATGGCCCATGCCCAAGTCAATGGGGGAAGTGAGAAGTTTCCATGGGTTAGCAACTTTTTATAGACGGCTTGTTCGAAATTTTAGCAGTATTGTAGCACCGATCACCGAGTGTATGAAGAAAGGAAAATTCAACTGGGGTGACGAAGCCGAGCGACGTTTCTTAATCATCAAAGAAAAACTATGCACAACACCTGTACTTGCCTTACCGACTTTGACAAGCTATTTCAAGATGAATGTGATGCATCAATCGTTGGGATAGGAGTTGTGTTATCTCAAGAAGGGAAGCCTATGGAACTTTTTAGTGAAAAGCTCGGAGAAGCAAGACAAAAGTGGTCAACATATGAGTTGGAGCTTTATGCTGTCTTGAAAGCCCTCAAGGTGTGGGAGAACTACCTGATCCAATGCGAGTTTGTCCTCTATATCGACCATCAAGCATTAAAGTTTATCAATAGTGAAAAGAATCTGAATCGGATGCATGCTTGGTGGGTTTCTTACTTCCAACGGTTTACTTTTTCTCTCAAGCATAAGTTAGGAAAACTGAATCGTGTAGCTGACGCTTTGAGCTGCCAAGCTACCCTGTTGATCACCATGAAAGCTCAAGTGAATGGATTCGAGTGCCTAAAAGAGTTATATGAGGAAGATGAAGATTTTGGCGAAACCTGGAAGGGTTGCAAGGCAGGGCAAACAATTTCCGAGATACATATTCAGGAAGGGTATTTATTTCGTGGGAATAGGCTGTGCATTCTGAGGAGTTCCTTATGGGAACAAATAATTCGAGAATTACATGCTGGAGGTTTGGGTGGTCACTTGGAAGAGACAAGACCATCGCTCTGGTAAAGGAGCGGTATTACTGGCCGCAACTGAAGAAAGAAGTTGGTAATTTTGTTCGAAGCTAGACTTGTCAAGTCGCTAAAGAGCAAACCCAAAATACGGGATTATACATGCCTCTATCAATACCAGAAGCACTATGGGAAGATGTATCCATGGATTTTGTAATGGATCTCCTGAGAACCCTACGAGGAGCATATTCTACAATGGTAATTGTGGAAAGATTTTCCTAAATGGCTCACTTTGTTGCTTGTAGGAAAACATTTGATGCAGTTCACGTGGCCAATCTATTCTTCCGAGAGGTGGTCTGATTGCATGGAGTCCCAAAGGCTATCACTTCTGACCAAGACACCAAGTTCTTGTCTCATTTTTGGCGAACATTATGGAGGCGGTTCAACACAGCATTGGACTTCAGTAGCACGAGCCATCTGATAAGTGCTGAATATTACATATTCTAACCCCTTAATTCTCATATGTTAATTGCTTAGTTTTGTTATTATGTGATGTCTTGTGTCGTTTTTGTGCTTTCTTTTAGTTTTTAGGTTTTTGAACAAAAGAAAGCATTTTAGGAAAGTTCCAAGCTTAAAGGACAATTTGGGAGAAAAGTTGGAAGTCAAGGGATCGAGCGCATGCAGATTAGGATTGAGTGCATCTGTGCTTGATTGTACAAGCCACTAGGATCGAGCGCATCCGCACTCGATCGTACAAGTAGAAGGCTCAAGTGCAGAAGGGGAGGGATCGAGCGCACCAATCTGAGATCTAGCGCCCAGCATGCAGCCAGACTCCTTTTTCACTCAAGATTGGGTTTTCAGTCTCCTGTTTGGACTAAGAGACTGACCTACGGTTTTAATAGAGTGTCTAGGGTTTCTAGGTTTCTCCTAATCCTATGAATATGCCTTTAAGCATTGAGAAAAGATCGACAATCTTGGAGAAAAGAATTGGAGGCTCAAGCAATAAGCGTTTTCGGTTTCTTCTTTTCCCTTTTTAGTTTTATTTTCTTATGTGTAGCTAAACCCTTGTTAAGGGCGAGATTGAGGCCCTAGTCATGTCTTTTTAGGATTTCAATACTAGAGTCTTTGCTACAATTATATTGGAGTGCTTAACTTGATTATTTCTTGTTTAATCGAATTCCACATATAAATGTGCCTAATTAACATATGCATGTGTTTGGATTTGTTATTTATGTCAATTTGGATGACCGAATCCTGGGCATAATAGAGTGACAAAAGAATCTCCTTGCTGGTTACTGGATTAATCAACATGGAAAACCGAGAGTTGATACCATGTCCTAGGTTTCATGTGTTTGTTGATTTCCATAGATTTATGCTTTCTTGAAGAACAACTTAGTAGATGTTGTGCAAATTTATTTAACTTGCAAGTGCACGAATCAATTGTAGTTTAATGGATTGCAAGTGCGAGGTCGATCCCACAGAGAATTGTATTTTTGAAAGAGCAATTTATATCTAAACTTATTAAATCCTAATCTAGTTCCAAAAGGGTTTTGATTTTTGAGTTTTGAAAATTAAAGGATAAACATAAACTAAATAAAATAAGTAAATCTAAGGATAAAGGTACTAAGGTTTGAGAATTCACACTCACCAAATCATAACAACATACTTTATGTTCATCAATATTAATCCGAAGTTCTCACAAATTAAATCATAGATATGTTTTACTATGCTTCAAAGAATTAATCAAAACCATCCAATGTATCCATTCATTGACCAAATCACAAAAGGAATCCAAATTCAATTGAAACACCAGATGTATCCGTAGAACAAATCACAAGGGATATCCAATTTTTATGAGTTAAAAGCCAAGCAATCAATCATATGAAATTATCTCAAATCATCATATGTATCCTTGAATCACAAGAGATATCCAAGAATCACTCCATACAATTGATTAAAAGTAAAACAATTGAAATATAAAACCCAATAAAATCAGAATAATAAAAACTTACATAAAAGTGATATTGTTCTTCATCGGTGAGGCTTCATCCCCAACCTTAGTTGGGAATTTAGTTCCACATAAAAATAAAACCTAAACTAAAGAAAACCTAAACCTAAAGAAAAACTAAACAAAAGAATTTTGCTCTCTGGGATTGTGTGTCTTTTCTTGAATGCAAAGAAGTCTATTTATAAGCTTAGGGAAGTCCTAGAAGCCCAAGTAAACCTAAATAATTCGGAGGTCTGTCTCCCAGTTAAAATAGAAGTCTGAAATCGGAATAGGATTCGTCCAAATTTGTGTCTCTTAATTGCGGGGCGATTTTGACATAGAAACCATCCGAATTACGAAAATCCTATTTCACAAGAAATTGTAGTATTTTGAGCTAGTTTTCTAATGCCGTTTGAATCACTTCAATTCGATATTTGAGCGGAGAGTTATGGTCAAAATACTAAGACGTATGCAGAATCTGAATTTGAATCCGATCCGAAATCTTATCTAATCTGAACTTTAATCTGATTTAACCTTTTCTTGGATTTGGTTAGACTTAACCACATCATCTAGGTCTTCTCAAAGTATGGTTTCTTCCAAACTTCCCATTTTTCCCTTTAAAGCTGCAGTTTTTCTTCAATGACCTACAAAACACTAAAAACACAAAACTAACACAAAATATTAAATAACGACACAGCTAAAGGATTAACTAATGTAAATAAAGGGGTCCAAATATGCAATATTTGGCACTTATTAGTAGATACCATGCTAAATCCTTTGAGAAAGAAAAGAATTAGAGTAGATACCATGCCTAATTGGTTGCTTAGAAGATCAATAGCTTAAAGAGTAGAGACCATACCCTTAGATTGGCAAGGATTAAGTATATAGGTTTAATTGTTAGCATTGGCATATTGTTATCTTAATTAGGTGTGATTAGCTGTGGATGTCAAGAGTCTAACCCTAGTTCTTATTTTTATCTTTTATTACCTTTTTATTTTATTATTAAATTCAATCTGTGACAACTGGTTTAATTCCGTTAATTAATTAGGAAATTACTTTTAAACATAGTTTCCTTGTGGGAATGATCTCGTGCTTGCCTACTATACCATCGTTTTGATCTTGTGCACTTGCGAGTAAAACGTACCGAATATTTGCCTATTAATTTAGGAGGGTATTAGGCACAACAAGTTTTTGGCGCTGTTGCCGGGGATTGTGTTAAATTTTGTTTAAATTTTTTTTTTTTTCCTTTAGTTTAGTTTAGTTTATTTTTATTTTTATTTTTTAATCTGTTTCAAGTTTCTGTTTTGTAGGTCCAGATTTGTTTTGCGGAGGTGCACTTGAGCACACCAGCCAGTGCAACCGCGCTCATAAGTCAATGCGATCGATCGCACCACTGCTAGGCTACCTCTGTTTTGCTGCAGTACGAGCGAGTGCCCATTCCAAGGGGATTGATTTCACCAAGTAGTGCGATCGAGTGCATAGCTAGACAGCAGTACTAAAGCTACTGAAAATTTCCGAGTCTAATTTAATTTTTTTTATTTTCTTTTTCATGCAGGTTTGTCAAAGCGGCATCTTCAGGCCGTTGGTGAGTTTTTAATTCTGTTCTTATTTTTCTTTTTATATTTTTATTTATTTTTTATTTTTTTGTAGTCATGTCGGGAGGCATTCCAACACCCCATGGGCCATGTTCATACTGTCATAATCCTTATCACCATGTTAGATGTTGTCTTTCAACAAGACAATTTTCTAATTATTCTTATGGGCATATGAATACATCGTTCTCTAAATCGGGGAATGACTGCTATTCTGATCCTTATAGCTCGGCATGGAGCCAACAGTCTAATCTCTCGTGGCAAGCTCAAGCTCTTGAAAATCATGCTCCAACATTGCAAGAACTGCTCCAACAATCATATCCATAGTTCTATGATCAATCATATTCCCCTCAATCAGCTCCACAACAGCAATATCAGGTTGAGCCACCTCCTCCGAAGAGTTATGACTTTTCAACTCTTCTCAGTGAATTTAAAAGCCAAGTGGAGGACAGTAATCAATTGCTGCAATCCATCACCAAGAAAGAAGCTCTCGAAGAGGAGAAATCTCGCATCTATTGGACTCAACAATACGAAGAGGAGCCACCTCCTCCGAAAAGTTCTAGCTTTGAACAAAAGGTGTCAGCTATTCTCAGCTAAATGGAGGCCATAAATCAACTGTTGCAATCCATCAACTCCAAGATAGAAGTTCAGGAAGAAAAACTTTCTCCCATCTATTGGCCTCAACAATACGAAGAGGAGCCACCTCCTCTGAAGAGTTATGACTTTCAACTCTTGTCAGCAAATTTAAAAGCCAAGTGGAGGACAGTAAGCAAATGGCTGATATCCTCAATAAATTAAAAAAAAAAAAAAGAAGAAAAAAAGAAGAGTTTCACACCACCCCTTATCCCTCACTTCCACTGGTCTTCAACCACCACCACACTACACCTCCACAACACATCACACACCTAACTCCTACTACCCCAACTTCCATTTTTACATAATTTATGCAAAGTGTGGGTGTTTCACCACCCACAATTGCATCTCTGTGGTTGGGTTTTCATCTTTTGCAGGGGGTTTTGGGCAGTCGTGGCCATGCCTTAGCAACCTTGGTCATCACAGTGCACACCAGGTGTTCGACAGAATTCCCGAACCAAGCATCTTCTTTAGGATAGCTTTGAGCAGGGACTGCAGTCTGGCTGAAGACGTTAAACTTAGCGCTCATGGGAAGCACCCCATAGTTTATCCTTTTATTTTGTTTAAATGTGTTTTAAGTTAATTTTTGTTTTGTTTCTTTTTACCTATTTGTGTGTTTTCTTATTTTGCAGGGACAAGTGTGCTTCAATTCAAGTTTGGGGGTGTGCAATGAGCCATGCTTTTCAAGACTATTTCCATCTCCCGGATACACTCTTTCCTTAATTTAGACACAGTGGGGACAATGTGTAATTTAAGTTTGGGGGTATGGGCACACATGTTGTTCACACACACTTTGTCCCAATTTCATGTTAATTGTTTTGTATGTTTGTTTGTTTATTTGAAAGAAAAAAAAATAAAAAAATAAAAAATATAAAAAAATATATATACATGTTCATGTTTGTCTTAAAATTTTGGTTGATCTAAAAGAATTGTGGCTTGAATTCATCAGTGTGCTTAAAATTTTGAACACATGATCTGATGAGTGAATCTGTTAGTTTGATTACTTGTTCAGGACAGTTGAAAAATCACATATTTGATCCGATCACACAAGCACATTAGCATGTAATCTGTGAGGTATGACATGAGGTCTGAAATGCGTGTTTCTGCATATTGGATGAAATTGGATAACTTATTAGATGACACTATGGCATATAGGTGATGAAAAAAAAAAGAAAAAAAAAAGTAAAATAAATGATCATTGATGGCTTTTCACTGAGTAACTGGACATCTTGCCTCAAAGCATTGAGTGCTCACGTCAAAAGGTGAAGAATTTGGATTTGATCAATGTCATGGTTAGTTTGGTTTTGTAGCCTTTTTGACTCGAGTTAGTAGGTCCTTAGGGGTGTTTCTATACCTAATGCCCTAAAACCATCTGGTTTGTGAGTCATTGACTTAACACTCGTTACAGGGGTCAATTAGAAAGCTTAAGGGAACCGAACATTGCACAACCTGACCAAAAAAAAAAAAAAGAGAGAGAGAAAGAAAAAAATATGCCATGGTTGTCATTCTAATAGGGATTTCAATGAATTTTGAGATATGGAGACATTGCATATTGGAAAGATTTGGAAGCCTCATAATTTTGTGTTAATTTACTTTACACTGTTTTCAAACTTGTGATGTTTTAGCATGTCCTTTGTAAGTAATTGCACTTTGAGATTCCAATTCATTATGAAGATGGAGTTCATCTTTTTAAGCTTTCTAATGAATAAAAATCATGATCTTGAAGTGATGCTTTAATTTTGAGATAACATGAACTGTGCATGATGTTTGTGGGTAGCATTTCTGGAAAACCATCACGAGACTTCACTCATCCTCTAGGGAGTTCCTAGAAGTTTAAAAGGCTTGTAGCATATGCTAAATGCAATCGTACATCCCACGAAAGATGGATTTATCTTTTTGTTTTTAGTTTTCCATTTAATTGTTAGCTTTGTATTGCTAAGGGACTAGCAATATGTAAGTTTGGGGGTGTGTTAAGTGCTAAAATATTCATATTTTTAGCCCTTAACTTGCATGTTTTAATCCTTTGGTTTTGTTAATTAGGTCATTTTAATTCCTTTTTGTGTTTTCCATACTTTTGTAGGTTTTTGGAAGAAAATGAAGTAAATCTGGAAGATATGGGCTCAAAGAGAGAAAATGAGAAAAATGGGAGCCCTTGACACTGCGATCGATCACAGGTTCCCTGCGATCGAGCGCAGTACCAGAAGACAAAGCATGAAGCAGGCCACTAGCGCTCGAGCGCACAATAGAAGAGGCTCGATCGTAGACCTGCGATCGAGCGCACACGGGTTTCGATCGATCACACCCGTGCACAGGAGACACATCAAAGCTGCGGCCAGATTGTCATTCTTTCCATATTAGGGTTTTCCAACTCCCAATTGTAATAGGATATCTAAACCCTACGAAATTCCTAGGTTTAGTAGTTTGTCAAGGACTTCTAAAGCCTACAAATAGACCCTTAAGTCTCTAGAGTAAGAGACTTTTAGAAGGAGAAGAATTGGAGCTCTTCTAGTTCAAGTTTCGGGTTTATTCTTTTCCTTTCTTTTCTTTTCTTTTATTTGATGAAGATGTTTAACATCAACTTTATGTGTAGCTAATTTATTTAGTAGGGCTAGATTGAAGCCCTAGTTATGTTTAGTTAATATTTCAATATTGGCGCCTTTGTAATGATCATGTTGTGATATTTAACTTGATTAATACCTGCTTGCATGAATTCCTCATATGTGTGTGCCTGATCAACATATGCATGTGGTATGGAATAGTTAGTTAAATCAATTTGGATGGCCGAGTCCTGGGTTTAATAAAAGTAACAAAAGAATCCAGACCGCGGTTCTTGGGTTAATCAACATAGGGAACCGGGAGTATACGCCCATGCCCTAGGCCTCATGTGTTTGTCGATTTCCATAGAATATATGCTTTCCTAAGGAACAACTTAGTATACATCATGCTAAATCCCATAGAAAAGAAAAAAGTTAGAGTATACGTCATGCCAAACTCGTTGCTTAGGGAAATCTATAGCTTAAAGAGTATATGCCATACCCTTAGGTTGACAAACATTAGATATGCATAACATGATCAAAGCATTGGCATATTGTTATATTAGCTGAATATAATTAGTGGTGGGTATCAAAGCCCTACCTTTTATTATCATCACTTAACCAATCAATCTTTGTTTTACTTAAGGAATTTATTTTTAAGCAAAATTCAGCAATCATCGTGGGAATGATCCTGTACTTGCACCATATACTACTATGTTGACCTTGTGCACTTGATGGTAAAATGTACAATTATTTACCTATTAATTTAGGTAGGTATTTCGACAATAGTTCCACTCTCATTCATTGATTATATGTTTACAACAATGTGTTGCACTTGACTAGTATTTGGTTGGAGTATCATTTATTTGTTTTTGAGACAAGTGTTCTTGCATTCAAGTTTGGGAGTATACTACGAGCCATACCTATTCCAACAAGTTTACTCATCTCCTGGGTATGAACTTTCCATTTTTCTACACATTGAGGGCAATGTGTAATTCAAGTTTGGGGTTATGGAAGACACACACACACACACTTGTCCATTTATTTTTGAAAAATGCATGTTCATGTTAATCTTGAGGTTTTGGTTGATCTAAAAAATTGTGATTCGAATTTCAATATTGAGCTTAAAATGTTGAACACATGATTTGATGACCAAAATTCTAAGTCTAGTTTCTTACCCTTGGCATTTGAGAATTCACTTGTTTTGATTTTAATTGCCACAAGCACATTAACACTTAGTTTGTGACGTATGACACGTGAATCTGATTGTGTATGTTTTCAATGTCTTGGGTGAAGTTGGGAGACTTGTTGGATGGATACTTATATATATATAAAGTTGATCATTGTGAGATTTTCACTAAGTAACTAGACCTTTTGCTCCATTAAGCAATGAGAGTTCATGTCAAAAGGTGAAAATTTTGATTTGGTTAAAGTCATGGCTAGTTTGGTTTCGTAGCCTTTTTGACAAGAGTTAGTAAGTCCTTAGGAGTATTTTTTACACCTAATGCCCTAAAACCATTTGGTTTAGGAAGCATTGGCTTAACACTCGTTACATGCTGATGATTGCCAAATATTGTATATTTGGGCCCCTTAACTGGTATTTGTTAAGTCCTTTGCTTTCTTATTTTCTGATGTTTTGGGTAGTTTTGGTGTTTTAATGTTTTGAAGGTCATTGAGAGAAAACTAAGGTCTTTGGTGTCGAAATTGAGAAGAAATTGAAGAAATGCATTTCGGGAAGTGCGATCAATCGTGGGAGGACTACGATCGAGCACACGTTCACGTCAGCCCAACACGCAGTGCTTAAGTGCTGCGCCGCAGAAGCCCTGAAGAACCGAGTGCAGTCGAGCGCACCCATGTTGACCTGGCAGCGCTTAAGCCCTAATGTTTTAGTTTAAATATCACATTTTCTTTTGTAAAACACATCAGGAGGCATTGTTTAGAGCAAAAGGTTGACTTGTTGTCATTCTTGAACCCTTGCTTCGTTTTTCTTTGTAAGTTTTAGGATTTTTATGATTTCAATTCATATAACTATGATTTTTGTGATCATGAGAGGATAAAACCTTTATAAGGTTGAAGATGAAGCCTAGTCATTGATAAACAATCATGTTCTTGTCGTTTATGTATTCAATTCGATGTTTGATCCAATTGTTGTTAAAATTCAATTCCATTGCTTGATTAATTTCATTTGATTGAATGCTTTGTCTTTTATTCATGCAAGTTTTATATTCGTTGTGTTTCATCCACGGATACATCCATTGTGATTTGTATATCAAACGGATACAGTGGATGATTTGATCCCAATAGATATTCGTTGTGATTCATTTAACGGTTGGATTCATCCAATGATTTAATATACATGTTTACGAATTTTGAACAGTGTATAAAGCTTATTGTTTTCAGTTGTATGCATAAAATGCAAGAATGTGTTGTTTGATTTGGCGAGGTAGATTCGGAAAACCTTAGTGTTTTCCCATGAATCGTTTTAATCATTTTAACTAGTTCATTTTAATTTTGCACAACATAATTTGAAATTGCGGAACTAGGTTAAAATAAAGTTAGTTTAAATAGAAAATTAATTTTTGCAGCACAACTGCTTGTGGTTTGACCTCGCACTTGAATAATCTACACTACACACGACTCGTGCGCTTGCGAATTATTAAATTTGCACATCAAGCTTTTGGCGCCGTTGCCGGGGGGTTGTTTGTTTTTGTGAAAATTGATTTTGTTTTTTTACTAGTTTAGGTAGATTTTTTTCATTTTCTTTTTGTAATTTATTTTTATTTTTATTTTATTTGTTTTGTTTTATCTAACTATAAAAAAGAGTGAAAGTTGGGTGTTTTGGTGTTTTTGTTGCAGTTTTTGAAGAGAACTAGTCCCTGTCAGTACGCTCGATCACACCTCACTTGCGATTGAGCGCACTCGAACCTCTTGCAGCATGCAGCCCTTGTGCCTGCACTCGATCCACTCCGCAAGTGCGCACGAGCGCACATCTAACCCACATCTACGCTCAATCACACAGTCCCTATGCTCGAGCACACTAGCAGCAAGCAGCAATAGCAAACTAGAAGAAGCTAAGTCCATTTTTTTTTTTTTTTGTTATTTTAAATTTCTTTTCTTTTTTTTTTTTATATTGTTTTCTGTTTTTTTTTTTTTTTTGTTTTCTGTATTTGTATCTTTCTTTTTGTGAATATTTTATTTTAGTTTAGTTAGTTTATTTTAGATTTTTTTTGGTTTGGTGTATGCTTGGTCGGAGATCCTTGAACCTAGAATTGATACCCTTAGATCCCGACATTGATAGAACTCTCAGGAGAACGCGGAGAGCACCTGTTGAGAGTGAGAATAGAGGTGAAATAGGAGACCAATGAGATAACATAACCCATAATGTGGAGCAACCTAGGGTTGAGCATAAGGATGCGAGAGCAGAGAATATGGAGCAAGCTAGAGCTTGGAATGTGGATTACACTACATCCCTTAGGGATTTGTTCACACTCGTTGCGAGTAACTCCCATTCATGCATAGTGTTGCCACCAACCAATGCCACCCATTTTGATCTGAAACAACATGTCATCCAACTCCTACCCTCATTCCATGGACTGGAACTTGAAAATCCTTACGGTCATGTAAAGAAATTCAAGGACATGTATGCCACTTTCAAGTTTCAAAATTTTTATGAAGAGTCTGTCCACCTTAGACTCTTCCCTTTCTCACTGCACGATAAAGGTAGGGCATGGTTGGATTCCAACACACCCGGATTAATCACATCTTGGGAGATCTTGTTGAGCAAGTTTTACAACAAGTTCTTCCAATGTCTAAAGTGAATGAGAGTCGTAAGGAGATTAGCTCCTTCACTCAGGGGAAGATGAGAAGTTGCTTGAAAGTTGGGAGCGGTTTAAGGATCTGCTAATAAAGTGCCCTCCTCATGGATATGAGAAGTGGAGACTCGTTCAGTTCTTCTACCAAGGATTGACTCAATCCAACCGTTGCATGATCAAGTCGAAGAATGGGGGGGCATTTTTGAGTTAGACTGGTCCACTCGTGCTCCCAAGAAAGGAGGCATCTCTGAGATTAAGGAGGATCCTGATTTGAGAATAAAGATAGATGCCCTCACCAAGAAGGTTGATGCTCTCGCTGTGTGTCAGTCCACCAATGCTGCTAACACTTTCAATGTTGATAGCTGTTCCATCTGTGCTAGTCCTATGCACTTAGCACCAAATTGTCCATTTATGCCGACTTTTGCTGAGTATCCTATGGAACAAGTGAACACTTTCAACGACTATTGAAAGCAGTCAAATGGACCATACTCAGAGACATACAATCCAGGGTGGCAGAACCACCCTAATTTTTCATGCAAATAGAACCAATCGGTGAATCAGGGAGGAGCCACTCATCATGCTCACAATCAATACCCTCTCGGATTTCCACCGGCTCTAACTCATGGTCGCTCGGCCCAGTCAGCACCATCATGTTGTGCCAAATACCCACCTAAATTAAAAGGCAAATACTTTGTACGTTTTACTCGCAAGTGCACAAGATCAAACAATAATATAGCAGGCAAATACGAGATCATTCCCACGAGGATTGGTAAATTATGTTTAGAAGTAATTTGCTATTTAATTAATAGATAAAACTCAATTGTCACTATTGAGTTAAAATAAAGAAATAAAATAAAAGATAAACTAAAACCAAAAAGGATTAGGGTGATATCCACCATTAATCAAACTAATTAAGATAACAATATGCCAATGCGCCAATTATACCGGTATAATTATTGTTTGCCAACCTGAGGGCATGGGTGTATACTCCTTAAGCTATTGATCTCCCTAAGCAACGAGTTAGGCATGGGTGTATACTCTAACTCTTTTCTTTCTTAAAGGATTTAGCTTGGGTGTATACTAAGTTATTTTTTAAGAAAGCGTAAATCTATGGAAATTGACAAACACATGAAGCCTAGGGCATGGGTGTATACTCCCAGTTCCCCATGTTGATTAACCCAAGAATCCGGCGTAGATATCTTTTGTTACTCTTGTTAAACCCAAGACTCGGTCATCCAAATTGTTTTAACTAACTAGTCCATACCACATGCATATGTTGATCAGGCACACACATATGAGGAATACAAGATAATAGGTATTAATCAAGTTAAATACACCAAAATATAATTGTAGCAAAAGCGCCAATATTGCAATCATAAATAGACATGATTAGGGCTTTAACCTAGCCCAAAATAAAATATAAACTACATAATAAAAATAAAAGGTGGAAGAGAAGAAAACTCAAACTCCTTTTGATTCAACCTTTAGTTCCTTTCTAGAGCTTGTGCCTCTTTTCTCCACACCTATTCCTAGAGGCTAAGAGGTATATTTATAGGCTTTAGAAGTCCTTGTTGCACTAGTAAACCCAGGAAATTCGTAGGGTTTTACTCATATTACAAGTGGGAGTTGGAAAACCCTAATAAGGAAAGAATTACAGTCTAGCCGCACTCTTGATGTGTCACCTGCGCATCGGTGGAATTGATCGCAGCCTGTGTGCGCTCGATCGCACATCTGCGATGTGCGATCGAGCCTCTTCTATTGTGCACTCGATCGCGCATGGCCAATTTGCTGCTTGTCTTCTCTGGTAGTGCGCTCGATCATAGGGAACCTGCGATCGATCGCACTGTCAGGGGTTCCAACTTTTTCCAATTTCTCTCTTTGAGTCCAAATCTTCCAGATTTACTTCATTTTCTTCCAAAAGCCTACAAAAGCATGGAAAACACAAAAAGGAAATAAAATGACATGAATTAACTAAAACTAAAGGATCAAAACATGTAAGTTAAAGGCAAAAAATATGAATATTTTAGCACTTAACACATTACCTGCTTACCATGCTCCCATTCAAGTGCCAGCGTCGATCTCACAGTCGTTGGAGGAAATTCTAAGGGATTTCATGAAGATGACTAGCCAATCCATCAGTGACATGAGGAGTGCGACAATGGTCAACACCCAAGCGATTGCCAAGCTGGAGAGTTAGATGGGACAAATCACAAGTCACTTGGGTGAAAGAGAGAAGGGAAAGTTCCCTAGTCTGCCCGTGCCCAACCCGAAGGGATAGTATGTGGTTGGAAGTTCATCAGATCCTATGCACAGGTAAGAGCAGGTGCAATCGATTGTCACACTAAGGTCAGGCAAACAAGTTGACAATTAAGTGGTTCTGCCGGAAGAGAGCCCTGTTGTGCCACAAGGGTAAGAGAGTGGCAAGGAGAAGAGGGATGCTGAGCCATCTAAAGCCACACCAGCTATTGAGGACCCTCCTAGGTCATTTTTTCCTAAAGCACCTTACCCTAAAAGGTTGCAAGCACCTAAGAAAGGAAGGAAGTTTGAGGACATTTTGGAGGTATTCAAGCAAGTCCAGATCAATATCCCATTTTTGGATGCCATCCAGCAAGTGCCGTCTTATGCCAAGTTCTTGAAGGACTTGATAATCGTTAAGAGGAAGACAAATGTCCCAATGAAGGCATTCATGACTGAGTATGTTAGCTCAATCCTGCAATGCAAGTTGCCCATCAAGTACAAGGACCCTGGGTGTCCTACTATTTCTTGTGTGATAGGAGTCAACTGTATTAAGAGGGCATTATTGGATCTTGGAGTGAGTGTGAATCTATTGCTCTACTAAGTTTATCTACAATTGGGGTTGGGGGAGTTGAAGCCCACATTAATGACACTCTAATTGGCTGACAGGTCAGTGAAGGTTCCACAAGAAATAATTGAGGATATCTTGATTAAAGTTGATAAGTTTTATTTCCCCGTGAATTTCATTGTGCTAGACACAGAGCCGGTTGTGAATGTTGGGATTCAGATACCGGTAACTCTAGGGTGACCTTTCTTAGCTATGGCTAACGCTCTGATTAATTGTAGGACGGGGATAATGAAGATCTCAATTGGCAATATGACAGTGGAGCTAAATATCTTCCATATTAGCAAGCAACCATTGGAATTTGATGAAGTAAGGAATATATGCTCGATAGAGGAGATCATTGAGGACACAGTTGATGAATCAAGCATGGAGGACCCCCTGGAGGCATGCTTTGCTCAGTTTGGAGAAAACTTGGATTTGGATAAGTTGCTTGAGCAAGCAGATGCTATTTTGGAGACTGCTCCTCTAAAGAGCAGTGAGAAGGAGGAGACAGCAATACCTGAGCCTCCCAAAAAGGAACTTAAGCCTCTACCGAATAATCTTAAATATAAGTTCCTAGGTCCAGCAGATTCTTTGCCTGTGATTATAGCTTCGGATTTCGTTGATGCTGAAGAGGAGAAATTATTGGATGTTTTAAGACAACAGAAGGAAGCTATCGGCTGGACTACTAAGGATATCAAGGGAATCAGCCCCTCGGTGGTGATGCATAAGATACATTTGGAGGAGAATGCCAAGCCATCAAGGGAGCCACAGAGGAGGCTCAACCCAACTATGCAAGAGGTTGTGAGGGCTGAAGTGATTAAGTTGTTGGATACAGGGATCATTTATCCAATCTCTGATAGCAAGTGGGTGAGCTCGATTCATGTCGTGCCAAAGTGGCTGGATTGACGATAGTGAAGAACAAGGATAACAAGTTGGTCCCAACTCATGTTCAATCAGGATGGAGAGTTTGCATAGACTATCGCAAGCTAAATGCCTCCACAAGGAAGGATCATTTTCCACTTCCATTTGTTGATTAGATGGTGGAGCGCTTGGCTAGGCATGAGTACTGTTTCTTGGATGGTTATTCTGGATATAACTAGGTCCTAGTGGACCTTAAAGATCAGGAGAAGATGACATTTACTTGTACTTTTGGGACGTTCGCCTACCGTCGCATGCCCTTGGGTTGTGCAATGCACCCACCACTTTTCAGAGATGCATGATCAGCATATTCTCTAATATAGTAGAGCGTTTCCTTGAGATTTTCATGATCAGCATATTCTCTAATATGGTAGGTCGTTTCCTTGAGATTTTCATGGATGACTCCTCTATCTTCGGTTCATCATTTGAGGAGTGTCTGCACCACCTCACTTTAGTCTTGGTGCAGTGCAAGGAGAAGAACCTGGTGCTTAATTGGGAGAAATGTCACTTCATGGTGAAGCAAGGCATTGTACTAGGGCACGTCATCTCTCATCGTGGGATTGAGGTTAACAAAGCGAAGGTGGATCTGATCTCCAAGCTTCGACCCTTATGTACGGTGAAAGAGGTTTGTTCGTTCGTTCGTTTCTGGGCCATGCAAGATTTTACAGGCGATTCATCCATGACTTTAGCAAGATCGCCAGGCCCTTAAGCAAGTTGTTGGTTAAGGATGGCCCATTTGCATTTAATAAGGACTGCAAGAAAGCATTTGGGGATTTGAAGAACATTCTGACCTCCACACCCATTATTCAGCCACCCAACTGGGGTGTGCCATTTAAGATCATGTGTGACGCATCAGATTATGTAGTCGGAGCTATTTTGGGGCAGCGTGTTGATTAACCCCCCCACGTCATCTTCTATGCAAGCAAGACACTTAACGATGCACAACTCAACTACTCCACAACTAAAAAGGAGTTGCTTGCGGTCGTTTTTACTTTGGACAAGTTTAGATCATATTTGCTAGGATCTAAAGTCATTATCTACTCGGACCATGCGGTGTTGAAGTATCTCTTTTCCAAAAAAGATGCCAAATCTTGCCTCATCCGGTGGATCTTGTTATTGCAAGAATTTTACATAGAGATTGAGGATAAGAAGGGTTTCGAAAATGTGGTGGCTGATCATCTGTCTAGGTTGACTGTGGATTTCACGGAAGATGCCACCCCCATCTTTGAGACCTTCCCTGATGAGCAATTGATGCATATTGCTCATACTACTGCACTGTGGTTTGCTGATATAGTAAACTACCTTGTCACCGGCCAAATGCCTTTGCATTGGGGGTGACAGGATAAGTCCAAGTTTATGGCCGTGGTGAAGCACTTTTTCTGGGACGATCCTTACTTATTCAAGTATTGTCCTGATCACATCATTAAGAGGTGTATACCTAAGCATGATCAATTCGATGTCATCTCCTTTTGTCATGATCATGCTTGTGGAGGCCACTTTAATGCAAAGAAGACCGCGGCAAAGATTTTACAGTGTGGATTCTACTGGCCTACCCTGTTCTGTAACTTAGACACTTACTGCACCTCATGTGAGCGTTGCCAGAAGCTAGGGAGTACTTCTAGATGAAATATGATGCCCCTCAACCCTATTCTGATTATTGAGATTTTTGATGTTTGGGGCATTGATTTCATGGGACCTTTCCCAAACTCCTTTGGCTATCTATACATTCTTGTTGTTGTGGACTATGTGTCCAAATGGGTGGAAGCCGTTGCATGCAAGACCAATGACCACCGATTTGTGGTCCAGTTTTTAAAGGACACTATCTTTGCTTGGTTTGGTACGCCTCGAGCAATCATAAGTGATGGAGGTAAGCATTTTTGCAATCAGATTTTTGAGCAGTTGTTGAAGAAGTATTTCATATCACACAAGGTTGCCACCCCATATCACCCACAAACGAGGGGACAAGTGGAAGTATGAAATCAAGAGATCAAGGACATTCTGGAGAAGACGGTGAACCCTACTAGGAAAGATTGGTCTCTACGATTAAGTGATGCACTGTGGGCTTACTGAACAGCATTCAAGACCACGATTGGGGTGTAACCCTATCGGCTTGTGTACGGAAAGGCATGTCACCTACCAGTGGAGTTGGAGCATCGAGCATACTGGGCAATCAAGAAGCTGAACTTCAATCTTTCGAAGTCTGGCTCATAAAGTAATCTCCAACTCAATGAATTAGAGGAGCTGAGGAATGATGCTTATGATTGTGCAAAGTGGTATAAGGCATAGATGAAGAAGGCTCATGACCAGAGCATTTTGAGACGATCTTTTAAGCTTGGTCAGAAAGTCCTTTTTTACAACTCACGATTGCATCTCTTCCCAAGTAAGTTGAAATCTCGATGGATAGGCCCATTTATCATTCGGTTAGTTTTTCCTCATGGGGCCATCGAGATTGAGAATCTGAAGAACAATAACACTTTCAAGGTGAATGGATAGAGGCTAAAAACATTCTTGGAGTTGAGGAGTACGGAGATTAAGACGACATTGTTGGAGAATCCGTGTTAATCGGAGTGATTGTCGTCTATTATGGAGAGTCTAGCTGAAGACTTAAAACTTAGCGCTTGTGGGAGGCAACCCTCATTCTTTTACATTGCATTTGATCTTGTTTGTTTGTTTTATTTTTGTTTTGCTGTGTTTTTTAGGTTAAGTGTCTGCTATTCAAGTTTGGGGGAGCGTTCTCCTACATTACACCCGCCTTACGCCGCCCATCTGGTATTGATTTCTAGACACATTGACATTGGGGACAATGTGTCATTTTAGTTTGGTGGTGGGATAGACATTTCAGTCCTTGTCGTGTTATCTTTGTTGTTTATTTTTGTTGTTTATTATAAAAAAATAAAAATAAAATAAATGTTTTTGCTATGTTGTTGATTGAGCATGGGTAACACCCTTACTATGGTTTGCATGTCATTGGTCAGTTTAGCATCTTGAACATAGCATGCAATTAGGAATCTAAGTCTTTTGACTCATTGTTGGATTAAAGAGACTTCACATGTTTGAGTTTATCACCACGAGCACACTAGCATAGAATCTGTGAGGTATAAGTTTTAACTTGATTAGGGTGTATCTTGAGATTTGTAGGATGAAGTGTGATGAAACCTTGGCTTGAAAAAAAAAAAAAAATTCAGTTTGAGCCTCTCATTTAGTAATCGGACCTCATGCCTTACTAAGCATTGAGTGTTCACGTAAAAAGATGGGAAATCTAACTTGGTTGGTTGTATGGCTAGTTTAGCTTCGTAGCCTTGTTGACTTAAGTAATTAAGCCTTTAGGGATGTTTCTACAACTAGTGCCCTAAGACCATCTGGTTTGGGAGTCACTGGCCCAACACTCGTTACATAGGTCAATTAGAAAGCTTAAGGGAGCCAAGCATTGCATAGCCTACAAAAAGCAAAAAAGAAAAAAAAAAAAAAAAGTGCATGTCTTGATTTAAGCCTTGGTTGTTTCATCTGAGTGAATTCCTATAACTTTTAAGGTACACCCAACTTTGACAAAAGTTGAAGCCTATGATGGTATGTTGGTCTCACATTGCACTTATTGGAACATGTGTGTCTCAAATTTCCATCTTTGAGTTGAATGATTTGTGGTTGACTTGATGATGTGTTTGTGGTTATCATTGTGTTAAATTTGCTCATGATGTCAAAAAACCATGTGTTTGTGTGGAAGGCCTTGTTTGTCAATAATAGAGTGCTTAAAATGTTTGTGGGTATCGTTGCTATTAAACCCTCACGAGACTTCCCTCGTCCTCTAGGGATGCCTAGGGGTTTAAAAGGCTTGTTACATATGCTAAATGCAATCGTTTATCCCACGACAGAGGACTTATGTTTCTTGTTTTGATGTTGTTTTTCATTTTGTTTTGTTAAGGTACTAGCAAAATTTAAGTTTGGGGGATGACTGCCAAATATTGAATATTTGAGCTCCTTAACTGGTATTTGTTAAGCCCTTAGCTTTATTTTATTTCTGACGTTTTGGGTAGTTTTGGTGTTTTAGTATTTTACTGGTCATTGAGAGAAAATTGTAGTATTTGGTGTGGAAATTGCGAAGAAATTGAAGAAATGCATTTCTTTTGTAAAACTTATACTCGAGCACACGTCCACGTCAGCCCTACACGCAACGCTTAAGTGCTGTGCCGCAGTAGCCCTAAAGACCCGAGTGCACCTAGACTGCGATCGAGCGCACCCGCGCTGACCTGGCAGTGCTGAAGCCCTAATGTTTCAGTTTAAATATCACATTTTCTTTTGTAAAACACATCGGGAGGCACCGTTTAGAGGAAAAAGGCGACCTGTTATCGTTCTTGAGCCCTTGTGTTGTGCCAAATACTACCTAAATTAATAGATAATATTTAGTACGTTTTACTCGCAAGTACACAAGATCAAACGATAGTATAGTGCAGCAAGTACGAGATCGATCACACGAGGATTGTTGATTTTATTTTTGAATTGATGAAAATATCAAATTGTCACTAAATTGATATTGTGAAAAAGAAATAAAAAGATATGAAGATAAATGAAAAGCTAAAGGTAGGGCTTTGATATCCACCACTACTCATACTTAGATAATATAACAATATGCCAATGATCAAATCATATTATGAATACTTAATGTTTGCCAACCTAAGGGTATGGGTGTCTACTCCTTAAGCTATTAATTTTCCTAAGCAACGAATTAGGCATGGGTGTCTACTCCAATTCTTTTCTTTCTTAAAAAATTTAGCATGAGTGTCTACTCCCTGTTTCCCATATTGATTAACCCAAGAACCTGGTGTGGATTTCTTTTGTTACTCTTATTAAACCCAGGACTCGATCATCCAAATTGATTTAATTAACTAATTCATACCACATGCATATAATGGCCAATCACATACATATGAGGAATTCAAGAAAACAGGAATTATAATCAAGTTAAGCAACACAATATAATTATCATAAAGGCGCCAATATTGAAATATTAAATAAACATAATTAGGGCTTCAATCTAGCCCTCCTTAAGTATTAGTTACACATAATTAAAATAAAACTAAAAAGAAAAGGGAAAGAAAGAACTGAAAACCGCTTCTAGAAGTAGCCTCCAATTCCTCTCCCAAATGTTGTCCCCTTCAAATTGTGTATTGAATTATGAGGCTTAGAGGTCTATTTATAGGGCTTAGGAGAGTCCTAGAAGCCCTATTAATCTTAGGAAATTCGGAGATTTAAGTCCTAGTTCACTTAAGATAAGGAAAACCTAAGTCCAAATCAGAATAGGATTCGTCTAGAATTGTCTTCCTATCGTACAAGGTGATTTTGGCACAGTGACAGTCCGAATTAGCAAAACACTATTTCACAATGATTTGTATAATTTTGTGTTAGCTTTTGAATTCTGCTTAAATCGCCTCAATCGGATATTAGAGCTGAAAGTTATGATCAAAATACTGAGACATATGCAGAATCCAAATTTGAATCAAATGCGATTTTGACTTCAATTTGAGAAATTCTGATTTAATCATTTCCCTTATTTGGTTAAACTTAACCAAATCTTCTAGGTCTTTCCAATTTGCCCTTTAAGCTTGAAACTTTTCCAGAAACGCTTTCTTTTCTTCCATGACCTATAAAACAAAGAAAATGCAAAAAGGAAATAAAATAGCACAAACTAACAAAACTAAGGAATTAACAAATATAAGTTTAGAGCTTAAATATGAATATTTTGGCACTTAAAACCATGCTTCGTTTTTCTTTGTAATTTTTAGGATTTTTATGATTTCAATTCATATAACTATGAGTTTTGTGATCGTGAGAGGCTAAAACCTTCAACTAAGGTTGAAGGTGAAGCCTCATCATTGATAAACAATCATGTTCTTGTCGTTTATGTATTCAATTCAATGTTTGATCCAATTGTTGTTCAATGTCAATTCAATTGCTTGATTAATTTCATTTGATGGAATGTTTTGTCTTTTATTCATGCAAGTTTTATATTTGTTGTGTTTCATCCATGGATACATCGAATGATTTGATTGAGACTTATATCCATTGTGATTCGTATATCAAACGGATACAGCGGATGATTTCATCCCAATTGGATATTCATTGCGATTCATTTAACGGTTGGATTCATCGAATGATTTAATATGCATGTTTACGAATTTTGAACAATGTATAAAGCTTATTGTTGTCGGTTGTATGCATAAAATGCAAGAATGTGTTGTTTGATTTGGCGAGGTGGATTCGGATAACCTTAGTGTTTTTTCATTAATCGTTTTAATCATTTTAATTAGTTTATTTTAATTTTGCACGACATAATTCGAAATTGCGGAACTAGGTTAAAATAAAGTTAGTTTAAATAAAAAAAATTTTTTTGCAACACAACTTCTGTTGTTTTGATCTTGTGCACTTGCGAGTAAAATGTACCGAATATTCGTCTATTAATTTAGGTGGGTATTAGGCACAACACCATCCGCAAACAGACAGTCAAACAGAAGTTGTTAATCAAACTTTAGGCAATTGACTTCAGTGTATTGCAGGTGACATACCAAAGCGTGGGACCTAGCTTTAGCTCAGGCTGAGTTTGCCTACAACAACATGGTGAATCGATCTACTTGGAAGGCACCGTTTGAAGTCGTTTGTGGGAGAATTCCGAGTATGTCGTAGATCTTGCAGCTTTACCTAAGTTACCGAGAGCTAGTGTGGCAGCCAAGTATTTAGAAGAATGGTAAAAACTACCCAAGAGGGAGTTCGCTAGCATCTAGAAGAATCCTATGCTAAGTACAAGACAGCAGCAGACAAGGGTCGGCAGTCGAAGATTTTTCGAGAATGAGATATTGTGACAGTGTATTTACGCAAGGGGCAATTGCAGACTAGTGCTTCTGGAAAGCTTAGGAATAAGAAGTATGGTCCATGCAAAATACTTAAAAAGATTAACGATAATGCATATGTTGTTGATCTTCCCGAGGACTTGGCAATATCATCAAAATTCAACATGGCAGACATTTTTGAATATTTTCCACCAGAGGATTTGGAACTTAACTCGAGGAAGAGTTCTTTTCAAGAAGGGGAGACTAATACAAGACGTGCGTTCACGGTCCCCACTAAACCAAATTTTTTTTATTTTTTTATTTTATAATCATTTCCCTATTATAATTATGTTTACTTTCCCTACTGGGATTAGATATACTTTCTCTACTAAAAGTAGGTTTAATTTATTATAAGGATTTCTCTTCTATAAATAGGCTAGCTTATTATGTAAAACTCACTCATTGAATTATTATCAAATCAGAGAATTTTCTCTCAAATACTCTGCAGAGTTTTATCTTTCTTTTATTAGCCTACGGGCTTGTTTTATCTTTTGGGTAGAAGACAAAGATGCTTCTCCTTTCAGAATCAAAGACGCTGCTCTTTTATTAGTTACCTTAGTCTTCCGCTACGTCAGAAAGAGATTTTCGGAATGGGGTCGCATGCGCAATTCCGAGACCTAGAGCAAACGTTATGCTTGTTTCACTGAACATTGCATAGTCGGTCAAACTACAAAAAAGTCAACTGTGAATGTTCACTGGGAAGCACCGAACATTCGCTGGGGGACCACCGAATATTTGCTGATAGTACATTGGAAAATTATAGGTAAGGTGTTCAGGCATATGTCCAAAAGTACACCGAAGTTCACGCAGGGACCCTGAACGTTCATTGACCAAGATTTAAACCACTGGATAATAACCAAACATTATACTTGTTGTGCAATAGTGCACCAAACGTTCGCCCTAGGACCATTGAATGTTTGTTGACTTGTAGGAGTATCACAACAGCACCCTCAGCTTTTCCAACCCTATAAATACCCCTTCCCACTCAACCTTTAAGCTTCATTCAGCCCATGTTGTCTTATGGGACCTTTGTTTGAGTGTGTGAAAGCTCTTGAAGGAGAATGAGAGATTTCTTGGAGGTTTTGCTTCAATGAGGTAATCTTCTAAGCCTAGGTTTTGCCTTACTTAGTTGTTATGTTGGTTAAGTGTTTTTCATAGTTTAGTTGGTAGGTTTGAGTTTTATTGATGTTGTTGGTCTTAATCTTGGTTTAAGCATGAGTTAACATTTTGATTTATATATTTTCTTTTACATAGAGACGTTAATTTGGGTTAGGATTCTGTTAGGGATCACATTAAGGCCTTAAGAATTGCTTAGATGTGATTTTATGGCTTTTTGATTCGAAATGGGTTTTCTACCCAGCACCGAAAGTTCGCACATCTTTGGCTAAATGTTCGATGTCGAGGCCAAATGTTCAAGCTTCTTTGTTTGAACGTTCGATGGTGTGGCAAAAAGTCTGTTTTGAACATGTTTTGGTCTAGGACTTGTTTTAGTTCAGGTTTAGAACAAATAATAGATCTTTTCTCAGTATTCAGGATTGTTGAACCTCAAGTGGATTTTATGGAGGAGCCTTACAACACAAGTGAGTACAAACTCATATACATACTTGTTGTTATTTTTTCTGCATAGCATGATTATTTTATATATATCCAACATGCATTTTCACAATTCTTATGAAATACATTTTGCACTATTGTGAACTCTATTTTGTGAAAAAAAATATTTTGATTAAGCAAGATAATGAAAAAATGAGATTTGAAAGAGCATGCATGTAAAAAACAAATAAGATTAATTGCATCATATGACATGGTATACCAGTATGTGCGGGATAACAAGCATGTCTTACTATACAAGTTAACTCTATAATAAAATATGTGTGTGGGACTTGGATCCAATGGTTATTTGTGACCGGCATAGCCATGTTTGATTGGTGGGTTGCTACATAACGTACATTATTGGTAGCGTGAGCCACTCGAGGTTGAACTCGGTCGGATTGCTAGTAATAGACAGTAGCGTGCAATATCCAGGGCACCGGTATTGTATTACAGGTCACTCGGGACAGTGCCAACTCTGTTGAGAATGAGTAATATCTCGAGTAGACCATACAGTTTGAACTATGACATATTGCTCATATTATAACATATATTATATCTATATTGCATCCATGATAAACTGTCACCTCATAATGCTGCATGTGATTTTTATAAACAACTGAGTTCACCATATCATGACCTGTACGTCATGTGCATTTATACTCACTAAATTGTCGAACTTAGTCTTGTATTCTTTTCCCTACATTATGTATATATGTGCTGTTATATATAGTTTAGCAAAAATCGCAAAGCATCCGGTTATTATGCAATTGACGCTTGTGGGCTTATTTCGAGATTAGATCAGTTACTCATGGTAATTAGTTCATTTGGTTGATGATGTAGACTTATAACTTTTGAGTTATGCTTATATATTAAGGTATATTACTTGTAACGGTGATATATATAGCGTGACTTCGGCTAATGTGATGATTCTTGGTAGATGCTCTGGTTATAATGATTAATATTGATAGAATTATATTAGAATTGAAGAAAAATTTGATTTATTTGGGCAGTTTGAACTCCCTTGCATACAAGTATTCGGGTGAAGGTGGAGTCATCAGGGATAGTAAAGGCTCATTGGTTGTGATAGAAGGTAACAAGTTTTATGGTTTCTACAATCTTCAAGGTAGTATGGTGACAAATTCAGTTTATGTGTCTTATTCAAATTATCTCATACTATCAGTAGTGTTAGCACAACAAAGTGAGGAGGAGGAGCATTTCATGTCACATTTACTTTACTCTAGTACGTTTAGGAGCATCATGTATGCTATGGTGTTCATTCATCGAGATATTTCACATGCAATTAGTGTTGTTAGTCCTGTTAAGGTTCACTAGCAGATAGTAAAATGGATACTCTGTTATTTATGGGGCTTTACTGATTTTGGTTTAGTCTTTGACATAAATGGTGTATCAATTCCAGTGTCATTGGGTATGTTGATTTAGATTTTGCTGGTGATTTTGTTCTGACACGAGGAAATATCACATTGAGGAAAATTGTCTCGATAAAAAATCTAACAGATATGTTGACTAAACCAATTCTAATTTTCACGTTCAAGCATTGGTTGTGCTTGATTGTTGTTCGTAGCTTGTGATTGCCTTATGGAGACATCATGACGAGATTTGCATTAGGAACTTAATGAAATTGAAGTTACGGTGAAGATTGTTGTGATATGACTTGAATTTTCTCAAGTCTTGTGGACCCCATGGCATGACTTTTTTTCCTTTGCTGAATTGGTTTTGTAGAAATCAATTCTAAACCTATTTGGACACTGATAGCCAACTTGCAGTGTTCTTCTATAACTTGGACTTGGAGTCTTTAATTGACGTTTAGCATATATAACAGTTGCGCTTTACTGCATAACCACAGTGGAAAAGATTATGTGTTTATATGGAATATACTCTCTCTAAATGGTATGAGGCCTTTTGGGGGTAATCTCAATAATAAAACCGTGCAAGCTTGGCCCAAAGCGGACAATATCATACCATTTGGATCAGGTATGTTACATATGGTATCAGAGCCATAGCCCAGCCTGAGATGGGGGGAGCGTGCACAAGCCCATGAGGTTCGCCAGTGAGGACGCTGGGTCCTAAGAGGGGGTGATTGTGACGTCCCACATTGCTTGGGCATGAAAAAGATTATGTGTTTATATGGAATATA
Source organism: Corylus avellana (assembly GCF_965113065.1). NCBI lineage: Eukaryota > Viridiplantae > Streptophyta > Magnoliopsida > Fagales > Betulaceae > Corylus > Corylus avellana. The sequence continues at coordinate 15,850,215 of NC_142492.1, forward strand.
CTCTCTCTAAATGATATGAGGCCTTTTGGGGGTAATCTCAATAATAAAACCGTGCAGGCTTGGCCCAAAGCGGACAATATCATACCATTTGGATCAAGTATGTTACATATAGTATCAGAGCCACCTAGTAAAGCCAGGCCACGTGGTATTAAAGCACTGCATGACGTGGCCCTGACGAGGACATCAGGAATTTAAGAGGGGGAGTTTGTAATACCCCGGTCCCATATTGGGAAGATGAGAAGAAGCCCACATAGAGTGTGTGGTTTATAAAAATAGCCATGGGTGCTAAGTCCCACATTGCCTAGTTACTAGGTGAAACTGGGCTTTATAATGAATTCTAGGGAAGCTCCAAATTGACTAGTCCTTTTTGGGTAATAGCGCAGATGTGGCTAGCGCTTTTTCCTGGGTCGTTACAAGTGGTATCAGAGCCACCTAGTAAAGTCAGGCCATGTGGTATTAAAGCACTGCATGACGTGGCCCTGACGAGGACATCAGGAATTTAAGAGGGGGAGTTTGTAATACCCCGGTCCCATATTGGGAAGATGAGAAGAAGCCCACATAGAGTGTGTGGTTTATAAAAATAGTCATGGGTGCTCAGTCCCACATTGCCTAGTTACTAGGTGAAACTGGGCTTTATAATGAATTCTAGGGAAGCTCCAAATTGACTAGTCCTTTTGGGGTGATAGCGCGGATATGGCTAGCGCTTTTCCCTGGGTCGTTACAAGTGGTATCAGAGCCATAGCCCAGCCTGAGATGGGGGGAGCATGCACAAGCCCATGAAGGTCGCCAGCGAGGACGCTGGGTCCTAAAAGGGGGTGATTGTGACTTCCCACATTACCTGGGCATGGAAAAGATTATGTGTTTATATAGAGTATACTCTCTCTAAATGGTATGAGGCCTTTTGGGGGTAATCTCAATAATAAAACCATGCAGGCTTGGCCCAAAGCGGACAACATCATGCCATTTGGATCAGGTATGTTACATATGGTATCAGAGCCACCTAGTAAAGCCAGGCCAAGTGGTATTAAAGCACTGCATGACGTGGCCCTGACGAGGACATCAGGAATTTAAGAGGGGGAGTTTGTAATACCCCGGTCCCATATTGGGAAGATGAGAAGAAGCCCACATAGAGTATCTGGTTTATAAAAATAGTCATGGGTGCTAAGTCCCACATTGCCTAGTTACTAGGTGAAACTGGGCTTTATAATGAATTCTAGGGAAGCTCCAAATTGACTAGTCCTTTTTGGGTAATAGCGCAGATGTGGCTAGCGCTTTTTCCTGGGTCGTTACAAGTGGTATCAAAGCCACCTAGTAAAGTCAGGCCATGTGGTATTAAAGCACTGCATGACGTGGCCCTGATGAGGACATCAGGAATTTAAGAGGGGGAGTTTGTAATACCCCGGTCCCATATTGGAAAGATGAGAAGAAGCCCACATAGAGTGTGTGGTTTATAAAAATAGTCATGGGTGCTAAGTCCCACATTGCCTAGTTACTAGGTGAAACTGGGCTTTATAATGAATCCTAGGGAAGCTCCAAATTGACTAGTCCTTTTGGGGTGATAGCGCAGATATGGCTAGCGCTTTTCCCTGGGTCATTACAAGTGGTATCAGAGCCATAGCCCAGCCTGAGATGGGGGGAGCGTGCACAAGCCCATGAGGGTCGCCAGCGAGGACGCTGGGTCCTAAGAGGGGGTGATTGTGACTTCCCACATTGCCTGGACATGGAAAAGATTATGTATTTATATGGAATATACTCTCTCTAAATGGTATGAGGCCTTTTTGGGGGTAATCTCAATAATAAAACCGTGCAGGCTTGGCCCAAAGCGGACAATATCATACCATTTGGATCAGGTATGTTACACAAGCGTCGGGGGCTCAAGAAGCTTTTCAAGCCGGTCACCTCTACTGCTTACAGAAATTTGGTGACCGAGTTCTATGCCCACCTGTCCCATGATTGCAATAGGTTGGCTGCCCTATCTTCCACAGTGAATGGCCGAGCTTTTGAAGTGACAAGGGCCGACATTGCCGCTGCACTCCAATGCAATGATGAGCACCCTCCAGTAGAAGCACAACTTGCCGTGCAACCGCCCAGATTCTATGTGGCAGAAATCATTGAGCACATGTGTCAAGGGCAATATGCCGACACTTATCGTAATGTCGGCAACCGGTCCAAGCTACCTCTACGGCTGTGGTTTGTGGACTCTGTTTTGCACTGCAATGCCTTTCCCTTTGGGCACAAGACTTAAAGGCGGGATCGATTTCTCCAAACACTCCACGCCTTTCACAAAGGTGCCTGGTGTTCCATTCCTGATATCATCTAGAACCAAAGTCACAACTTCTGGAATGGAGTACATATCAGAGGAGCTGAGTCCACTCACTCATGGGGGCTGTCTTACCCATATTTAATCACTTATATCCTCCGGAAGAAAGGCAAAAAGGGCACCGCAGCTGATGAGCCAATCACTACTACTCCCATCTTTGGCATTCGCCAATGGAACAAGAGCTGCTCCCACATGCCTCGGGTACCTCCAGCACTAGCAACTGGTGCAGAAGAGAGTGAGGCTGAGCTGATGGCAGAAGATGAACCCGCAGCTGAGCCGGAAGCACCAAAGGAGGAGGCCCCGGCCATTTTTCATGCAGCACAATATCGCTCACTCAGTGAAGAAATGGCCAGCATGCGGAGAGAATTGGTTTATCAAAGAAGAGATGCTCAGGAGGATAAAGTCCTTATGGATCAAAGACTAGTTGCCTTAGAAGAATTGATGCGTTCCATTCTCTGCCATTTGCTGCCACCAGTTGGAGCATCTTCTTCGAGACAGCGTTGAGAGGGGAATCACCATCTGGCTGAAGACGTTAAACTTAGCGCTCATGGGAGGCACCCCATAGTTTATCTTGTTATTTTATTTTTGTGTGTTTCATTTAATCTTTTGCTTTATCTTTAGTTTTGTTCCTTTTACATGTTTTCGTTTTTCTTATTTTTGCAAGGACAAGTGTGCTTCAATTTAAGTTTGGGGTGTGCTATGAGCCATGCTTTCCAAGACAGTGTTGTCCATCTCCCAGGTACATTCTTTCCTTGTTTTGAACACATTGGGGACAATGTGTCATTTAAGTTTGGGGGTATGGGAACACATGTTGACTATACACACTTTGTCCCAATTTCATGCTATTTGTTTTGTTTGTTTGTTTGTTTATGTGAAAATATATATATATATATATATATATATATATATATATATATATATATATATATATATATTATGCATGTTCATGTTTACCTTAAAAATTTGGTTAATCTGAAAGAATTGTGGCTTGAATTCATCAGTTAGCTTAAAATTGTGAACACATGATCTGATGAAAGAATTTGTTAGTTGGTTACTTGCTTAGGACAGTTGAGAATTCATATGTTTGATCTGATCACACAAGCACATTAACACATAATTTGTGGGGTATGACATGAAAGTCTGATGTGTATGTTTCTATGTCTTGAGTGAAACTGGATGACTTATTCGATGGATACTTTGGCGTATATATATATATATATATATATATATATATCTGATAAAAAGAAAAGAAAGAAAAAAAAAATCATTGATAAGCTTTTCACTAAGTAACTAGACGTCTTGCCTCAAAGCATTGAGTGTTCACGTCAAAAGGTGAAATTTTTTTATATGATAGATGTCATGGTTAGTTTGGTTTTGTAGCCTTTTTTACTCGAGCTAGTAAGTCCTAGGGGTGTCTCTACACCTAATGCCCTAAAACCATCTGGTTTGGGAGTCATTGACTTAACACTCGTTAGATGGGTCAATTAGAAAGCTTAAGGGAACCAAACATTGCACAACTTAACCACAAAAAAAAAAAAAAAAAAAAAAAAAAAAAAGAGAGAAAAGAAGAAAAGAAATATGCCATTGTTGTTCATTCTAATAGAGATTTCAGTGAATTTTGAGATATGGAGACATTGCACATTGGAAATACTTGGAAGCCTCATAATTTTGTGCTAGTTCACTTTACACAGTTTTCAAACTTGTGATGTTTTAGCATGTCCTTTGTAAGTGATTGAACTTTGAAATTCCAATTCATTATGAAGATGGAGTTCATCTTTTTAAGCTTGCTAATGAATGAGAGTCATGATCTTGAAGTGATACTTTAATTTTTGGAATAACATGAACTGTGCATGATATTTCTGGGTAACATTTCTGAAAAACTTTCACAAGACTTCACTCGTCCTCTAGGGAACTCCTAGGGGTTTAAAAGGCTTGTTGCATATGCTAAATGCAATCGTACATTCCACAAAAGATGGATTTATCTTTTGTTTTCTGTTTTTCCATTTAGTCTTTAGTTTTGTATTGCTAAGGGACTATCAATATGTAAGTTTGGGAATGTGTTAAGTGCTAAAATATTCATATTTTTAGCTCTAAACTTGCATGTATTAATCCTTTAGTGTTAGTTAATTTATGCCATTTTAGCTCTTTCATATGTTTTCCTTGTTTTTGTAGGCCATTGGAAGAAAAAGAAGCAATCTCAGAAGTTTCGGACTTAAAAGAGCTATTTTGGGAAAATTGGAGGCTCTGGTAGTGCGATCGATCGTAGGGGAGCTGCGATCGAGCACCCAGCACACGAGGATCGATCACAGACCTGAGATAGATCGCACACGGGTTGTGATTGAGTGCACCCGTGCGTGATGGACAAGTCAGCCGCCAACCTTGATATGAAAAGTGCAATTTCTAGGGTTTTGTAACTTAGTACGAACTATGTCTCAAACCCTATGATTTTTAGGGTTTCTAATTCCTAAAGCTTATAAATAGACCCTTAAACCTCTAAAATAGACACAATTTCCAAGGAGAAGAATAGGAGCTCTTCAAGTTCAAGTTTCAGGTTTATTCTTTTCCTTTCTTTTATTTTATTTTATGAAGATGTTTAACATCAAACTTATGAGTAACTAATTCATTTAGTAGGGCTAGATTGAAGCCCTAGTTATGTTTAGTTAATATTCAATATCGGCGCCTTTGTGATGATCATGTTGTCGTATTTAATTTGATTAATTCCTGTTTTCATGAATTCCTCATATGTGTGTGCCTGATCAACATATGCATATGGTATGGACTAGTTAGTTAAATTAATTTGGATGACCAAGTCCTGGGTTTAATAAAAGTAACAAAAGAAATCTACACCGGGTTCTTAGCTTAATCAACATGGGGAACCCAGAGTATACACTCATGCCCTAGGCCTCATGTGTTTGTCGATTTCCACAGAATATATGGTTTCTTAAAGAACAACTTAGTATACACCCATACTAAATCATTTAAGAAAGAAAAGAGTTAGCGTATGCACCCATGCCCTTTGGTTGACAAACATTAGATATACATAACATGATCAAAATATTGGCATATTGATATATTATCTAAATATAATTAGTGGTGGATATCAAAGCCCTACCTTTTTATTATTATCAACTCAAATCCAATCTTTGTTTTATTTTACTTTTGAAATTTATTTTAGACAAAATTTAGCAATCCTCGTGGGAATGACCTCATGCACTTGCGGGTAAAACATACAATTATTTGCCTATTAATTTAGGTAGATATTTCTAACAATACGAACCACATAAATTTTGATATTTTATGTGATTGATTTATTTTCTATTATGCTATTTTATACTTCTTTGGAATCCTGTATTTAGTTTTGTGTACAACAAGAAATCAAAGTGCATATACTAACATTTTTATAAAAACTATGCACATATGCAACTACATAGGCTCTAAAAAAATGATTTTAAAAATGATTTTAGTGCTAAAACTATTAATGAAATAAATTTATCATATTAATAATATGTGATCCATTTAATTAGTTGGATCTAACTAAAGTTGAGATATTACACCCACCTTGCATCATAAAAATGTGTTTTATAGTACTACTTGGTGGAGGATAAAGCAAGATTTGCAAATAATTTATCAACATTCATGTATTGTGGAGACATGATCTATTTCTTTTTCTTTTTCACTTCATGAAGATGGGCACCTTTACCCCTCATTTACCGGATGGTCTCTCATGTTTTTCTATAACACACTTGAAGGACATGATGTCCCATATGATATGAATTCAAAACCAATGAAATATTTTCTTTATCCAAAGGTAAAATCGCTAGAATCAGATGATGCAACATTCCACTAAGCAATTATCCTCTTGTGAGGCCAAATCAGGCCACCATGAGCACTTCCTATACATGGAGAATCTTAGGTGCGCAGGGGTCCCCCTCACCCCATTCCTTTTTGCTTCCTTTTCTTAATCTCTTCATCATTTCTTTCGAATTAATTAGTGAACTCAAACTTTTCTTCTTCTATTCCTTAGCGAGGATCCATCGTCGCCAGTTCCTCCTCTTCTCGGTGTTAGAATATATTAAGAGATTTGATTTTAGAAATTTTATTGTAATTCATTGTAATCTTTTAAAATCAGATTTGATGTAATCAAATTAGATTGATTTGATTACATCAATTCTATATAAATAGAAAGCTTTTGTATTGGAACAATATCAATGAATAAAAGCAAAATGTAGCCATTATGTGGATGTAGGTCATAGACTGAACCATGTAAAATTTTGTGTTTATTTTGTTATGCCGCTTTAATTTTCTTTAATTATATTTTCCTTCACTCAATAATATCATCCTGATTTAAATATTATGGAAAAATACACTAACTACTCTCCTCAATCGACCATGCAATTTATAATGTCCTCCCAACTTTTTTTAAATTTAGTTAATTTATTCTACTAATCTACCATTATTGTAGTATCCTCTTTCCACCCCCAAAATGAAAAAAAAAAAAAATATATATATATATATATATATACACCAAAGCATGTCTCTTTTTTTTTCTGAATTTTTTGTTTTCAGAATTTTTTATCTTACACAGGTTATTTTCGTCATTTTTGGGTCGTTGAAGGAAGATATTGCAACTCCACTACTAGATAAGTATGGTTCATTAAACAAATTAAAAGATTAAAGGAACATTACAAATTAGATGATATAGATTGAGGGGCCGGGTAACATTATTACCTTTTAATTTTCATGCTGTATATTACTTGCAAGTGTTCAGCTTCTGTCACTTCGACATGTATATATTATTTTCGTCCCATGCATTGTCTGGTTCTTTCTTACAAAGAAGATTAATGCTAACAAAATCGCCCATGATTATTCTATCACTTGCGACTTTTCTACATTGTAGTTGTTGAATTTATGCACATGATGTAGTGTGTATTCGGGTAGCTACTATGTCAATGGTGGGCAATCTTCAAACAACAAATTCTTTTGCTGAATTCAAGGTTTAATCACAAGTCGCAATCTTGTCGAGATTAGAGATTCTTAATTTAGATTATATATATGTAACCAACAAGTTCATGGTGAAAGTATTTATATATTCTACGTATATAGTAATCCATTGACTATGTGCAAGTAGAGCATGAATTATCTTTACATATTAAATACGTGAGTTAAGCATGCGTACCTTATCAAAGATTATCAAGACCGTGCATTTAATTAGTTCTGTCAACTTGACCTTTTTCTACTTAAAAAGGCAGGCAGGGGAGAGAAGTTGTAGCACGACGAGAATCGCATGCAGGTGTGGCGTCCCATATCGTCTGTGTATGGAGATAGAGATGTACTTATATGTATACTTACACACCTTTCATGATAACAACGCGTTTTAAAATCGTAATGGCATTAGAACTCCGCAGTTAAGCGAGCTTATATGAGAGTAGTACTAGGATGGGTGACCTCCTTGAAAATCTGGTTCTGAAAAGCTTAAAGTAGACAATATTGTGTGCCAATGGATGGGGTGTTACAACAGTCGATCCCTCAAGTTCAATTAAGTCATAGTTGGACCCAATCTCCTCAAAGCATTAGCAAGACTCAAGACGACTAATACTAATAGGATTGAAGATTCTCATTTCAGAAATGGAGCTTTTACCCTAGTACATGCTCAACCACATTTGAGATTTTCTTAAAACCACTAAATTACCACCATTGATGATAACCTTCAATATATTTTATATAAACTTCCAAATTTAATCTCAAAATTTTATAATTTATCATTTTATATTCTCCCATTGTGAGGTGGGTTGGTTTAAGAAAAGTCCAGAGATGTTACTTTCAAGAAAATATATCGATTATATGAGATTAAACAAATGTGGAAAGAGTTTCTGGGATGGTGCTTTTTGAACCTTATAGAAGCACCACTTGAGAACAAAAGCTAATTGGCCAAATGGGGTTGAGAGATTAATATTCCACGATCATGATTATTGCTTAAAGTACAATTAATTTAGTGCGGATGGATAGCATGGTTGAGTGAATCTTTTTCTTCCTTTTCTTTTATTTTTTATTTATTAAAAATTTTATTCGTCCTCGAAGGTCCCTTTAATGATGACAAAGGTGACGAGTTTCTTCAAGGAAGTCCAATATTATATATAGGATTTTACCCGGTGTATGCCACCATGCCATAAAAGATTATCTTTACATGCATATTTTAGAATGGAAAAATTGTTAGATTGGTATGCGTGGCTTGATCTTGTAGTGAATAATTCTTATGCTTTCAAAAGAGGAAGATAAAATCATTCTCCATTCCTCCTCTAGCCCATTCTACACGTGGTTGACCACACCCAAAATAGATTGAGGGTGGTTTAGCCGCCTCCGGCTGCCTTTGGAGCGGTTTGCTCATAGGGGTTGTTCAGCCACTTCCAACAGTTTGTTGTGAGGGTGGCCAAACCACCCTAATATTTTTAGTAGTGGTCGACCATGCCCCCTTTACCTGATATACAAGGGTGGTACTTGTTCCATCCCATAGCTTTAGGGGTGATTAAGCAACCAGAGAGGTTGGTTCTGGGGACGGTCGACCACCACCTCTGGATGATTATGGGGCCATTGAACTACCCTAGACCTTATGGGTAGTTTGGCCACCCCTAAAATCAGCCAGCCACCCTAAAACATCCTTGGGAGTGGTCGACCACCCTCACCCTACCCCCATACCATTTTTTTTTCTTATCTTTTGGTTCTAATTTTTATTTTATTTTTTATAATTATTATTTGAGGGTAAATTATAATTTCTTAAATACTCTATCCAAATAATTGTCGAAATTTGTAGAAATGAATCATTTAAATATTGTTGCAAGGGCAAATCATATAAAACAATTTAACAATTTTCCCTTTTAAATAATTATATCTTCACAAAATTTACAAACCACGATTCTTGTAGCCTAGTAGTGTTTATTAAAAAATCTTAAATAATGTTATTTAGTAAATTATTGTAGGATTGATATACAACTTGATAATGTGATAATGAAAATCAACACTTGTAAAAAAGAAATTCAATATATAACTAATTAATTTTACTGTCATTTCATCCAAATTATATAACAATCGTATAACAATTTAGACCTTCTCTTTGATTAATTTCTTATACTCTTAAAACAAATTATATATATATATATATATATATATATATATATATATTCAAATTCAAGAAACTCCTCTTCGTGTATAGTATTTTGGGATAAGGACACTGATATTTGACAAAAGACACCATGGCAAGCAATCATCGGAAGAAAGAAAAATACCAACAACTCTCAAAAATGAAACCTATATAAACATGAGTAAAAGGAGTATGAATTTCGTATACAAAATGTGTCTAATCCTACCCATATAATTATGATAGTATTTTATTCTTCATGGTATTAGGATGATTTCATTGGTTTGTTTGGTAATCATTAAGATTGTTTCTTTTTTATAATCATGCCTTGTAAAGAAAATGTAAAAAATTATGTCATTCAAGCAAGGGTCAAGTAACAAGTAATTGGTGGGACATATAAAAATAGTGTCATGGAGTTTGACAAGCTTAAAGTTCATTTATAATCAAAGGTGAAAAGGATGTTAATTGATTACTTTTTTTTCCCGTTACTATATGATCGATGAAGTATTATTTGGGCAAGTCAATATTGGAGGCAGGTAAATTTATACGTACACAATGATTATATATACTTCAGTACGTCGTCAAAGCAAGACACAAGTTTGGTGTTGTTCAGGTGGGATAGATTTTCAAAGTTGTGAAAATAATTTGATTCTTAATGATGTCAAAATTATGGATCAAGGAATAATTAAACGTAACGGAAATTAAAAGGGAATAAACAGAAATATTTATGTGGTTTGGTTATAACCTACATTCACGGGTTAAAGCTTTATGACTACATTTTGGTCTTATTTTTTATGATATTTACAATACAAAGTATTCTTATTTATAGGGAGAAGGTGATATGTAAGGGTGACAATTCGTGTTCTTGTGTCGGGTTCGGGTCATGTCAAGGTATGAATATAAGACTATATAAGCCAACTGTTGTCTCAATTACCCACCTAATTTAATAGGCAAATAACATGATGTTTTACCCACAAGTGCACGAGATCAACATAGTAGTATAGTGTGCAAATATGGGGTCATTCCCACGAGGATTGTTCAATCTTGTCTAAAATAAATTCCCAAAGTGAAATAAAACAAAAGTTGGATTTAAATTGCTAATGATAAAAAGGTAAGGCTTTAATATCCACCACTAATTATATTTAGCTAATATATCAATATGCCAGTGTTTTGATCAAGTTATGTCTATCTAATATTTGTCAACCTAAGGGCATGAGTGTATACTCCTTAAGCTATAGATTTCCCTAAGCAACGAGTTAGGCATAGGTGTATACTCTAACTCTTTTCTTTCCTAAAGGATTTAGCATAGTATATACTAAGTTGTTCTTTAGAAAAGCATATGTTTTATGGAAATTGACAAACACATGAGGCCTAGGGCATGGGTGTCTACTCCCGATTCCTCATGTTGATTAATCCAAGAACCCGGTGTGGATTACTTTTGTTACTTATGTTAAACCCAGGACTCGGTCATCCAAATTGATTTAACTAACTAGTCCATACCACATGCACATGTTGATCAAGCACACACATATGAGGAATTCATGAAACTAGGTATTAATCAAGTTAGATATCATAACAAGATCATCACAAGGGCGCCAATATTGAATATTAACAAAACATAACTAGGGCTTCAATCTCACCCTACTAGTTAAATTAGCTACACATAGAGTTGATGTTAAACATCTTTATAAAAGAAAAGAAAAGGAAAAGGAAAAAAATAAACCCGAAACTTGAACTTGAAGAGCATCAATTCTTCTCCTTGCAAAAGCTTTTTTACTCTAGAGGCTTAAGGGACTATTTATAGGCTTTAGAAGTCCTTAACAAACTAGTAAACCTAGGAATTTCGTAGGGTTTCAAAACCTTTTACAAGTGGGAGTTGGAAAACCCTAATATGGAAATATTAGCATCATGGCCGCAGCTTGATGTGTCTCCTGCGCACGGGTGCGATCGATCGCAATCCGTGTGCCCTCGATCATAGGTCTGCGATCGAGCCTCTTCTGTTGTGCGCTTGATCACTCATGGCCTGATTTGTGCTTTGTCTTCTCTGGTACTGCGCTCGATCGCAAGGAACCTGTGATCGATCGCAGTGTCAGGGGCTCCCATTTTTCCCATCTTCTCTCTTTGAGCCCAAATCTTACAGATTTATTTCATTTCTTCCAAAAGCCTACAAAAGTGTAAAACACAAAAATGAATTAAAATGACCTAATTAACTAAAACCAAAGGATTAAAACATGCAAGTTAAGGGCTGAAATATGAATATTTTAGCACTTAACACACTCTCAAACTTACATATTACTAGTCCCTTAGCAATACAAAGCTAAAAATTAAATGGAAAACTGAAAACAAAAGATAAATCCATCTTTCGTGGGATGTATGATTGCATTTAACATATGCAACAAGCCTTTTAAACCTCTAGGAGTTCCCTAGAGGATGAGTGAAGTCTCGTGAGGGTTTTCCAGAAATGTTACCCACAAACATCATGCACAGTTCATGTTATTTCAAAAATTAAAGCATCACTTCAAGATCATGATTTTTATTCATTAGCAAGCTTAAAAAGATGAACTCCATCTTCATAATGAATTGGAATCTCAAAGTGCAATTACTTACAGAGGACATGCTAAAACATCACAAGTTTGAAAACAATGTAAAGTGAATTAGCACAAAATTATGAGGCTTCCAAATCTTTCCAATATGCAATGTCTCCATATCTCAAAATTCATTGAAATCCCTATTAGACTGAACAACAATGGCATTTTTTTTTTTTTTTTTTGTCAGGTTGTGCAATGTTTGGTTCCTTTAAGCTTTCTAATTGACCCATGTAGCGAGTGTTAAGTCAATGACTCTCAAACCAGATGGTTTTAGGGCATTAGGTGTAGAGACACTCCTAAGGACTTACTAACTCGAGTCAAAAAGGCTACAAAAGCAAACTAACCATGACATTGATCAAATCAACATTTTTCACCTTTTGACGTGAACACTAAATGCTTTGAGACAAGAGGTCCAGTTACTTAGCGAAAAGCCATCAATGATCATTTATTCCACATATCATTTTTTTTTTTTTTAATATGCCATAGTGTCATCTAATAAGTCATTGAATTTCATCCAAGATGCAGAATTACACATATCAGACCTCATGTCATACCTCACAGATTATGTGCTAATGTGCTTGTGTGATTAGATCAAACATGTGATTTTTCAACTGTCCTAAACAAGTAATCAAACTAACAGATTCACTCATCAGATCATGTATTCAAAATTTTAAGCTCACTGATGAATTCAAGCCAAAATTCTTTTAGATCAACTTAAAATTTTAGTGCAAACATGAACATGCATAATTTTTTTTTTTTTTTTTTTTTTCTAAATAAACAAACAAACGCACAAAACAAATAACATGAAATTGAGACAAAGTGGGTGTGAACAACATGTGTGCCCATACCCCAAACTTAAATGACACATTGTCCCCAATGTGTCTAAATAAAGGAAAGAGTGTACCCGTGAGATGGTCGACATGCTCTTGGAAAGCAGGGCTCAAAGCACACCCCCAAACTTGAAGTGAAGCACACTTGTCCCTGCAAAGTAAGAAAACACAAAAACAAGTAAAAAGAAACAAAACTAAATAAAAATTGAACTTAAAACACATTAAACAAAATAAAAGGATAAACTATGGGTTGCCTCCCATGAGCGCTAAGTTTTACGTCTTTAGCCAGACTGTGGTCCCTGCTCAAAGCTGTCCAGAACTTGATGCTCCTGCTGGTGGTGCAGCATTTTGGTAGGATTGGAGTGCCAAATCTTCATCTCTTGGTAATAATTTTACTACAAGATATGGCTTGACTCTATGTCCATTGACTTTGAATGACTGGTCGGTCTGGGGGTTATGAACCTCCAAAGCTCCATAAGGGAATACTTGTGTAACAATGCAAGGCCCAAACCATCTTGATTTAAGCTTTCCAGGGAAATGTTTCAATCTTGAATTATAGATTAAAACCTTCTGTCCTACTTGAAACTCCTTCCTGACCAGTTGCTTGTCATGGTATGCTTTGGTTCCGTCCTTGTAAAGCTTGGCATTCTCATATGCATCACGCCTCAGTTTCTCCAGTTCATTTAGTTGGAGCTTCCTTTTTTCACCAGCTTGCTTCATATCGAAGTTAAACTTCTTAATGGCCCAGTATGCTTTGTGTTCCAATTCCACTAGTAGATGACATGCTTTCCCAAAAACTAATCGATATGGAGACATACCGATAGGTGTTTTGTAAGTAGTCCAATAAGCCCATAGTGCATCATTCAAGCGTAGTGACCAATCCTTCCTATTGGGGTTCACTGTCCTTTCAAGGATACCTTTTATCTCTCTGTTGTTGATCTCTACTTGGCCACTGGTTTGGGGATGGTATGGAGTGCCAACCTTATGAGTGATGCCATACTTCTTTATCATAGAGGCAAAGGCATAGTTGTTGAAGTGACTCCCCCCATCACTAATGATTGCCCTTGGTGTCCCAAATCTAGTGAAAATGTTTTCCTGTAGAAACTTCACAACCACTTTACGATCATTAGTCCTTGAGGGTACAGGCTTGACCCATTTAGACACATAATCCACACCTACAAGAATATATAGATAATCGAATGAGTTAGGAAATGGGCCCATGAAGTCAATACTCCAGACATCGAAAAGCTCTACAACTTGAATATTTTGCAGTGGCATTTGATTTCTGGATGAGATGTTACCTGTCCTTTGGCATCTATCACAAGAGCTGCAAAACAAGAAAGCATCTTTAAACACATTAGGCCAATAAAAACCAGATTGTAATACCTTAAGTGCTGTTCTCTTGGCCCCAAAGTGTCCACCACAAGCAAATTGATGACAGTGCTGCAAAATACTCAAGTACTCTTCGTCTGGGACACACCTTCTAATGATTTGATTAGGGCAGAATTTGAACAAATAGGGGTCATCCCAATGGTATTGTCTAGATATGGATATTAACCTCTTCCTTTCTTGGTTAGACATACCTGGAGGAAACACCTTGGCAGTGATATAATTCACTATATCGGCATACCATGGGAGTTGGATATCAACTACAAACAGCTGTTCATCTGAAAAATTTTCATTCAATGGGGGCTCATCTCCTTCCTCTTCATGGAGTAGTTTCGATAAGTGATCTGCCACCACATTCTCACTGCCCTTCTTGTCTCTAATCTCAAGGTCAAACTCTTGCAGAAGTAATACCATCTGATCAATCTAGGTTTTGCATCTTTCTTAGCAAACAAATATCTCAAAGCTGCATGATCAGTGAATACAATAACCTTAGAGCCAATTAGGTATGATCTAAACTTCTCCAACTCAAATATGACAGCTAATAATTCTTTCTCAGTGGTAGAATAATTTATCTGACCATCATTCAATGTTCTAGAAGCATAATAAATGGCATGAGGTACCTTATTGATTCTTTGACTCAAGACAGCTCCCAAGGCAAAGTCGCCGGCATCACACATGAGTTCAAAAGGTAGACTCCAATCAGGTGCCCTCATTATTGGTGCAGATGTGAGCAGCTTTTTCAGTGTGTTGAAGGCAGTCATGCATTCTTTAGTCCATTCAAACTTGACCTCCTTCCCTAACAAAGCACAGAGGGGTCTAGAGATCTTGGAGAAATCCTTGATGAACCTTCTATAGAACGTAGCATGTCCAAGAAAACTCCTCACCCCCTTCACTGTCAGAGGTGGGGGGAGTTTGGAGATGATGTCAATCTTTGCCTTATCCACCTTAATGCCCTTGCTTGAAATAGAATGTCCCAATACAATGCCTTGTTGAACCATGAAGTGGCATTTTTCCCAATTGAGCACTAGGTTGCTTTCTTCACATCTCTTAAGAACACTCTTCAGATGGTAGAGGCATTCATCGAAACTAGACCCAAAAATACTAAAGTCATCCATAAATACCTCAATGGTTTTCTCCACCATGTCTGAAAAAATGCTCATCATGCATCTCTGGAATGTGGCTGGGGCATTGCATAAACCAAATGGCATCCTTCTGTAGGTGAATGTGCCAAAAGGACATGTGAAGGTGGTGTTTTCCTGATCTTCTGGCCCTGTACCCATCCAAGAAACAATAGTGGCTATGGCCAGCTAACCTCTCTAGCATTTGATCAATGAAGGGTAATGGAAAATGGTCTTTTCTGGCTACCTTGTTCAGTCTTTTGTAATCGATGCACACTCTCCACCTAGTGGTTACTCTTGTGGGTATCAGCTCATCATCTTCATTCTTTACCACTGTGATCCCACTCTTTTTGGGCACTACTTGGACTGGGCTGACCCATTTACTGTCTGAGATGGAATAGTTGATGCCCACATCTAGCAATTTTATGACCCCTGCCTTAACTACCTCCTTCATATGAGGATTGAGTCTTCTCTGTGCATCCCTGGTTGGCTTTGCTTCGTCTTCAAGGAAGATCTGATGCATGCACTTAGATTGACTTATTCCTTTGATATCAGCAATGGTCCACCCCAAAACGGTTTTATGTTCTCTAAGAATTCTCAACAGCTTTTCTTCTTCCCCATAACTCAGATTTGCAGCAATGATGACTGGTAGTGTCTTGTTTTCTCCTATGTATGCATATTTTAGGTGCTCTGGCAATTGTTTCAATTCCAGCTTGGATGCCTGGACAATAGAAGGAACAAGAGATGTATTAGTAGGCTCAAGAATCTCAAAGGGAGGAGTATACTTACTTGAGTATACTATGGGTGAGGGTGGCCTTAGTAACATCAAGATTCAAGATGTCATTAGTAACATCTTCAGATTCTAGCTCAATGTCCTGCCATATGAAACTATGGGTGAGGGTGGCCTCCAATGGATCTTTATGTTGGTCCTGCAAAACTGTCTCACTAACATCTTGGATCATACAAACATCAAAACATTCTAAATCTTCTTGAGGTAATTTCAATGCATCGAATATTTTGAATTCTATTGTCTCACCATTTACCTGAATGCTCACAATACCTTTTTTCACACCTATTGTAGTATCAGCAGTTCTTATAAAGGGTCTTCCTAAGATAATAGGTAAAGGTGATGGCATAGGGGATTCTTCCACATCCAATACAATGAAATCAGCAGATAGAATAAATGTACCTACCTTTACCAAAACATCCTCAAGTATACCTCTTGGTCTTTTTATGCTTCTATCTGTCAATTGCAAGGTGATAGAGGTTGGTTGAAGCTCCCCCAATCCCAGCTTTTCATAAACAGTGTAAGGCATCAAATTCACCCCTGCTCCTAGATCCAGTAACGCCTTTTCAAAAGAACGGTCTCCTATCCTGCAAGGAATGGTAAAACTACCTGGATCTGTTAGCTTTGGTGGTAACTTTCTTAACAATACTGCACTTACCTCTTCTGTTAAGGCCACTGTCTCATACTCCTGAAACTTCTTTTTGTTAGTGCAATAATCCTTTAAAAATTTAGCATATGAAGGGATCTGTTTAATTGCATCTAATAAAGGAATGTTGATTTCTACTTTCTTCAAAGTCTCAAAGATATCCATGAGTTGCTTCTCTTTCTTTGGTTTGACTAACCTTTGAGGAAAGGGGGGTGCATTTACCTTTTCTATTTTGTTTACCTTAGAAGTTGATGGTCCTTCTGGAGTTGATTGAGGTGGCTCTTCAGTTCCAATGACCACGCCATTTCTAAGAACTGTGACTGCTTTCAACTGTTGTTGACCCCCTGGATTGGGTATTGTTTGGACTAGAAATTCTCCCTGCTTTCTCTCACTTAGCTCTTTTGCCATCTGACCCATTTGCACTTCCAGTCTTTGAATGGCTTGATCAGTCTTTGTATTGAATTGTTTTTAATCAGCCGTGAATTGCTGTTGTGAGGTCACCAGGTTGTGTATCATATTCTCCAATTGGTTCAACTTTGACTCTTGAGTTGGTTGGCTTCCTTGTTGGGGATCCTTTTGTTGTCCCGGTGTGGATTACTTTTGTTACTTATGTTAAACCCAGGACTCGGTCATCCAAATTGATTTAACTAATTAGTCCATACCATGCATGTTGATCAGACACACACATATGAGGAATTCATGAAACTAGGTATTAATCAAGTTAGATATCATAACAAGATCATCACAAGGGCACCAATATTAAATATTAACAAAACATAACTAGGGCTTCAATCTAGCCCTACTAGTTAAATTAGCTACACATAGAGTTGATGTTAAACATCTTTATAAAATAAAAGAAAAGAAAAAGGAAAAGAATAAATTCGAAACTTGAACTTGAAGAGCTCCAATTCTTCTCCTTGCAAAAGCTTTTTTACTCTAGAGGCTTAAGGGTCTATTTATAGGCTTTAGAAGTCCTTGACAAACTAGTAAACCTAGGAATTTTGTAGGGTTTCAAAACCTTTTACAAGTGGGAGTTGGAAAACCCTAATATGAAAATATTAGCATCATGGCCGCAGCTTGATGTGTCTCTTGCGCACGGGTGCGATCGATCGCAACCCGTGTGCGCTCGATCACAGGCCTGCGATCGAGCCTCTTCTGTTGTGCGCTCGATCGCTCATGGCCTGATTTGTGCTTTGTCTTCTCTGGTACTGCGCTCGATCGCAGGGAACTTGTGATCGATCGCAGTGTCAGGGGCCATCATTTTTCCCATCTTCTTTCTTTGAGCCCAAATCTTCCAGATTTACTTCATTTTCTTCCAAAAGTCTACAAAAGTGTGAAAAACACAAAAATGAATTAAAATGACATAATTAACTAAAACCAAAGGATTAAAACATGCAAGTTAAAGGCTGAAAATATGAATAATTTAGTACTTAACACAAACCATAATTCGACTAATTTAATTAAACGAGTCAAACTCTTCAACCCTAACCCTCTAATTTTGTATTGGATTCGTGTCAAGTTCACTGGTTATATAAAAAATTACCAGCCATTATGTCAGATGTCAGGTTCGGGTCGTGTCGAGCTATGGTATAAGACTATATAGGTCAACCCTAACTGTCGCAATTTAATTAAAATAGTCAAACTCCTCAACATTAATCCTTTAATTTCGTGCTGGGTTCATGTAGGGTTCACAAGTCGATCCTATCAAAAATTGTATTCTCTAGTAGCAGGTGAATATAATATAAATAAAGTAAATCACAAGGATTTAATTATATATCAATTATAGATATTTGGTTATCAATCACAGGATTTAATAACCAATCACAAGATTTTTTTTTTTTTTTTTTAATTGAATAAGGAAAGAGTTATAGGGAATGAACATTTTCACTAATCATCCGAAAGGAAGAAGAAGTGGATGATCCTAAAAACGAAAAAGAGATGGGCTTCTGAACAATAGACCGAAAACAAACTAAAACAGTGCGAAAATAATTACAAATGGTAGGAAGCGGGTCAAACAAGTGACCCGGTCCTCTCAAGGGGCCGCATAAGGCTGTTGTATAAGCAAAATGGGTACAAAGTAAGGCAAAACAATCTAAACCCACACTTGTAAAAAATGACAACCACTGGGAAGAGGCTGAAGCGGTAGAAGCACTATTAGCTAGAGTATGAATCCGAGACTATTGAAGAGAGGCACCAACACCAAATCAGTGACAAAAGTCTCCGCTAAAGGTTCATACCAATATAAAACAGGAAGACAATAACCCACAAAACATAAAAACAACAAAATACAAATGAAACTGCGAAAATGCATTTAAAACACAACAAGAAAGCAACAAAAATACCAGTAAACAGTAAAACCAGCAGGGGAGCGGAGATGGGCAAACAATGGTCGGTGCGTGTGATACATGCACCTGCGAATGAGATTCACACGCAGGCACATGAGATTCACGCGCAGGCACGTAGTGGTTGGGTCAGGTCGAAGAAGGTGGCGTTGGGAAGCTGAGAGGCCAGCGATCATGGTGAACTGGCGAGTGAAGGGGGGAAATTGACTAGAGAGAGTAGATCTAGTTTTAAAAAAAAAAACTAGATCTAAAAACCCAACAAGTTTCGAGGAGATAGCGAGCAGCATAGCACAGTGGTGACCAAATGGCGGCAGAATGATGGCTGAGCGGAGAGGATGAAGGAGGCCAGAGCTCCTAGTCTAGTTGGAGAGCATACTAACAAAAACTAAAGAAGCAAAAGCAAGAAAAAATAAATAGAAAAGAGGGAGAAGATATGGAGTCCTTCTCCATATCTCCTCCCCGGAGAAACCTCACTAAAGAGGTGGCTACTCTCACCAGGGAGATGGAAGGAAAACACTAAGTTTTTAGAAAAGAAAAAAAAAAAAAAAAAAAAAAAAGAATTCTAGAGAGAGGTTAGAGCCTCTCTCTCTACCTCGTGATTTTTATCGTAAGCTTTCTATCACAAGAATTTGATTACAATGACAAATATATGGAAATATATTCTAACACATTGAAGATAGTATTTTACAAGCTGATTATGCTATAGTGAAGACTCAAGCTAGTCATTGATTAATTTATAACTACGTACCACACAAAACCAATGTAAACAATCCAATAAGTTTGTAGGATCATAACAAGTTAGCAATAATACAAACAAGAGACAATAATTTATGTGGTTCAACACTAAAACATATATCCACATGCAATCCGGCAAGTGAGAAATTCACTATCAATATATTGTTGAGAATGTGATATAAATTAAATCACATATTTAATTAATCCATAATTTTGCATTTGGTATTTTCTCTTTTGTGAAGAAGCATTCTTGAAAATGTAAAAATAGGTTTGATAGACCATAAATGTGGCCCAATAGATAGTAGTTTTTCTCTTTAATAGCTCATATGTACTTGTATAGTGATACATACACATGAGAGACACAGAAGAGGAAAAAGAAGTGAGGAAAGTGTTCTCTCTACAAGGATTCTAGCTTGCAAAGTTTTTGATCCACAAGGTGTTCAGGTGTGTAAATACATTGTGACTTGAGAGTGTAAGATTGTAAAAGTTAGTGTGATTGTGTTGTACTATGATAGGAGAATAATATGAAAAAGAAAGGAGAATGGAAGCGGAGAGAAAAACTAATGAAACTTGCATAAAAAATTTAATAAATAGAATAAATTTTAATTTATAGAGAAGTTAGGAGTAGTGAACAAGTAAACCTATCCTGAATAAGAAAGAGAATAAACCTTATAAAGAAATAAAATAAAGCCTAATTTATAGAATATAAAATATATTCTAATTTTGTGCATGATTGTGTCATGTTCTTTCATTTTTCTACACACATTATTTGCTCATTTGTACTTGAGTTGTTGTTATAGATGCATTACCAATACTTTGTTGCTTTAATTATTCATATTGAAATAGTTGGTAAATCAATCACTAGCGATGGCTCTTCACCGCATGCAGCATATTTTCATAAAAATATATATAAAAAGAGGAAAACATAAGAGTTCTTTGGAAATACCGTTGAAAGTTCCATCAAACTAAGCAAAGATTCATTTTATCAAGTCAATGCAAATCTCACATAATTTGCAATGAACATATGGCTATTGGCTATTGATCTGAATACAAAGTCATTTCTTATGGTTGTTATTGCAAACCAATTGATAAAAGAGAGGAAATTTTGAGAGAAGAAATCTGTGAGAAATTGATTTGCAAGTTGAATATTAAAACTTTTGCTATATCTAAATATATATACTTTTATTCGGTAATAAGTCAAAATGTCAGGTTAAAAATTGTTGTGAGAATACTTGTCAGTGTTAAATCTCACATTGAGAAAGTATAAAGCACAAGAGTAGTTAATATATCTAAATGGACTCAAGCCCATTAACTTAAGCTTTTGAGCTACCTTGATGTCAACATATGTATATTATTGTACTCTTGGTAAAAACTTCCAGTTTGAAGTTGTGTCCTATGGCTCACACAACTCTTGACGCAGAAAATTCTTGAAAATATAAAAAAAACACATAAGCGAGAGAGAGTTAAGTCAATATGGAAGATACTCACAAGTGACGGGGAGATTGTTGTTAGTGCACTTATGAGTGTTAAATCCAACATTAAAAAAATATAAAGAAAAATAGTAATTAATATACCAAAGGGTTTACTTTAACATGTGATAAAAAAGAAATGTTACTCACAAGTATCTGTATATTTTTCATTTTGGAATTTGTAGTGTAGGAATATCTAAAGAATTTTCAGGGTTTTAATGGTAAAAATGGGAACTTTGTGTGTGCTTGCTTAATTATTGATTAATTAATATTTTTGTTATATTTGAGGAATTTTGTGTTTAGAGTTATATGGTGAGTTTTCTTTTTGGGCAGTTTCATGTACGTAATAAACGCAGTATAAATACATATGGTGATGGTTGCCAACTTGCCTGGCCCTAAAAAAGGGTACTAGTAGTGATTCTGTACTTCTTGTAATGAATAATAACTTTTTAAATCAAATAATGAGCCGTCAAGCAAATTATCCCATGCGTTCCCCATTGGGGTAACATTACATACTGGAGGCCACTATCAACTTAAACTAGCAATCTATTTCATTAGTTCGGGTGTGACTGTACCCTAGAGATAGGATTCTTTCCGTTTCAACGAGTTTTTTTTTTTTTTTTTTTAATGGGAAAAATTAAATTTCATAGGTTTAATGCTGTATTATATATTACGATACGGTGAATATATTGTTAAATCATTTAAAAATTTTAAATGGAGTGGTATTATGTATAGTATTAGATGCAACAAAGGGCAAAACTAGAATATTAAGAGAGGGATGACAAAACTATAAATAAAAAAAATGGAGATATAAATTAAGTTTGGAGATCCATTTCATAAAAGTACTTAATTTTCAAATTTTGTGGGGGTCAGCCACCCCGAAAGAAAGGATGATTCTGCCCTTGATGCAACAAAACAAAATATTGACCATGAAATGATTTAACTCTATTTTACTTGAAATAGAGTGGATTCTAATCCATACTTTTATTGCTAAAAAAAAAAAAAAATTCGATAGTACGTGAAATTATACTACTATAGTACTTTTATTACAATTATCTTAGAAATTGACACGACGTTCTATAGTTGATAAAATGCTTAAGAGGGTATAATTGACAAATCAATTATATAACCAATTAAATTGATAAGTTAATTTTTTTGCTTAATCATTTCAACAATTATGTATCATCCCCAGCAATAAAAAGGAAAAAATAAATAAATAAATAATTCATGGACTGGTAATCTCATCTCTTAAGCAACCTAACAAAGAATCTTTCTCTCATGTTTTATAAACAAAGGCGTGTAAGAGTCGATCGTTAATTTGTCAATGTTTAAGAATATAAGTTATAAACAAAAAACAGAAACAGAAACAAAACGGCTACCTTCTCCCTTTATTATAAACACAGAAACAGTATATACAAAAGGATTCATATATATCGACATAGCCCACTAACACTTTTGGACAGTGCCCACTGTGTCCCTACGTTCGACGTAACAGTACAAACGTACATTAAAGAACTAAATAATATCACATTTTAATGGTTTTTTTTTTTTTTTTTTTTTTTTTTGCTTTTGTACTACTTTTGGTTTGGTTGGTGAGGGACCTCATAAGAGCCAAGGTTCACCTTCCACCTTCCAAGAATATTCTGGAACAAAACATGCATATAGATAAAACCAGACAACATTTACATGTGCACATGATCATTTGATGAAGCTATTAACATTTTTCCTCATCTTTGTTTCATCATCATCATCATCAGTCCAGGTCCAGTATGCCTCTACGTGTCAATTACTGTTCATCACGTTAAATTCTATATCACTGAAACAGTCTAAACCAAAATCATGGATTCCGAAATCCTGGCAATCCAGTAACCATGCACAGTTTTCCTCCATGGACGGCAAGCCGCCAGCGGGATTTTGCCACGTTGGATCGACAAGGGGAGCTTCGTCTAGCCACAAGCTGTTCACTAAGGATTCGTTTTTGCAAATGTTGTCTAGTAAGAGAGAGTCATCGCTGGAACAGTTTTCGGTCGGTGAGCTTGAGTGGGCCTCGGAGTTTATGATGCTGTCGTTTTCGGCGACACAATGGTTGCCGGATTCTTGGGAGTCCGACAGCGGAGCTTCGTCGGACAATAGTTGTTTTTGAAGTGGTTCATGAGTTACAGGATCGATTCCCATCTTGAGAAGCTTTTTTTTTATGTGGGTGTTCCAGTGATTCTTAATCTCGTTATCTGTTCTTCCCGGCAATCTGGCTGCAATCTTGGACCACCTGAGGTTAAAATTTAGTAAATCCGATGAGCATAAGTAATGAATCAAATGATAACATAATTAACATGCAACATGTCTTGCTTGAATCTCAACCAAACAAATTAATTGCTTAGAAAAAAGATGAAAATCCTGTTTCAAAGCCCAGAGAAAAAAAAAAAAAAAAAACATTATTTCAAAATGTATCTAATTGTGTTTAATTTTCAACGTTATGATTGTAGAAGACAAGAAAGTTGTGAATATATATAGCTTGTACTTCACAACTAAGAATTTAATATTTAATTAACGTATGATGGAGGCAAGCTAGGCAAGAGAACATGTAGATATATGGGAATATATAAATGATCAAATAATATAATTAAGGTTAATTAAAAAAGCTCCAAACACAAGATAATGCAGAATGATCATATATATATATATATAAGAATCAGAAAGAAAATAAAGCAAGCTAGTCATCACCTATTGCCAAGGCGGGCATGAAGATCAATAACCAACTGCTCTTCAGCTTCGCTGAGGAGGCCTCTCTTGAGGTCAGGTCGAAGATAGTTAGTCCACCTGAGGCGGCAGCTCTTCCCACATCGTCGGAGGCCGGCGAGTTTCGGGACGGCGCGCCAACAGCACTGGCCATTGGTGAGAATGAAGTTGATGAGTTTCTTGTCCTCCTCAGCCGTCCATGGCCCTTTCTTTACCCCAAGCTTGTCACAGCATGGTTGCCTCCCCATATCACACTACTATTACAGTTTACAAAAGTCTAATGACCCAAAAGCCCCACACCCACCTTTATATAATAAAACCCTCAAAACTTTCCGGCCCAAAATTGTATTTGACATTAGCACGCTCATTACACTAATATATTGTGGGAAAGAGCCAGAGATTGGGGGGCCTACATTTGGGTTGTGAAAGGGATGTTAGAGCTGAAACGAGGGGTTCTCGTGTGCCCTGCTGTACATATGGGAGTGATGGTGATCAAACATGTACAGGTCAGCATTCTTCAAAATTTCCTTCCTATTTTCCCACTCACCCTGATTGCACTCTTACTCTACCCTTCCATCACCCATTTCGTCATCACCACGTTTACGTGTCCCCATTATGTGGAATAACATCTAGTGTTGCACTTCCTATTTGTCTTCCCATGCACATGCATCATCAACCGCTTGTTTCGATGACTTTATTTTTTTTAAGTGCTCTCACTATATATGCTCGCAACAATTCACGGTCTTTTCGCCTTTCTTTCAACTGCCAATCACACAAAGCCACACCCTATTGTCTCCGATCAAGACTTCTCACATCAAGGGCAAAGCATGAACATGGATCAATAAGCCTAATTTTTAAGTCTAAATAAGTATTTTAGGAGAAAATTTTAAAGGGCAATGCTAGGTGTTCTTCTGGTTTTAAGTAGATATTATTTTTAAAAAAAAGCCGGTCCTTATTTTAGAAAATAATATCCACCTAAGATCAGATGAACACAAAAAAAACACCTAAAATTTCTCATTTTTAAAGCTATGGAACCATGATCACCCCGTCTGTTTGGCCTCTTGGTCGTCCGCACCTTAGATATGCCTTTTGTGGCAACATTGACACATCAAATATTTCAGGAGTCATCTCAAAAAAGAGGCCTTATCAAGACCAAGGATAAGCCGACAATTTTGCCCTACCAAATGAGCATATATTGTGAAGTACACTACAAATTTTACAATACTTTTTATTTTATTTTTTTACAAATTAATGTGGCTCTCACATCATCTTTGCCATATAAGCAAATTAACAATTAAAATTTAGAGAAATTGATAATATCTTTAAGATTTTCCTACAAAATACCTAGCTAGGTAGTCATGCCAAACAGTCTTGGTAAGAATTGGCTGGTGTTACGGAAAGTGTTTGTTGAGGCGATAGGTCGACAAAGAAAATTAACAGGTCGGCGTACAAATGCTCTTTTTCTAAGGCGTCAAAGTTTTGGCTTAATAATCCCAAGGTCGCCGTAAAAAGTCAGATTTTTGTTCAGCCTTTAGTTCGTGCAGGACTTTTTTTTATTTTTTTTTTCTTAAAAAAAAATAAAAATTCCTATATGCCTACAAAGCACGACTTAATTTGATCTTAGAATTCTCAACAAAATAATTATTCATAATCTCATAAATCTCATGTCATAAACAAATTCAAGAATGAAATGAGAGGTACCACTAGGCTACAAGATTATTCATAATTAGTCTTGTTGAATGGATGATAGTTTTTTTTTTTTTTTTTTTTTTGATTGGAAATTTGGAAACAATAAAATCTTTTTTTTTTTTTTTTAAAAAAAAAAAAAAAACGGCTTTAGCAACTTAATCTGCACGAAATAATATATTTTGTGTGGTTTATTCAACTAATAAATAAATAAATATCCATATTTTAACGTATATATAAGATGTTATATATTATGAAAATAGGCCACAAGTGGCATGGATTCCCACCTATCAAATATTATTTTCAATATTGCTAAATAAGAGACAAGCTTGAAGCTATCATTGAGATAACTATTTACTCTCTTTTCTTACAATCATATATTTCATTCAATATTAACAAATGGGCAATTTTTCGTGTAAAACAATTAAGGAATAAACCATTGATTTCTCTCAGAATATATGGCTAGCATGAGTACACATGTAAACCTTTTAGGGCAGGAACTGTTAACAATTTGACAAATTTTCAAAATCTTCTGTCATCATTGACCAAGTGTACACTTGTTATAATCAAACTACGTTAATTACCTTTTGATTTGGACATACATTCTTATTCACACTACAATATTGTTTGAATCTCAAAGGAGTGATGTAGAGATTCGAGCTATATAGAATTTTACTTTATCACTCTTGATTTTTTATTATTTTTATAATCATATTTTTAAATTTGTGTTAATTTAGGATTACAATCTTTCAAAAGTTTACAATACTAACCCTTCCATCTAAATTCAGCGTTAAATATTAACATAAGAAGTGAAATCTCTAAAAGACTCCCGTCCAAATTCAATGTATTTGTATAATTTTATGAACATCTTACATATATTTTGAAAATCAACCGTTTGATGTAACACTAAACTTTGACGAGACAGTTGATATTGTAAATTTTAAAAAAATAATAATTTTAAATTGACATTTTTTAAAATATAAAAATATAATTACAAAAAAAAAAAAAAAAAAAAAAAAATTAACGATTTCAATATATTTCACAATATATAAGAACATTCTACATACGGATCTCTTACAACATAAAACACATGCTCTTGAAAAAACATATTATAGAGGATCTATATTTGCAAAATGGTACAACAATTAAGATCAAATTAATAAACAGGTGTACGTGCTGCCAACCACCAGATGATCATCACCTCTTTCATAAGCAAATTAATCAATACTTTATCCTCCACCACTGGATCTCATTCATACATACGTGCAAATCTTAATAAAAACAGACCCCAAATATGGTTTTAGTATGTTTGACACGTACCATTACAGGCTGTGTTCCACGTATGCATAATTCTAGACGCATACGACAACACAGGACATTTCCCAAACATCCTGCAAAACAAAGTTTGAGATTGCAGTGTTTAACACGTGTCGTGCAAAAAAAAAAGAAGTTGGGCCTATTATGTGAAATGTGTTGGATATTGTGTTGAAGTTGATACATTTTATTAGATATTATTGAGAGAATTATCATGAGGGTACGTAGTTGATTATCCAATTTGCCGGACTTTGACTTGTATCTCTGGGTGTTGGTGGGTATAGTTCAAGGTGGACCCTTTTTCCCTCGACTGCAACAACTGATGGATATTGGCACTTACAATATTATTAGGTGTAGGCTACAAAAATAAAATAATTTTAATCATGTTAAGTCATTTGTAAATATTGATTGTTCATAACGAATCTCTCATCCAAATTTTTCTTGCCCTAATGTACTTTGCATTGCCATATGTTGAAAATGATATGAAAATATATTGCATGACTTGCAAACCTCAAAAACAAATAGTTCTCTATTATCTGTATTTTATCTTCCTATACATATATTTCAGGTTTTCTGTTCCACATAGGAACCACATACATATATGAGAAATACTACGGTTCTTTCTGCTGTTTTTTTTTTTTTTTTTTTTTCTAATCTTATGCGGATAATGTTTTCTATAAATATATTTTGGGTTTGGGTTTTTTGTTCTATATAGGAACCATATTATTAAGAAGAAAGATAAAGTTTGAAAGAATTTGATTTTCTCTTGGTAGGAAATGTCCTTCATTTAAATAATTTAATATGAGAAATTCTATGTAATATATTTTTGTCATACAACTGGGATGATGTGATAGTAGTCACTGATCAGCCATTGAATTTTTTTTTTTTTCTTTTTTTTATAAGTCCTTGCTAATTTAAAGCCTAATTTTTTTACTATCACGTCAACTTAATTGTATGCCCTTCGTGTATGAGTCTATTAAATACATAGCATTACTCATTTTATAAAATTACAAAATTGAACTTTGAATTTGAACTTATGGCTTTCTTAGCTAGACACAAGTACATTTCGTTTTGAATTTTCTATTTCATGTATTCTCCTTGTTTGCCTTGGTCTCTGCCGTAGTTGGATTTCATTGAATATCAGTAAATATCTTCCTATACCCCAAAAGGAAAGGGAATCATCGGGAATTAAAGACACTTGCTATATTGCACTTCAATAATTTACATGCGGTTCACCTCTAAAAGATACACCTGCTGGGTGCTCACGATCTCCCAACCACCTTATTGATCCAAACTCAACCACGTAGAAGTTCTCAGATCCCACAATTTTTTTTTTGTTCTTTTTCAATTATATTCTATACCCCAAAAGGAAAGAGATCAATCGGCAGGAATTAAAGTCACTTGCTATTGTACTTGAATAATTTGCATGCAGTTCACCTATAAAATTAAAATACACCTGCTGGGTGCTGACGATCTCCCAACCACCTTATTAATGCAAACTCGACCACGTAGAAGTTCTCAGATCCCACAATTTCTTGTTGACAGATGATCTTCGAAGACTTTTTTTGTTCGGGCACCTTTGTTAATTCTATAGATGGAATTAGGTGGAGTAATTTTATGTATTTAATATAAATTAAACATGTTGTGTAGAAACGGAGCAAAGGGTGGCATTGCTTGCAAGGGTCGAACTTATTCGTTTACAATGTGCAGGTGACATGTGTTAAGCTACGTGGAGTCTAGTTTTGTATTCGATCGACCTAGTTCGACGTTGGACGGATACAAAATTAGGGTTTAGACGGATGTATTATTGAAACCTATTATCTCTCTCGAAAATAGTGAAAACCTCAATGAAACTGTGGGCCTAATCCTTAGTAGTGAATCAAATAAATCTCTAGATAAATCTCTTTGTTTAGTGATTATTTGTTTTTGGGTTCTTCTCAATTTCTGTGTTTCATCGGCTCTAGAAAATATGATAAATTTCTTAACATGTCCTACTTGTATAATGTGCTACGAGATTTGTTTGAGAAAGTTTTTTTTCTTGTTTTTGGTTTTTTTCTTTTTTAAATAATAAGAATTGATGGATATAATATGCATTTTAAAGAAGTTTTATAATTTCTGTAAGAAAGGAATAAAGAAAAGAGTTTGCCGTATTTGAGAAAATAAAAATAAATAAAAAATAAAAAGCGCTTTCCCATAGACACCCTTAATTAATTAGTGCGGACACGGCCCCCTAACCTCACCCAAAAATCTTAAAAATAATTTTTTTTTTTAAAAAAAAAAAAAAAAAAAAATCTGACTTTCGTTGAAGATTCAAATATGAGAGAAATCAACAATATCATACCATTGAAATCTATATTTTCGATTAATTCCTCAAATGGTCAAACCGTCAATCAGTTAGTAAAGGTTTAGGTGACCTTAGTCAAAGACTCTGAATATTGCAGCACCACATAGAAAAATGAGGTAATAAATGTTTAATATTCTATCGCTATGCCAAGAACAACTGACAGTTTTTTATTATTAATATTTTAATTTTTTAATTTATCAAGTCTCAACTAATATAATCCCTGCCCTTTTTCCCTTATCAATCAACTAATACAACATTATTGAAAAAGATAAAGTTGAAAATCAAAACAACCTAACAGATAAAGAGCACTTCTGATTAGGATTGACATAATGGAGGATGGCATAGTGGGTCATTTCATTTGTTAGGAAACAACTCACATCTACATATATATTTAGAAATTTTGAGAAATGATAGAATTTATTTTATTTTTAACTATCTTTTAACAATTTTCATAGTGAATGGATGAATTTATCATTAAATTTTTGTGGAATCCACATGAGTTTACAAATCTAATGATTGATATATTAAATTTGTAGGATGAGATAGAAAAAAATAGAAAAAACATTGACGTGAATCTTTATGAATGACAAATATATTAAGATTGGGAGGCAAAAGTATGAATTAAAAATGGAGAACATTTCACAAAACCTCCTTGAGCTTCCACTCGTTTTTACACTACTTCCAAATTTTAAAAACTTTCAATTAAGGGTATCTGTAATGCCCCAAAAACTGGTATTGACCATTTTAGTGAGGTTACTGGCAATTTTTCAAGTTCAGTTAACAGGTAACTGAATGAAGGAATCATCCATCAAGCATGCTCAGAGTAATTGTAACAGAAGGTGAAAATGACAGATCTGAGATATATAGAATAAATCACAATGCATATATGTATTATCATTAATCACAGACTGGGAGCTACTAGTTGAAATACAGTCATTCTAATCGAACTTGGTGTAAGTATAATAGTTTCCATGCTTCTTTTCTTTAAAGGTCCTCTTAAAACATATGACCTGACAAACCACAAACACTACGTAAGTCTAAAACTTAGTAAGTAAACCTTATAGTCGAGTATGATATGAGCTCTTGTTATAACCATAAGTAAACATATATTTTGTTGCAATAAGCAAATGAGGTCTTGCCTCTATTATTACACCACAAAATATAGTTTTGGTTTCTGAGATGTATAGGTGTAATCCAAGTGACAATCGCCTATAAGTTTTAATGCAAAAAACTAATACATTAATAGGTCATAACTATCATACATGGTCTACCCAAGATATTACATATTCTCAACAAGGTTGGCGTTGTCTCGAGAGACTTGTAATATAATATCGATGCCCCGGCCATTATACACTACCGTCCATAATCTAGCAATCTGACTGAGTTCGACCTCGGGTGGCCCACGCTACTAATGATGTACATCCTGTAGTGACCCGTCAATCAAACATGGATACATCAATCACAAAACAACTATTGGATCCAAGGCCCATATACCACACACATTTAACCGTAAAATGAAGTTTATATAGTAAGCCCATGGCCACTATACCGCACATACCGGTATATTATGTCATACAATTCATCTTTATTAATAAGTTATTAAGGCATTTATCAAGTTGCATAAAAAGTAATTATACTCATATATACGAGTGCTCAGTCATTTGACATATCGCACATTTTTAAGGAAAACAGTCGTAAATATTTACTTACTTCATACATTCACTACTAAAACTTATTTTTACTGACTACCAATTAGTGACGTTTTAACACCAAAAAACGTCACTAAAGTTTAGTGACGTGTGTGGCAGTCAAAAACCAGGGTGTTACTATTGGGACTTTAGTGACCACATGTCACCAATTGGTGACGTTTCAAAAAAATGTTACTGTAGAGACATCAATAAAACGTGATTTTTTTGTAGTGACTCGCTCAAGTCCTTCGACATTCCAAGTTCCTACAATAATGAACATAGTTTATTGTTATTAGTAGTACTAGAAAACCTACTATACGTAAAGCCTTAATCGAGAAGCATTTAGCTGGAAGGTCAGAAAACCCTAATTTTACACATCATGGACACTGGTCGGACATTCTATCATATGATCGAACGTTTGAACTTGAGGTTGAACTTTCGGCCAAAGAGCATGGAGTTCGGTCAGAATGCCAATGTTCATGCAAGGCTCCTACTTTCAAACCAACACATAATAAATCTCATCCTAGGCCTTTAATAGGCTCTTACAGCACATCAACATGCAAGTTCATGAAATCATGAAGCGATTTAAAGCATTTAGAAACATTTTTGTATTTTAAGGGAAAATCATAAAAAAACTCAATCACGGTACATTAAAGGTTGCAAGAAGTATGAAAAATCAACTTAGTATAGAGGGCTTACCTCAAGGAGGGCAAGGCAAAGCTCAAATCTTCTTTCTCTCTTCTCTAAGATTTCTCTTTCTAGGTTTAAGGTTAGTGGAAATGTGGAAGTGAGGGAAATGGGGTAGAATGGTAGGATATTTATAGGGGAGGGGGTGGTGTATGCTAGACAAGGTAGAGAATGGTTTAAAACTACTTTTAAAACTAACATCGATTATTCAGTACTATGCTTGAGCATTTGGTGTACTATTGCACAGTGGTTCTAGGGTTTCAGATCGAATGTAGGTCAATACCCAATGGTTTTAGATTAATTGTCGAACGTTCGGTGTGGTCCCTAGTTAAATGTTTGCACTAAGGTTAACATTGAACGTTCGCTGGTCCCCTACTAAACGTTCAATGAGAGGGAAAAAAATAGGGTTTTTGGTTTGTTTTCTTTAAAATTAGAAAGGGGTTTAAAGTAATTGCAAGTAATGTTTTTTTTTTATAAAAATGTTTACCAAATTTTTTTTTTCCCTTAACGGCTAGAATTGGGTTTTATATTTTTTGGTCATCACAGTATCGAACTTTCAATTTCTTTCATTACTCCATTTTGTTGGGATTTTTCGTTAAATTTTGTCAAAATTTCCAAAATACCCCTATTTTTTATATTAAAAAAAATTGCAAGATGTTGCAAAAATATTGCAAATATTTTATATATATATATATATATATATATATATATATATATAAAATAAATAAACGCTTCAATCTGAGTTTTTTATTTTTTATAAATAAAAAATATGGGTATTTTGAAAATTTTGACAAGATTTAACGTAATGAGGTAATTGAAAAAAACTAAAAGTTCGATACCATTAATTAAGAATTTGAACTACTTGTTGTACTTTCAATCTTAGTTTTTTATCTTTTATAAATAAAAAAATATGGGTATTTTGAAAATTTTGACAAGATTTAATGCAATGAGGTAATTGAAAAAAAACTAAAAGTTCGATACCATTAATTAAGAGTTTGAACTACATGTTGTACTTTCAAGACACGTTGAAGTTCAGGGAGGTTTTGTGAAGTTTTCCCTATTTTTGTTTTTTATTTAAATGGTAATGATAATTTACAAATCCGAGACTCTTAGTTGAATTTGTGTAGAAAGGATTCCAATAAAGCATTTACAAAACCCATGTTAGAAATATTTTAACAAAACAAATGTTTTGAATTATTTCATAGCGATTGATCTTTTCTACCGAACGATCAAAGTTTCCTTTCGATCGTTGGACTTTTCCTATCGAACAGTCAACGCAATTTGGGAGCATTTAATTTTTAGCCACCCCAACCCTTGAGCGTCCATGATACCCTATACAAGCATCCTTACGACCCAAAAAAATCATTTTTGTCATTCTTACACACCATAAAGCCTAGAGAGTGAAAGTGAGTGAATCCTAGAGAGGGAAGGTGACTCTTGTTGTGCAAATATCCACCTAAATTAATAGGCGAATAAATGTACGTTTTAACTCGCAAGTGCACAAGATTAAAATAGTAGTA